>NC_081407.1:585102712-585440212 GCF_030272615.1 Cryptomeria japonica
ATTATTGTGACATGTTTTATTTTGTTTAAATAAATTTAGAAATTAAAAAGATGAAAATAAAGAAAAGTGAAATTAGAAATTTGAAAATAGGAAAATGAAAAAATGAAAAAAAAAAAAAGGTTTAAAGGAATATATTTTATTTAGTATTCATATTTTGAAGAAAAATGCTTTTCGAAACCCTCTTTCTAAAAATTTGAATGTGGGGAGTTCATTAGATTTGAACTGGGAAGCTTTGGGAAATGGATGGAATTTGATGGCAAAGGATTGCTTATTGTGTGTGGATTCAACTTTAACTATATAAGGAAATTGCAAGTAAACCATGTTTTTGTGTGTTTGAAAATGGAGGCTAATGAGCCTATAAATTGTCTTATTTATCTCATTATTTATGACACTTTATTTCATATTTATAATGTCATTCTAATACATTTCCATACTTTACCGTATTTCATGAAGCATTAATTATTATAATAGTGATAAATAAATATTTATATGTTTAGTTAGTTGTGAGTAAATAATGGCAAATTATTATATGAATGGTGACTATTTTAATGTAAGGTATTTTGGAAGGATTAAAATGTTTGTGAGAGATTTAAGTCATTCATGCAGCTAGAAAGAGGAAGAAACAAGTTGATAGTTGTCACCATATAGTTGTTGATTGTAAGTGCAGGAAAAGTCGTAACCTAGTTTCAATAAAAATGAAAATATCTCCCTTGTTTCTTAATGAAATTTTAATTTTTAATTTTCGAAATGATTTGAAAAGTTGAAAAGAAGACTCACCAAACCATTAAATTGTTTGAAGAGGTTCGAAATAGTAAGGGAGCACCATTCACCAGAAGTTGACTAAGACAAAAGTGGTGATGGGAAAGATAGTAGACTCAGTCAAACCTCTTCCATTTATTGTAATCTGAGTTTTAATTTGAACGGAACTTGGATATGAATTGTAATTTCTTTATGTACACCAACAAATCTCCAAAAAAATAGCTTTTCCACAAAAGAGTCAAAACAAATTATTTTTTAATTAGGCAAATGACAAGTTGTAATAGGACTCTACTTAGTCATTGTTTTGTTGTCACTTAGAAGAATAATCATCTTCCTTGTTTAAAGGAATGAAGGGACACAAATTAGATGTTTGTTAGAGAGTCAATTAACTTATTTATTCGAATTTTTATGGCCTAATAGCTTTCACAATTTAGAGATAGTTATATAATTTGAGCAACCATTCATGGACTAGAAGCTACATTTACTTGTTAACCCAGGGATATGTATGTGCACTATGGGAGACTCCAAGTTATTTTGTCAGTTGTATATAAGAAATAAACTCAAATAAATTAATTAATCTGAAAGCATAAATGTCTGGAAAAGTAAATCTAAGTTTACAACAATGGCTGCAGGAAACTGTGTAATAACACAACAATTTGTTGTGGGTTCCGCTACAATAACTATCAAAGGTGCAAAATACCTTAAGTGGCCCTTTCTTAGGTAATTTACACTCTTGGCCAAGTGCTCAAAACTTCATGCACAAGTAACTTGCTTCATTGAGAAAATACAATCTACTGCTTCTATTAAAATCTATGTTGCCACATCATGATAATACAACTTTCTAACAATCTACTATATTTGTATATTACTATTTTAACTTCTTTGGGTAGTGTATATTTTTTTTTTTAAAAAAAACATAAAAGAGTCATTCATGTATTCATTGCAGGTTTGCTTAATGAGAAGAGAGCCTATATGTATATATATATATTTTTTTTGTAAATCAGTTTGTGCAACAACACAAAAAAAACAATATATATTAAAAGCTAAATGTTTTCTTTTTCCTTGCAAAGGATAAGCTTGTTTAATAAAATTCCTTTTCTGCAATAACCAGAAAATAAAAGACTGTTTTATTAAATTTACAGCAACATGGTTTCTTTTATTTGCAGAATACATAAAAAAAAAAATATAATGCATCTACTTTTCCACCCTAGTTAAACACAAATTTTCATACAATCTAATACACTAATGCTTTCATTTGCAACTAACTATAATAGTGAAAACATCATGTATTTCTTTAACAAATTTAAATACAATGAGCATGGTTACAAGAAATTTTGAAGTTTAAAACATCTACATTTCCCCCTTTTCAAGATAATAGAAATACATTGCTACATTATTTTTGAAAACAACACACAATGCCTTTCTCTTTCTTTTACAAGCTATCATGGAATACATTAACCTCCTTCCATATTAATAACACATTCCAGCTCTTTCTTTTCATTTGCAACTCCCAAGAGAATACATAGCCATAATAACTAATTTCTGCAACATTAAACAGCAACATGGTCTTTCAATCCTTCTTTTCCCATTCCCATGCAACCTGCAAAACAACACATTTTGACCATGGGAAGCTCACCTCCCAGCCTAGGCTTACTAGAAGCCACCCCCGAGCTTGGAGAACCAAGCACTAGACGGGTTACAAACATGCGAAACCCACAACCACATAGAAACACATTTACATTCAAAGTATCCCTTCCCAAGCTACACATTCACCACTTTCATGGTGACTCTTCCATGGGTGGAAGTGGACCAAGTACCTATGGGGAGAATGCATGCCAAAACATTACAACATAAGCCACCTCATGGCAACACAAATGCAACCAAAAATACTCCCTCATTCCTTATGCCCCCCAAAAAGGCTCAAGGCCATATATGCTCCCCTTATGACCCCCAAATGCATACACAAGGCTATGCATCAAGGGCCACCAAGGACACCCTTGAGAACACTCTCCACAAGGAGAGCCTCTCACCCATGGCTGTCATACTTCTTCCACCCCAAGATCTTCCTACCCTCCCAAGGATAGGAGATCTTGGACACTCCCAAAAACAACAAGAAACACAAAACAAACACATAGAAAAGAAAACTACACATTTTACTTCAACACAAAAACTTCATAAAACACAATCTTTCAAGCAACTCTTTTCTTTTACAAAACAACATAAACTATCATTTGCAACATAATAAGAGAAAGAAGGGAGTAACCAACCTAATTCTGCCAAAGGTTTGCTAACTTTAGTTGGGGATGAGCTGCCCAATTTCCACTATCTTTTCTCCCAAATTCCACTAAAAATGCCAAACTCCTTCTAACTTTTTCAAAACAAGCAAAATCTCCAAGAAAGGAGAGTGGGTGATTACTCACTAAGTTTGCAAATTCTTGCCTAAGAAGGCCTCTCACCCACTTCCCAACCCCTTGGGTGAGGTGTGAGTTCCCATTGGTTGCCCTTCCCAAACTCTTGCACATTACTCAAATTGGAAAGGGAAAAGGTGGAAGAGGATGGGGAAGAGAGTTTAACTCCTAAAGGGAAGGTTCTCTATCCTAGGGAGAACTTTCTAAGTTCAATTTTCGTGCATCTTGGAATTATCACTTTTTGAAGTGACTTCATAGTCACATGGGAGAAGCCACATGTTGCAAAACACCTCTAACCCATAGGTATACCCTTAGGACCTTTGGAAAAGCCTAAAAACTTACCCTAGGAGTCCATTAAACCCTTTGGAAACCCCACTGAAGTTTACCTACGGGTCAAGCTTGAGTTGACCACTCCCATGACTCCCTACCCAAGACAAATTTGGGACCACACTCATGTTTTTGAATGGCTTTGATAGAAACAAAACTCCCTCCAAGAGACAAGTCAACATCAATGACACTTAATCAGCACATGTGTCAAGTGACACAACAAAAATATAATATAAAAATCACACATGGAAAATTGGTCTCTTGAAGGACTACATAATTACATATAAATTAAATTTTACACTCAAGCATTATACACATCACAAATAAAATACATTACAAGGGGAGGGGTGTTGTCTCTCCAAATAGACAACTCCCGGCTTAACAAACGCACATTGGTCTAGACTTGGTTCTCCATTAAATTCCATGGTCACATGGATAATTTTCCTGCGCATCTCAATTAACACATTAGTAACTCCAATTAATCACAATTATTCATAATCAAATACATGGATTCCATTGCAAATCAAACACTCATACATTAGGCAACAATATTTCAATTTCTCATTTGTTTTCACATTTCAATTTCACATAAGCAATCAACATAATTTTCCCAAAAATGAACCATTCATAAATATGCATCATTTTTCTTTCATCAAAATAAAATCCTGCAAATGACATTCACCATCATAATGTAATTCTATTCTAGTAACATATCTAAGGTTTCATAATCATCATGCATGAAATAAAGCATCAACAAATATCAGTGTGATCCAAATCATGGAATCATATAAGTTCTAAGTCCATAATGCATAAAATAAAGCATCCATAATAGTCTCAATATGCAAATAACTGAAAATGTCAAACTGAATCGGGGTAGGGCCTCACATGCAAATATAAGGTTGAGAAACCATTTTCCTAACAGTTAATTAGCAAATATTGAGAGTAACTCCCCAAATTTTTATCTCTTATGCATCATAATATGTTAGCATGACTTGTTAGAGAATCCTAGAAAAGAGCGACACTCCAAATATACCATATTTATCAATGCAGGACCATGGAGCTCCTTATTTTTTATTCTAATTTGGAAGTTCGCTTTTGTGTTATGTTCTTGGTTAGTCGTTATTAGTTGGTGTGTTAGTATGTTGGTGGGAAGTAGGATCTGGAATTCAAGTTTTCGTTTATAGTTAAGCGTGACTATTTTGGGAGAGTTTTGGGGTAGAATCGAAAAAGAAGAAGAGAGAGGTCGATTAGGACAGAGCGAGGGATGATTGGGAGTTGGTGAGATGGATGGAGGAGAAATGATGGAGGAACCTCAATATTTTTGTGGAGGAGAGGAATGGGTGTGTTGTCCCTTATTTGTCCTTGATGACAAAAAGAGTTTATTCTACACATTGTCATCTTCCTTTAGTTTATTTGGATGTGGGCCCAACCTACCTTGTCACTATGTGACATGTGCTTTTTTTCGTTGAACCAACATCCTTTGTTATGTATTTCAGCGGAATTCAAAACTTATGTCATTCTTTGGCTGCGGATTTCAAACTCTATTTCATTTTTACAAAGGGCAAACTTTTAGTGTAAAGTCAATACAATATTGTTTCAAGTTCTTCTTCGTTGAAAATCCTAAGCTGCCACCATGAGTGAATGCAAAATAATCACAGTGATCTTTTTTCCATGATGCTTCAAGTGGGTTTTGGATATGTTGATCTACAGGTTCAGATGGTTTAGATGGTGTTTTTTTTGTGGCTATTATTATTGAGATTTTGTGAAGATCTTGCGCAGATGCCCTCATTCAAAAATCAGGTGATATCCTTCTTAAGTCTCATTTGCTGAAAGTTTTGTTGGTTAACAAGGGAAAGTTTTCTTTAAATCATATGGGCCGCCTTCCTTTCAGTCTATTGTTTTTCCTTTTTTTCTGCAAGCTGAAAGTGTTATATACATTTGAGGAAAGAGCAGCGTATTTAGTTTCCATTTTTGGTTGCTCAAAGACAATTTTTTTTGTTGTTTTTTACTCTAATCTTTGTTAGGGTCTGATAACAGATGGAGACTCTTTTTGAGACAAGATATATGTTAAGTATTGTTAGATTATTTTTTGATAGTTACTGAAGTTGTATTTGGACATGTATCTGCCGGAAATATTTTTCAGTTATGTTTGAAAACGGTTTTGTGAAGAACTGAAACCCTAGTTAGGGTTTAGTGACTCTATTCAAGGATCACTGATGAAGACTTGACAGATAATGCATTATAAATACACATTTTTTGGTGATGAGAAAAATACAGAACATGGTATAAAACAGAGCATATTGTAAATGAAATATATTTTTTACTCTCTGATTACATTACAGAGATTGAGATAGATGATAAGAAAAAAGAGGTTAAGATCATTCACTCAGTTGAAATTATTCTCTCTGATTTTATAACAGAGATTGACAAGAGTTTATTGAATCATTCTTGAAAGCATGTTCGATCATTGACAAGTTTATAGTTGCAAAGGGATATTGCAATTATAAGGTTATCAGTGATTGTAACCTGAAGATGTTTGAAATTATATGAAACTAAGGGGGTTGGTGCTCCTTGGAGCTTGAGACTTCTAAATTCGATGTACAGAGTTGAAACTCTTTGAGATAATAAAAGAAGATTGTTCGAGTGGTTTTTCTACCCCAAGAGGGTTTTCCACTCAGGAAATATCATGTGTTATGTGTTATTGTGCACAATTAGTTTGCTCTAATACTTTCCCTTATGAGTTCCAGTTTCTGCATTAAATCTGTTTTATTTTGAAAGTATGTCAATTTTAATGTTTGATTTGTAGTGCAATACAGTTCTTTGTCAAAGTAGTATACCTTGGTTAAATCTGGGCATGCAAGAAGTTTTGATTCAGTCATAAGCATTGAAATATGTTCACCTGTTTCATTTAGCTTAGTCAGAAGTGTGTGCATTTATAAAATTCAATTATTGTCTTTTTTGTGAATTAAAAAGTTTTATTTTTGTGCAATCTCCAGTGACTCTGATTCACCCCCCCCCCCCTCTCAGAGTCTGTCACTTCCAACAGGGTGGACATGTGAAGAAAGGATGAAGCCAAGTGCTGAGAATGGAGAGAGAGTAGAACTAGAGAAGGAAGTCATTTGATGGGGGAAGTTTATGTGAAACAAAAGAGAGTTGTAGAAAAAACTGGTTGGAGGAAGGTAGAAAACGTAGGGTCAAAATGATCAGTGGAGAGAAGGTGACATTGGAGTTCCTTTGTGATAGAGAAAGAGACCTCCTTTAAAATCATTGCATATTACACAAGGGAGAAGAGTCACACCCAGAAGAATGATTGAAGTTTCTAGCCGACAATACTCATGTGATGGAAATTAATCATCTATAAACATCATATTTTTGTATTACAGAAATAAAATAAGATATTAATAGTAGGTTGTTAAGTTTGTCAATTATTTACTTGAATCCTTTGAATATATTTTTATATGTCTATTTGGTTTCCAGAAGTTCCTATCGCACATTACATTTTTCTTAGAAGTGTTTTCATTATAGTTATAATTCTTGTTACCAACTGGCAAGTGGTTTGGTTAAGAAGAATAATTTGTTCTTATTTCCTAACACTAATATGTTTTTAACTAATGTTCAAGTTCTTGATACTATCATGATAATATGCTTGTAGAAACTTGTTATTGTTTGAAAACATAGCATATGTGTGAGGGTGTGATCCATAATGTGATATTAGAGTGTATATGTGTGAGGATATTGTCATCAAGTGGTATTAGAGCCCAAAAAAATTGGGTAGGGCAAGTGAGTGATGTTCTTAGATAATTGGGAAACTATGTGTATTGCAGTTTGATAGGTTAATATAAAGAATAAAGGTACCAAAATACTAGGCAAGAGAAAAAGAAGAGAAGCCATAGGTGAGGTATCATGTAGACAAGAAGAGAAGATAGAAAGATGAAGTATCACAGTAAATAAGGAAGCATCAAAAAGGAGGACAAGATGAAAGTTAATAAGAGAAGCAAGATACAAAGTTCTATAGAGAAATGGCAGAGTTGAGAAGAGATTTAGAGTGGTGTAAGATCGTGATAAAGTAATGGCTTGAGGATATAAGCCATGAATATGTTTAGTGTTGGCCAATGAGAAATAAGGTAAAGTGGCTTGTAAGGATGATGGTGAAGAGTAGAATAAGGTAAGATAAGGATGGCTTGAAGAGAGAAGGTGAAAGAGATTGGAACAACAAGAAGTTTCCCCATGAGCGACGTGCACCGGAAGAGGTGAAAGAGGCTCTCTTTGTAGTGAACTTGAAGGAAGATAAGAAATAATGGAGGAAAGAGAAAGTGCAAAAATAAACCTTTACGGTAGAGAGGAAAGTGTATATGAAGAAGGAACTTCTAGAGACATTATGGTCTCTTGTTATATTTGCTAATGTTGTGGGTGAGCATGTGTATGCAGGTATGAAGAGATTTATGGGATCCTTTATTCCTATAGACAACATACCTAACATTATGGAGAACCATTCCCCTCACACTTCTCATGATGAGGATGGCTCCTGAACTCAAGTAACTATTGACCAATTAGAGAAGCTTGACCATGAGTTAGGTAGGCTTCAAAAATGGATAGGTCAAGAACACTCAAATAGTAAGGCAATAACCTTGACTGAAGGCTTGAGGAGAAGGATTCAAAGTGATGAAAATAGTGTGGAAGTGTTGCATGGCATTTGCTCATATTACTGACACTGATGTTATGACCATAAAAATTTATGCCAAAGTGCTTAATCACTCTAATCTTACCACCCAAGTTATACATTCCATTCATATGCCTACATCTTTACCTAATGTGCTTACATTTACATATTCTATCATGGCTACCTCTACACAAAATGTGAATACTACTGTAAAGTGGAAAATTGAACCCTAATGATTCCCCACCTAGGAGAGAGAAAGGAAATCACTAGGATGATTTTCACTTGGGAGATACTTTACATTCAAAAGAGGGGTTAAATTCACTAGATCCAAATGATAGAGTGAATAAGGATCTGAATACTAAATGAATTGCAAGGGTGCAATGCGATTTACCATCTTTTGTAA
This sequence comes from Cryptomeria japonica, assembly GCF_030272615.1. Taxonomy (NCBI): domain Eukaryota; kingdom Viridiplantae; phylum Streptophyta; class Pinopsida; order Cupressales; family Cupressaceae; genus Cryptomeria; species Cryptomeria japonica. The sequence continues at coordinate 585,111,270 of NC_081407.1, forward strand.
GTAGAAGAGTTGACTTGTTGACTATATAGAAAAGAGAGATAAAATAGGCGAAATGAGGAGCTACCGGTTTGGGATCGCGCTATAACTTCAGATCTGAGATATTTAGACTGATACGGATCTGCCCTACAAATTTGGAGAAAATTCGTCGGGACCATGTTGAAAGTGCACACGGTCCTCCAAAAAATCCGCGAAATGAAAAGGGTTTTTCCGTCTCTGCATATGAAGCCCAAACCTGCAATTACAGCTGTGCACCTACAACCTATACACAAAAAAGAAGTGAAGAAGGGTTGTGGATAGGGGTTTGCCTCAGTCAAACCTTGATTGAGGAATCAACCTTGAAAGAAAGTAATTGCAAATGCTTAAATGTAAATGATGGAAATGTATACCTTGTACATCTGCAATTTGTTGATGATGATTGCTTTGCTTCTTGAATGTAATCACAAGTGTTGCATGAAATTGCATATAACATGACAAAACCCTAACATGCACACATGCTTGCAAATGAATGTTGTGATGTTGCTCCAATGGATGAATGAAGAAGACACATGAAGAAGAAGATGTTTGAAGACATGAACACTTGAACGCTTGATGATGTATATTTTTGCCTATGCTTTCTTATGATCAACTTCGCTTATGCAAATGAAAGGACTGAATCCCCTTTTATACTTGCTTCAGAGGATTAATTTTCATCTCACTAAAGGCCTACATCAGAGGATTTAATTCCTCGAGAAGCAAATTAGGTCCAAGGGTCAAATGAACCCATCTTAGGGCCACCCTAAGAGGGAGGACAGGGGTGCCACGCCCTTGTCCTGCCCTTTTTTGGGGCCTGGACAGGGTCACAAGGTGATATAAGGGCTGAAATAAGAGGAGATTTGGAATGATGATGCAGAGAGGGGTCCCAATTAAGTAGGGAGATGTAGTTGCTAGGGTGAGGGCCTAAAACGCAGTAAAAATTGTAAGGGTCGCAATTTTATGACGCTACAACTATACATGTTAGTAATGAGGAAAAGTTTGGCACTTAATACTCCTACATACCCCCTTTTGTGGGCCTTCCATTTGTGTCACAACCATCTCCCATACCCACATATCATAATGTTACACCATTCTATTCTCAAGATGCACCTACTTATCATAATGTTACACCTCCATCACAATCCAACGTGTCCAGTTCTGATGCATCCACTAAAGCCACTATAAGTAATCTAGCTCAAAGTGTCTCATCCTTACAACAACAATTGTAATCTTTAACCCAATCCAAATTTAATATCCCTACAATAGATACTACTAGCCCACTTTTTGATGACATTGTTTGTATTTTTGTCCTGCAATACATAGAGGTTCCTTATTTGGAGTTATACAATAGAAACGGTGACCTCCAAACTCATGTGAAAATATTTCAAATATTTTGTAGTGACTCTTCTCATGGCAATAGGCTCATGATGAAACTATTTATCCATACATGGAGAGATAAGGCTTTGTAATGGTTTTTTACCTTTCCTCCTCAATCAATTCACTATTTTCATCAATTATCTAATGCATTTGTGCAACATTTTCAAAACAATATTGGTCCTCAAATTACTTTAACTGATTTGTTGCATTCTAAACAAGGAGTTAAACAAAAAGTGACTGATTTCATGGGTAGATAAACATTTGCATTCACAAATTTCTTATCCTATGCCTATTGGGCATGTTCACATAATTTTCATTAATAATTTACAAAGGAAAATTAGAGATAAGCTTCTATTTTCTGATTTTATATCTTTCACACATTTATGCACAATGCTTCATTATTATTAGCTTCAAGTGGATCAATTTGAATTCTCTTCATCAATTCCTCTGGTTGATAAGAATTAAGATACTCAACATCAATCCTTTCAAAAATTTCCAAAAACAAAACAAGAATTTATCAATATCAATAACAATTCTTCCAATCATATTGATACACAAGTGGTAGCTACAACTTCAAGTGTGGCCCCTTTATCATCAATATTTACATGTTGTAATTTTACTCCTCTTTTTTAATTATTGCATAGTATCATACTTAAGTTAATTAATACTAATGTGATGATTCTTCCTCCCATCAAGCCCATAGATGCCTCTAAACCTTTGCTACTTGCATTTGATCCTAAAGCCTTTTGACAATACCATCGTCAACATGTCCATGATAGTGAGAAGTTTTATAGATTGAAGCATGTGATTCAAGATCTTATTGATCTTTTTGTTTAAAAGAAATAAATTTTTAGCACCTCCTAATCAAAACTTTTAAAGCTTTACTAATCCTTTGCCTTCTTATTCTACCAATATTGTTGAGCCTAAGAAAGATGATTGCATGACTACTAATGATTGAGTCCAACAATGTTGTGAACCTTATTGAGAAATCCAAGCCTAAACCTAAACCTCAAATCACCTTTGACTTAAGAGAGACTATTGATGCACTTGATGAACCATTATACATTAGTAAAAAAAGTAAAATAAATCTCTCATGAGGAGTGCTCATTGATCCAATATGGTGAATGTTGTGACTGAAGAACATTTTTATACTCAACAATTTAATAAAGATACTTATGACAAATGTGATGTTATGATTAAGGTGCACGATGGCTTTACTTGTCCCACTATAGGCTACATCACTCTTCCTATTGAAGTTGGCACTAGTGCTTAGATGTTTGCTTTGCTATTATCTCTACCTCTAATCAATTTCATGTGAAGTTGGAGCATTCTTGGCTCAATTCCATGAAATCTATCATTTCTACAATCCATAAATGTTTTAAATTCCCTCATGACGGGTGTATTATCATGATCAATCATAGTCTTTATAGTGGAAACTTCACCCTTGATTACTTTTGGCCTCCTGAATATTTACAACCTTGTAGAGACCCCCTTTTTTTATCTTATTAAAAATTCTAACTTGAGAGTATATCGGCCTTGATTAAACCTAAGGTTCCTTCACCTATGGATATTCCTCCTCCTCATCCTAGACCTAGACTTCTTTCTACACCTATCATTATTTCTATGTATATTGTGGTGCCTCATCCTACATCTTATAAAGGAAACTACCCAACATCTTTCATCTCTCAAACTAATGAGGTTTCTTCCATTTCTCCTCCTACAATGGAAGAAAATAAGCCTATGTTGATTGATCCCCAAGCTCTACAAGTTTTGAGTCAAACCAAGAGAACTCATAGTGTGAGAGACTATCAATGAAGACATTGTGCCAAGGCTCATGAACTTTCTTCCCAAACCATTTCCTCCCCTATAATTCCAAATGTTGACTTGGTCCCATTTTCCCGACCTTTGTCTAGCCCAAGGGAGGAAGTTCATCTTAATCAACCATGTCAAAAGTTAAAATTGTCTATGCAAAATGATGATTCATTTCCTGTGTGCATTAAATATCTAGATGATGATGTTGATGATAATAATGTTATTCATACTCACAATTTAAATAACAATGATTCCAATGATATGTATGAAATTATTGAGATTAATCATGAGCTATCTTCAAGATTTTCCAAGGCATTAATCCTAGCTACTGGTGACAAACAAAGTTTATTTGGAACTTGTTGTAGCTCCATATATCATTCTTTTTGTGGATCGTCTTGCATCTTTTCCACCATCCCTAAATGATGTTAAGCAAGATTGAGAGGGAGGTGACTTGCTAGAATAGCTTCACTTGTGCAGAGGACTCTTTTATGTGTTCTCTTACATGTGATGTGGTTCCCCCATGATTTGTTGCTTGATATATCTTTGTGTTACATTAGGCTCTCTTTGGATGATTCATTTTGCTTGGTTGGCACAAGGTAATGAAGGGATTAAACCTATTATGGCATTCTTCTATTTGTATCTCAATTTTTATATATATTGTATTCTTGTTATGTAGTAAATGTACTTTTTTGTTGTCTAACTGGGAATGATGCAAAGTGTTGAGATCTTTCTTTTTTATCTCTACCTTATAAACCTAGGAATATTCCCCTTCACGCACATTCCAAGCACTCTTTTATAAGATAAAATATTCCACTTGTTAAGAGGCATATCCTAGTAGGTCAAAAGAATATTCCAACAAGGAGTCAAAATATTTCATGATCATTATCTTATTAAGGCATCCAAAAATATTCCAAGAGTATTCTCTATGATAACATTAGTAATGGCCCAAGTTGATCTCCTTCTTCGTGCCTAAAGGGGTATTTTCTTGTTTTGACCATAACTTTTGCATACAATGTCAAAAATGTGAAAACAAGATATCATTATAAAGGTAATTCAGAGTACTTTTCAGTGGTGGTGGTCTCATCTTTAGATTCAACTCTATAATTTTTTTGTTATTATCACATGGGTTTGCACCCTTCACCAAGCTATTAACTTGGAAACCTTGTGACACATGGAAACACTCCTAGGCCTATGGGTTGCTCGTACATTAGATTAAATCTCTAGATAAGGATTGGTTCCCTTAGTACTTTGCCTAAACTACTTGACTTGACTAGGAAAATATAGAGATGGAATTGAAATAAATCTATAACTACGAGGTGATGCACCAAAATATTTTATCTAGATTAAGTTTTTTGTTTTGACACACAATTTTTCAGTGCATAAGAGGTTTTATGCACAGCTCACATTTTAACATGTTTATGTATCAATATTTTAGAAGAAAGCTAATATTTTTACAATTGAAAGAAGGAAATCAAATGTTTTCACAACTAAATGCTATTAAAATCAATGACATAACTTATGACCTGGATAGATTATGTATATCTTTGCATGAATATGTGCTTGTGGTGAGACACAGCTCAAGAATTATACATATTTTATCACAAAAGTCACATCAATCACTCATAACAGCACAAAACAAAGCAAAGTTGAGAAGGCAAATCACTTCTTTTATTGATAAAAGGATATTTTCATTACAAAAAAATAGGTCTAAAATTGATAGTATTGCTTTTGAAAATATATTACACTGTTCTTTTTTATTCATAGAAAGACTGGTATTTAGTTACAAGGCAACATTTTTGCTAGGAAAATTAAACAATTTACAATACTTTTCAGAAAAAATATAGAACTAACTTCAAGTGAAGCTTAGAAGCCCCTATATCCTTAGATCCAATGTGGAGAAGAAGTAGGGAAGTATCTTGGACTAAAAATTAAATGCTAAAAACTTAGGCCATCTTCTTTGGGACCCATCAAGAAGACCTTTTAATGTTTCCTTTGATTTGACTTTTTCCATCTTCTTCTACGTGATGTGTTGCTCATCAAGCTCCTAGATTCCTATAAATATACTCACAACTACCCATGAATGGTTGAATAATCTTTAAACGAACTCCCTAGATGCTCTCATCTATCAGCCTAGTCACTCGAACTAATGCCTATATTATCTCCACTTGTTTCCCAACTCATCCAACTCCTTCCTATATGTTTGCAGTTATCCATTATTTTTTTCAACTATCATAAATTTCATTTGCAAAATAATAGGGCATGTAGCTCTTATGGTTGAACTAAATTTTGAATAAGGCTTTTGAGCTAAATCATGGCTTTCAAGGCATGTTCAAAACTCATTTTTATCACTATCAAGCATATATCCACAAGTTCACCAGTCTTTAGGTCTATTCACTATCTTTGGGATTGTCACATTTACCCCTCAAGGATGTTATTATTAATTTTTCAAATTGTGATATCTCCCATAGTTGGCTTCTTGTCATTTCTTTAGGCTACTATCACATTGTCCATTCCATCTTGGTCATACCACCTCAAACACTTTGTCTTGTGTATTGTCATGTGAAGGCTTCTCATATGTCTACTATCATTATCATTGTCATCTGGCCTTTGTTCACTATCTCAATCTCTTGCAAACTTTTTGTAGATTGTTCCTATATTGACTATCACATGCTTGTTATTCTTATATCATGATGATGATATGATTGTCCCGAACCTTTCTACCTTCATCTCCAAATATAATTCTTCATTTTACTTGTCATTTATACTTGCTCTTTTCTTATTTCCAACCCATCATCTCTTCACTGCAGTATGCATCTTGATGACTATGTATGGTTGTCCTCTTGCCCAAGTATTGTCATGACTCCCTTTTGGATTCTGACTTTCACTGCATTGTGTCATGAAGTATCTAGCCATTGTGCTTTTAAGACCATTGCCATCCATTTGGGGAGAAAACTATGATTTTGGTTTGAAGACCTTTGATATTTTATCTTTTGCCCTTTTCTCTTATATATTGTAGCTTACCTTAATAGAACACTATACCAATCCTTTTTGTTCCTTTCAATTCACTAAGATTTATTAGGAAAGCACCCGGGCTGCCTCTTTCTCCATTTATCTCTATTTTGAACATCCAATGGTTATCACTTTCAACAATCCTATATAGGTGATCTCATTCAACTTGCCATGACAAATTTGTAATGTACCTTACACTATCCATATAAATATAAAGAGGAGTTTGCCTTTGTATCACTACTTTGTGCATGTCTTATAATATATTTTAACACACAATTATTTAATCATTTGACTTTCCTTCAAACTATCATGCTCAAAACACACTACTACTATGGTCATCGTGGAATTATTTCCCTTTCAAGAACCCTTCCATGTCATATGCCACTACAAATTACCCTTTTTCTTATTGTATCGATGAATTCACATGAATGGCTTCACAATCTTTATAAACTTTGGCATGCACTATTTCTTTCTCTTTTGTGACCATCCTTTTGAATAATACATTTCTTCCAAGGATTGTCATCTCTTCAAGACTGCACTTTTGTTCACTTCTCTCATTGTTTTTGGACCATTCTGGTGTAGAAGCACCTAAGGTCTAGTCAATGAGTCAGGGGTTTGAGTCTTAGGAGTTAGGGGTCATGTCTTTTCTATTTAATAAGGTATATTAAGACTATTTGTAATATTATTTCATGTTTTTAGGTCGGTATTTCAAATTTGGATTCATATTTTGTAAAATTGCAACGTTGTCAAAAAGTTATCATGCAACATTTTGCAAGTTTTGGAAGTTGAACGGTCATGCAACCCAAAATCTTTTCGTGGCCACGAGAAACTTCATAATTTGGTATAAATTGTATAATCCAACCGTTGGGAAAGGATTCTGCAACATAATTTTCAAATTTGAAATCATTGGCAACTATTTGGAAGCTCACTTTTTTGCAATTACTCTATTTTCTACACTTGTACGTTGTTGTACGAATTCAAATTGATTGGAAATTCATATGTATGGATAGAGAATTGAATTACCTTCCATTTTCCAATGATTTGAGTTTCTAATTCATTGTGAGGAAGAAGTTATAGCATTTTTTCACACGGTTACTTGGTCAGCTAGGGTAACTAAGGTTTCTATAGACACCCAAAATTGTCCAGTCTAATTAAATAAATATTTTATTTATTTAATTATCTAAGCTTAATTCTTCTATTAATTAAATAAATCTTTATTTATTTAATTAATTCATTTATCCTCTTCTAGCCTTATTTCTCATTTAAATAAATACATTTATTTATTTAAATTATCCTTTTCCTAAATTAAATAAAGATTTTATTTATTTAATTGATCCCACTTCTTCTATTAATTAAATAAATCTTTATTTATTTAATTAAGTCATTAACCTTTTCTACCCATGACACATGTCATTCATCTCTTAATTCATACACTACCTACCCCTTTCATTATTTTATTATTTCTTCTACCTACCCTCTAATCATAACCGACCTCCTTTGACACCTCTCAATCTTATCCCTCCATTTCATATAGTGTCTTCTATATAAGGAGATGCTTCCTTCATTATCAAACCCTAATGGTTCTATGCATTCTAATGAATCATCTTAAGGACTTGACTACACTACGATCCTACTTGCAACCACATTCCATTCTTTGTTGAGCTCTTGTGCACATAAAATCTGAGAGCAAATACATCAAGCAAGATCAATGGAGATAGGAAGAATGGAGATCAAAAACCCTATTGGACATGTGATGGTATAATCTTTGTGATTTCATTTGATTTGCATTGTCTTAGGTAATCTTCATATGTTATGGTGGATCTTTGTTGTTGTTAGGTTAGGGTTTTGTGGTTGAATTCATTTAGCCTTTCAATATTGTTATTATTGTTATCTATTTTCACCATATACATTTTGGCACGCCCGGTGGGACTCTTGTCCCTTTTGCATTTAACATCCTTGTTGCAGATTTTGTAATGTGAAGTTGCAGATCCGACGTTTTCGGCAGCATTTTGTTATTTCCGCGTCTGCGTACTTTCGGATCGCGTTTTTTATTTTTTGGCGCGTCTGCGACATCTGGATCCGCGTCTGTGTATTGGCAATATTTTATTTTTGCAGGTTCAGGAAAACGCGTCTGTGTTGTACAGTCGCATCTGCGCTGGTTTTGAACGCGTCTGTGTCCAGAAGACGCGTCTGTGTTCTGTAGCCACATCTGTGTCTCACAGAACCGTGTCTGTATCGCCCAGTCATGTATGTGTTAAAGATAACCACGTTTGTGTTCACCAGTTTCAAAATTTTGGGTTTTCATTGATTCAGTTTTTCGGATTTTGCATTTAGGGTTTCAGATCTGGTTTATTTTGAGCTAACATTTTCAAATCTAGCTAACAAAATTGGTGCAGCTTGTCTTGAAGGCTAAATCGTTTGGTCGAAGGCCCCTATTTTCACAAAGTCTTTTGGGTTTAAAATTTACCTAACTTGTGTGCTTGCAGGAAGGGGTAATCATTTGAAACAATCCAAACTACTAACAACTCTTTGTTACAGGTCCTTGGCAAGAGTTTTTGAATATTTATTGTGTGCCTTGTTTTCATAGACTAGCAAACACTTCAATTGGTGCACTAAAATTGAGTCATTGTCTTTTGTGTCTTGAGCAATAGGCTCTTTTTGTTTAATCTTTAGAGGGCCTATCTTCCCGTGTGGTCATTAGGACTACTAGTGAGAAGAGAACGACCCAAGTGGTAGCGAGGAAAACCCACCTCATCCGAACCACTATAAACAAATGTATTCATGGTGAAAACTATGAATAACGTGTGCCGATTAGTTCATACCGACACTATGTCTCCCCATAAACCCATTTGATCAAATTTATTTGATCAGTTGTAGGGCGTAACCCCTACCGGCTAGGAGCCTTCTATATTTACAGAGCTGAAAGTGCCGCATGTATGGCCACACGAGCGGATGCCCTTACTAGCACCATTTTGTTTTAGAGGCCCAAATCCTTCTAGTTGTTGGGGCAGGAGGTCGGACCTCTGGTAGCGGCCTACACACATACGGTTCTTAGTAGAGATACAAAGTTTGCCATGGGGAGTTTTCATGGGGACTGATGCTTGGCTGACCCGAGAAGTGAGTGCCGAGGGTGGAGCCAGTGAGGTCAAGTATCTAAGTATCTGCTCTGAATAGCGTAGCCTCAGGGGTAAAACCCCATGTGGGATCAACAACTATTGTCTTGGCCAGCCATAAGAATTGTGCTTGACTTATGTTAAACATTCAAAACATTCAAGACCAAATAGCAAAACATTGTGTCTTTTGTGTCTTCAAGTGTATGCAAAACATTTTTACATCAAATAACACACTTTTCTTGGAGTCATTTTGAGTCTAGACACTTGCAAACATTGGGTCTTCATCAACACTGTGTCCTCTTGTCACGAAAAATAGTCAAACAGTCAGATTTGGTCACAACAAAATGACTTCACAGATTGGAAAAAATTGCACAAATTTTACAGAAACGCGTCTATGTCGGACATAATAGCGTCTGCGTCAGGAAACCGCATCTGTGTCAGATATAATAGCGTCTGTGTTGTATAACCACGTCTATGAAGGGCAGAATCACGTCTGTGTTCTAACAGTCAACATTTCAGTTTGCAAAAAAATCTCAGAAATGCGTCTGTGTTAAACAGAGCCGCGTCTGCATCAGAAAACCACGTCTGTGAAGTATACAGGCGCGTCTGTGTCCAGAATTGAAAAAAACTGTTACAGTCCAGCAAACAAACACAGTCAGTTTCGGATTTCTTGAGCTTCCTAGGTCATTTCTCCAGGGTTTCATTTAGCATTCAACCTGTCTTTGGGTCTCACAAAGTTCATCATTGCTTTACATCTCACTTTACATTCACAATTGTCTAAACTTGAGTCAAAAGGTCACTTGCTTGTCCTCATCATACTTTGTCAACACACTACATACAACAACACTTTGCTAAGTGGTCCCTCATCAAGGTTTCTTACCTTTGGGTCTCATTTGGTCTTACTTAGAGTCAAGGTCAACTTACCTCATCAAGAGAAACTATCCTCTCTTTGGAAGCCACACCTACTCTACTACATACATACTTGGTATTACACTTTGGACATTGCAAGTACACTTCAGATTCATTTACATTCCATCCAACTCTTGGTCTTCCATACTCTTTCCATTTTTCATCTAGTCTCACACATCTTGGTCAATACCTAGTTCATGGTTGAAACCCATCTTCAAAAATCTAGGAGAGAAACTAAAGAGGCTCAAGAGTCCGCAAACATGAGTTCTTATGAGTATGACAATGAGCTCTTTTTCAATTCTGATCATACTACATTACCTGACATGGATGCCTATAGAAACATTCCAAATGTTGAGAACATGGACACTATAAACAACAATGCTACACACAATGACAATGTGGACAACTTTTCCATACATTCAGCAGATGTGGAAGAATCCATTATGAATCCCCATTTCAATCGATTGGTTGAGGAAATAATGAGGAGGGATAGACAATAATTTTTACAAATGATGGCACAAAGTGGAGCCAAGATACCTCATGATTTTGACATGTCTCAAATAATGGAAAATCAACCTTTGCAACAACCTCACTCCAACATGGATCAAAGGAGACCTAATAGTGGAGGAAATAGAGGACCACATATGGTACCTGAATCACCATCAGCTTTGCTTCAAAAACTAGAGGTCCCACATACACATGGTCAAACATATGATACTCACCTTCGCAGACCATTATGGAAATCTTATGGAGAAAAATATGCTCAATCACATATCAATGCTAAGGATCAACCACCAAAGCAATGGGATATTCAAAGGCATGCTCAAAATTTGGACACAAGGAAACCCCATGTCAAATTTGGGGGCAATACAATAGAACATGACATGCCTGTAGAGTATGGTATACATGCACAAAATAGATATGGTGTTCCTAAACATGAATCTATACCAAGTGGTCCATATATGCAGCATCATTACAGACCTCCTCCATATGAACATGTGTATGATCAATATCATCCATATATGCAACATGCTCCTCCTCTAATGGGTACCTCAAGCATAGGGTATGGTCCAAGAAGTCGATCTCCACCTAAGAGCAATTTGGAGCAACAAATCAGGGACTTACAAAAGAAAATGGAGGACATAAATACACCAAAGCCAACATACACAATGAGAGACATATGTCCTTATCCATTTGACAAGAGCATTCCAATGCCTCCTTTTCCTACACATTTTGTGACGCCTAAATTTGATAAGTATAGAGGAAAAGGGGATCCTAAGGCACACATAAGATAGTTTTTCACAGCTTGCATTGAGGTAGCAGCAAAAGAGACATATTTGATGAGATTATTCCCGCAAAGCTTAGGTGATCAAGCTATGGAATGGTTCTCCCAACTTCCACCTAGTATTAAGTCATGGGGTGACTTAGCAGAGGCATTTATCCAACATTTCTCCTACAAAATAGAGACAGACATATCAGTCACTACTTTGTGCAATACCAAGCAAAAAGAGGGAGAGTCTTTTGCATCATTCTTACAAAGATGGAGGAATTTAGCCAGCAGATGGTCTTGTGAAATTCCACAAAAACAAATGGTAGAGATGTTCACCCAGAATGTTAACAAAGACATTGGCTATGATCTAAGGAAAGCTTGTTTGTCCACCTTTAAGGACGTTATTGAAAAAGGCTTAGCGACAGAGAAGGTCCTAATTGAACAAGGAGTCATTAAGATATTCAAGGAAAACAAAGATGACTTTAAAGGAAAAGACAAGCCAAGATTTTGGAATAAAAACAAGAACACAGTCAATGATGGTGTTGTTGATGCCAACACAGTGCGACCCAAAGTCATCTTTTCAGGATCAAGTTCTACAAACAATCAAGTGAATACTCAAACAACTTCTAGATCACGAAGGAAGTACACTCCATTGGGAGAACCACTTGAGTCATTTTTCAAGAAGCTAGTGGCAAACAAAGTAATCATAGTTCCAAATTTTCCTCCATATGAACCAAAGGTTAAACCAAATTGGTGGAACGATGATGAATATTGTGAATTTCATAAGAGCAAAGGTCATAAGACAGGAAATTGTCATCGACTGAAGAACATCATACAAGATCTCATTGATAGAGGTGACATTGAGATTGAGGGACATTTGTCTAATCAAGAACATGAGATGTTTAAGGAACCATTCCCAAAACATGACAAGGGAAAAGCTAAAGCCACAGAGGATCAAACCAATTATACCAGAGCATCCTACAACTATGATTCAACTATCAATCACATTTCAATGGACAATTACGTCTCTACCATTATCATCAAGGACAAGACATCTGAGAATTCTACCCAGAGACCCAAGATTGTCCTAAAAGGCATTGGATCTTCTTCCGAACCTACCTCTGAATGTCATGTTACAACCCGTCGAGGTAAATTCACTTTGCAAGGTGCTCCAACTAAAAACACTGCTGCCTCATCAACCAAACCTGAGTATGACCTTGTAGAACAACTAGGGAAGACACCCGTGCTCATCTCGATCCTTGAGCTCCTACGCATATCCCCTGCTCATAAAGCCATTCTTGACAAAACCTTGAGAGATACTGCCGTCCCTACTGATCTAAACATGGACCAGTTTCAAGCCATGGTGGGATACCTTTCCATTCCACATTCACTTACTTTCACAGAAGTCGATGACGCCTCTGTAAGTCAGCCACATAATGCACCATTACACATTGAAGCCTTCATACACAAACATCAAATAAAAAGAGTCCTGATAGATGGAGGAGCAGGTCTAAACATTTGCACATTAAGCACTATTACACAATTGGGATATTCTAATAAAGCTGTGAATTCTACAAACAAGATCACCATTAAAGCATATGATGACGAAGAGCGTTCATCCAAGGGCACAGTCACCTTACCTCTCAGAGTTGGGCCAGTTACAAAGGATGTGGTTTGTCAAGTCCTGGATTTAAATCTCACTTATAACATATTGCTAGGATGTCCTTGGATTCATGAAATGAGGGCAGTCCCATCCACATATCACCAATGCATTAAGTTTCCTCATAATGGAGTGGAAGTAACAGTTAACGATGATCCAAATCCATTCATATACTGCAATAACCTGAAATCAAATACTGAGACCATCATTCCCAGTAATCGTGAGGCTGTTCCTTCCTCAGCATACATTGATCCTGAGTCATTAAAACCTTCGACATCAAAACAAGGTGAGCTTAAAGGCAAGTTTCAGGACAAAAGCATGGGGGAATATACTTTCAATCAGACCATGTACTTACGACAAGTCATGAGTTCCCCAAAAGAATATGGGAGACCACATCCTAACAAACAAATCTCCATCATGATGCTCAAATGGGACCCTACTACCTTTCAAAGATGGGGTGAACTAGAAGAGGAAGATTTATACCAAATGCTTTTCAGGGACAATGAAGAGGAAACACAAGACCACATCAATCTACCATGTGAGAAATATGGCAAAGGCTTCAAAATCCTACAAAAATTCGGGTATGATGGAAAAAGCCCTCTGGGATTACGAAAGGAAGGTATCATTGAACCTTTACAACCTGAATTGACTTTCAAGAAGGAACACTCGAAAGGACTTGGTTTCTCAACTTCCAAGGTCCACACCCAAAGGATAGAAGAAGCCTTACAAATCAAAGCTGCCAAAATTCAACAAGAGAATCACTATTCCACAGATTCCAACGAATGGGGATGGGGTTCCGACAAGTCTTCCAGTGACTATGAGCTCACTGAGACATTCAGAGAGCTAGATGAACCCACAAAAGAAGAGGAGTTTTATAACAAGTTCAGAGTTGGTCAAGAAACAACCCATGAGGAGTCTACACAGTCCTTGTCTCAAAGTTCTAGGTTGAAATCACATAGGATGAGAACACCTGTCCCAGAGTGTGCTACTAGTGATGATAATTTGGATTCACTCGCGATCGAGACTGATGAGGAGAGTGCCATCAATGACCTCGATAATTACCTTGACATACCCGAATATAACTACATCTTCACTCTTAGCCCCGCTAACTTCAAAGACATTAACGGCCTTCCCCTTGTTCACCACCAACTCATTGACTGGGATCATGAAGGACCTGCACAGTTTGACACATTCCAAAACGATGAAGCTTTTATTGACTATCTAGGCATACGAGATGATCTTCCCCCTGGAGATCATAAAGCAGGATACACTATAGAACTCAATAGCGTGGCATATTTTGGTGAGGGTGTCGGACCTTCCAGTCACAAAAATGTGAAAATAAGAACAAATCAAGGGTCTTATGGTGAAAACCACACTGTGGCGCTGTCTGACCCCAAAAAAGTAAAAAGAAAGGACGTATCTGAGGGCGAAAACCTCTTTGAGGCACCCGAAGATAGAAGGCTCGACATTCTCCCAACATCATATGAGGAAAAGTCATCCATGTTGGTCGAAGAGACTATCAAAACAAACATTGGTATAGAAGAGGTTCCACACAACATATTCCTAGCTCAATCGATAACAGAGTCCGAAAGGTCAAAATTCATAAGTTTCTTCAAAGAACGACAAATCAACTTTGCCTGGTCATACGCTGATATGCCTGGATTAGATCCGGATTTGGTAATGCATCATTTGACAGTCAAACCAAGGGCAAAACTAGTAAAACAAAAACTAAGAAAAATGCTTCCACAAGTGGCATTACTAGTCAAAGCAGAACTTGAGAAATTACTCGATGTCGGATTCATACGCCCAATTGATTATCCTAAATGGATCTCCAACTTGGTACCTGTTAGTAAACCAGATCGCAGCATCAGAATTTGCATAGATTTCAGAGACATCAACAAAGCTTGTCCAAAGGATGACTTCCCATTACCAAATATTGACTTGATTGTTGATCTCACAGCAGGTCATGAAATGTTAACATTGATGGATGGATTCTTTGGTTATAATCAAATAAGAATCGCGCCCGAGGGTCAACATAAAACATCATTTACTTGTCCGTGGGGAACTTTCTGCTGGAACGTCATGCCTTTCGGGCTAAAGAATGTAGGTGCTACATATCAAAGAGCCATGACTACTATCTTTCATGATCTCATGCACATAACCGTGGAAGATTATGTTGACAACCTCTTGGGCAAATCAATAGACAGAAACACACATTTGGACATGCTTTCAGTTGTCTTTGATCGGTTGGAAAAATACAAAGTAAGATTAAACCCCAAGAAATGTGTCTTTGGAGTAACCTCTGGGAAGCTCCTAGGATTCATTGTATCCAAAAGAGGAATTGAAGCTGATCTAGAAAAAGTCAAGGCCATCTTAGAAATGCAACCTCCAAGAAATATCAGTCAACTTTGATCCTTACAAGGCAGACTCCAGTCCATCCGAAGATTCATAGCCCAACTGGCAGATAAGTGTAATCCTTTTCAGCACCTGCTACATAAAAACATCAAATTCAAATAGGATGATAACTGTCAACAAGCTTTCCAGACGCTCAAATATTATCTTCTAAATCCGCCAGTTCTGATGCCACCAGTTCCAGATCAACCACTGTTACTATACATATCAGCTACTCCAATAGCACTGGGGGCACTCTTAGCACAACAAAGTGTTGAAGGCAAGGAAAAAGTAGTATACTATATCAGTCGCACATTAGTAGGATATGAGCTAAACTACACACCAATTGAGCGTGCATGTCTCGCCGTGGTCTTTGCTTCGCAGAAATTACGACATTACATGCTCACTCATAAGACTAAGTTAGTTGCAAGGATAGACCCATTGAAATATCTTCTCAATAAGGCAACACTTACTGGGCGACTGGCCAAATGGGTAATGATCCTGAGCGAATTTGACATCGAGTATGTGGACAGAAAAGCAATAAAAGGACAAGCCATTGCAGATCAATTAGCATATGCTCCCATGATAGATGATGTTCCTCTAAGTTCAGAATTCCCAGACGAATCCATTTTGACAATGTCATATGCAAAGCCATGGCAACTGTACTTCGACGGCTCATACACACAACATGGGGTAGGAGTTGGCATCCTCTTTATAACTCCTCAAGGGGATTCTATACCAAAATCATACCGCTTATCATTTCCTTGCACTAACAATATAGTGGAATATGAGGCATTAACAATAGGATTACGACTTGCAGTTCAATGGAAGATCCAGGAACTTCATGTTTTTGGGGACTCCCAACTAGTCATCCGTCAAGCAACTGATGATTATCAAACAAAAGATGAGAAATTAATGCCTTATAAACAAATGGTGGATGATCTGAAACAACACTTCACAAAGATAGACTTTGAGCAGATACCGAGAGAGCAGAATCGTGCCACAGATGTCATGGCTACAATTGCTTCACTGATCGATCTACCTCCAAATGAGACTCGCTATGAGTTCTTGGTGGATAACCTTTTGGTCCCTTCATATGAGATCATGCCTACTGAGACTATATGTGTTGTTGGTCCCGAATCCCAGTTATATGGTTCCATTTTCACATACCTACATGACAATACTTTACCTCCTGATCTATCAAATAACCAACGTTGCACTTTCATTCGCCAATCCTCTCGATATGTCATTTTAGCTGATATCCTATACCGGCGAGGTCTAGATGGCACTCTTCTTAGATGTTTAGAAAGCGACAAAGCTCAGATTGCGTTATGGGAAGTGCATGAAGGGATATGTGGTCCACATGCTAGTGGTCCTACCTTGGCCAAGAAACTTATCAGGACTGGATATTACTGGCCCAATATGGAGAAAGACTCATATCAGTTTGTCAAGAAATGTAAGCAATGTCAAATTCATGGAGATCTCATACATGCACCAGCACAAGAACTTCAACCACTTGCATCTCCTTGGCCCTTTTGTCAGTGGGGACTCGATCTCATAGGCAAGATTCACCCTCCTTCTTCCAATGGTCACAAATTCATTATCACTGCCACAGAGTATTTTACAAAATGGATTGAAGCCGTGCCTCTCACATAAGTCACAGGAAAACAGATTGCTACATTCATCCTCAACTATATCATTTGCCGATACGGTATTCCTGTTTCCATTATCACTAATAACGGGCGTCCCTTCAAAAATCAGGATGTTCGTGAACTCTATGACTGCTTCCATATTTCCCATCATTTCTCCACACCATATTACCCCCAAGGTAATGGCCAAGCTGAGGCATCTAACAAAACAATCCTTAAAATCCTAAAGAAGACAGTCGACGATGCTGGTCGTAATTGGCATATCCAACTTAATCCTGCACTTTGGGGCTACCGCACAAGTGTCCGCACACCTACAGGAGCTACACCCTATTCACTTGTCTATGGCGCTGAAGCTATCTTGCCTATTGAGGTCGAGCTACCCTCTTTACGGGTCTCTTTGCAAAACATCATCAGTGACGAAGACTATAGGGTCTCTCGCTTACAAGAGCTGGAACTACTGGATGAACGAAGACAAACTACTTTTAATCATCTCAAGGCTTACCAACAACGAATGAGTCGTAGCTACAATCACAAAGTCAAACCTCGCACATTTGAAGTAGGTGACTTAGTTCTCAGAAAAAATCCTAAAAATCAACAAGACAGAGAGAAGAAGGGCAAGTTCGAACCAAATTGGCCTTGTCCCTACATTATTACAGCAGCATATGGATCTGGTGCATATCAGCTTTCAACTACAGAAGGTGAACCTTTGGAGGATCCTATCAACAGCATGCACCTTCGCAGGTTCTACACATAGCTCTTCAGAGTATCCTAATGCAAAAATACAAAAAAATCAAAAAAAATTCAAAAATACAAAAAAAATCAAAAAAATACAAAAATACAAAAAAAAAAAAAAAAATCGGTACTTGGTGAAAACCTGGCAAACAGGCGCCTTGTGACACAAAAAACATTGAAAAATAAAAAAAAAAGTAAAGAGAAATAATTTCGTCCAACGGTGAAAACCACTTCGGTGGTGCCCTGGGCAAGTACCATGGTGAAAACTGGGTCACCAGCGCCATGTGTAGAGACATTGCTCCTCCCTCCTTCAGGATTCACTTTCATCCTTTCACTTTGCACACACTCACAACCTATCCATTCATAATAAACTTACCCATTCCCATCATGGCTTGTTATTGATCTCCCTAAGATTGGTTAGCCATTCATAATAAACCTCCCTTTTCATCCCTTTCCATCCATAATAAATCAGATCCTATCTGTGGCTAAGGCAAAATCCTACGTCTAGTAATGGGTGTGGAACTGAGAACATCATATGTTTTGAGGAGTACAGTTTCTTCCAACTTCCTTCAATCTATCCGTGTACAATCTGCAATAAAGCAACATTTGCATCACAAATCCGCAATAAAGTTTCATCTTCTCCGCAATAAAGTATCGGTTTCATGGATTCAGTCAGTTTCAAATGAGACACAGCAGCAACAATGGGCTTCAACAAATCAAATCTTTCAACAGACTCAGACAACATATGGTTCCGTGCTATCTATCATTTTTGTGAAAGTAAACATTGTGACCACAATCAAATAAGACTTATACAAGTGACAAGAGATACTAAACTTGAGGACTACAGTGGATGTTGGTGTCGAGTCTTGGTTTTCTTTTGATGTTATCTTTTGGTGACATGTCTTTTAGCTTTTCCAGGATGTCTTTGACTAGAGATTCTATCTCCAGGATGTCTTTGACTAGAAAGGCGAGGATGGGGTATCATCACCTATTTGTATTTGTTGTCTATGGATTGTCTCTTAGTAATGCTATGACTTGTCCAAGGATATGAGGACACTGTGAGTCTAGTGTGAACTGGGGCATTCCTTGTTTGTGACTGTCTTATCTCCATGCAAACAGGTACAATGACTTTCTGGGTCGAACATATGCCTCGATTGTCATAACCTATTCTGCCATAATAAAGCTCAATGATGATAATGCACAAGAAGCTCTTTCACTTTCATATCTTTTGTCTTTCATCCCCCTTTCTTGATTGACTTCCATCATCCTTCTCGAGCCCACATAGCCTGCTATCACATGACTGAGTATAATGACACACCAAAAACATTTGCATTTCATGTAGTTGCACCTGCATTACCACATATAAGCAGTTCATACATACATATATATATCACAATTGCATCACATCCTACACACAACACCTGTTAGCACAATCTACATTTGCATTATCATATTCATCTGCATTACATACAAACTGCATTGGCATAACATTTTAAAAACATAAAAGAACAAAAATATTGCATTGCATCATATACATATTTGCATCCATATCATAAGCATCACATAAAAACATCTCATCACATAGGTACACATGCATATAGCTGCCGCAAAAATGAATCATCTCATATATATAATCATAAAAGTGTCATGATACAATGATGTCAAAATCATATGGCTACAATCACCCGTAGGTGTCTACAATACAAAAATGATACAAAACTGATACAAAGGGAGCCCTCTATGGCTATGATGAACTCCCTCCCTCGGAGCGGCCTGGCCTCGACGGAATCTGAGCCCCTGAAGGACTCACCCCAGGATCATCCCTCCTGTCCCCTCTATCTGGTGGTGGTGGAGGACCCATAACCCCACCACTCGATGCCTGTCTCCTCTGGCTCCCTCCCGTGGCTGTCGCTGTACGCGACGGTCTATGGAAGCTCCTCACCCGCTGATCTATTGGCACTGCACCATAGTAGAGGTCTCTCCAGTAGGCTATCTCCTCCCCTGCCCGTAGGACATAAGCATATCCTACCCCTGTATCCTCCGCTGCCTATCTCCCTGCCCTCAGTGTTGTCTCAGCCTCTGTATAGCACTGGATAGCCTGATCCCGCTCCCGCTCAGTATCCTTGAGCCTCATCCTGAGCTGATCCCTCTCCCTCTCTAGCTCCTGGATCTCATATGCCTAGCCCTGGCAGATCTCCCTCAGCTCTAGCAGCTCATCCTCCACTGGGTCAACCCCCTCTACCTCTACCTGTGGCTCCCCCTCTACAGGTACCTGTCTCTGTCCCTGTCCCTATATCTGCACCTGCCTGGGACCCTGTGCTACTGTCACCTGTAGCGGCAATCCACCGCGACCCCTCACCACTCGAGCCTGCCTCGCCTCGCCACCCTCCCTCCGAGGTGTAACCCACCTCTCTCCAACTGCTCCCCTTCTCCTCTGTCGGCCTCGGCCCTCATTCCCTCCACCATCATCATCATCACCACCCCCATCTCCATCCAATGCCTCTCACGAATCTATCAGGCATGGAAAGGGATGCTCTGCCTAGTAGGCTGTGTACTCAGCATCCATGCCGGCATCCTTGATCTCTGGCCACATGTCCCAGGGTAGGGGTATCATCTCCACTAGCTGAGTCACTGCCTGATCATATGACAGCAAGGGCCCAAACTGTGCCTGATCTCTAACTGTACGGGCATACATGCCTGAGCCCCGGGGCATCCTCTGAATCTGGCCAAACTGTCGCCCAATCTTGTCTACAAGCTGTCTCTCTAGTACATAGGGTGTCCGCCCAATCAGGTACCTACTCCGGAAGGTGTACGGCAACTCAACTGCGTCATCCTCCCACTGCTCGCAGCCCAGATATGGTCTCCATATGACCTCATCAATATCGTCTATCACTCACTGCCAATACTCTAGCCTGCCAATCCGTGGCTGCGATGTGATTATATCATACAAATGAACAAAGTTGCGTCCATGACCCCTGCCCCTGAAGTGTATCGGTCGGGTAACCGGTAGATGCTCATAAGGCCATACCTGCAGCAATGTCACTCCACAGCCCAATCCTACTGATCCATGATAAACAAACTGATGAAGCTCATAATACAAATGGGCCAGCACACATGGTCCCCAGGCATATCTGGTGTGCTGCATCACCAGTGTCTCCAGTGCTCCCGCCCAACCCATAGCCAACCCCCGTGTCGCCCTATCTGGATACAGGAACCCACTGATAGCTCCTCCTATCACTGCCAGCAATGCTAACCTTGTGGCTGTCATGGTATCCCATGCCACGTGTCCTGCCCTCATCTCCGGTCCTGGGTCCTGGAACACCCGTCTCAGGGCCTCTCTGTCACCATCTCGATCGTATGGGATCAGCTCCCCATCGATCGGTATCCTCAATATCCTGTATACATCCTCCAGGGTGACTATCATCTCACCCATTGGCAAATGGAACGTGCACGTCTCGGAGTGCCATCTCTCAGCTAATGCAGTCAGCAGTCCCATGTTTGCCCAAAACTCAGGCACATATAGCACATGTCTCAATCCCATCTCCTCGATAGCAGCTCGCTCCTCGGCTATCAACTCAGGTCGCAACCTCTGAGTAGACGGGAATCTCTCTCGTGACTCTAGCATCGGCAAATACTCCTGCAGTCAAGCAAATCACTCATGTCAGTCATAGTGGCATTCACTGTTCATCACAAAATGCTACTTTTTATCTAAATGCATCTGGCTATCTACCCTAGTGACACTCACTGTTCATCACAAAGTGTTGCTATCTATCCTAGTGGTACTCCCTGTTCATCACAAAGTACTACGTGTGTGACATTCCCTGTTCATCACAAAGTGTTACTCATATTTGCACTCCCTGTTCATCACAAAGTGCTTCTCATACTCTAGTACTCCCTATTCATCACAAAGTACTCTATATTGGTACTCACTGTTCATCACAAAGTGCCTCGATCTATCCTAGTCTTCCTTAGAGGACCTGCTTGAGTGTATCCTCTCAGCAGCTTATCCAATCGACAGCGTATGTTCATCACAGAACTGCCGATTTGACCTAGAAGATGCAAATTCACACTTTTTCAAACGCAAACGCGCTTACCTGACATAAACGTGCTTTTAGACTGCACAGACGCGCCTTATTGACACAGACGTGCCTATGCTCTGCACAGACGCGCCTGGACTGCACAGACATGCCTTATTGGCACAAATGCACTTGCACATCACAGACGCGGCCACAATTGACATAGACGCGGGTTCAAACGCAGACGCGCCTGGCACAAACACAGACGCGCTTCGTGAGCATAGACGCGCCTGGACATTTTTTGACACTTTTTGGACCCTAATCTAAGCGCATTTATGACCCTACCTAGCATGCATTAATGACAAAATTAAATGCATCAAAGTACAAGGAGGTTTGGTGGTACTTACCGGCTCTCCTGCCTCTGTTGGCCTCTGAAATCGGCGAACGCGGTCAAATCTGTGAGTGAAAGCCATCGCTACTAACTGCTCCTGCTCTATTTTCGCTCTGCAAGTTACTCTCGTGGACGTGTAGATGACAATGAGGATGTATTTTCCCCCGTGGTCTATCTTATAGCCTATCCTAGCCCTCGCCTTCGTTTCCCGAGTCAGTCTTCGTTATCCCGTGACTTTGTCACTTTATCCGGTCAATCCATTCTAACCTTTTTTTCTTATCGAGAGATTGTCTGCAATCTTTTCAGTCATTTTCATCCAATCTCTCGAGGGGGCATATCATTCCCATCTTGGGGCAACTCTGTATCAGTTCATCTTATCTTCTTTGAAACAACGCGACAAGCCGCGTTGTCTCAAAGAGGGGCAAAATGTAGACACCCAAAATTGTCCAGTCTAAATAAATAAATTTTATTTATTTAATTATCTAAGCTTAATTCTTCTATTAAATAAATAAATCTTTATTTATTTAATTAATTCATTTATCCTCTTCTAGCCTTATTTCTCATTTAAATAAATACATTTATTTATTTAAATTATCCTTTTCCTAAATTAAATAAATATTTTATTTATTTAATTGATCCCACTTCTTCTATTAATTAAATAAATCTTTATTTATTTAATTAAGTCATTAACCTTTTCTACCCATGACACATGTCATTCATCTCTTAATTCATACACTACCTACCCCTTTCATTATTTTATTATTTCTTCTACCTACCCTCTAATCATAGCCTACCTCCTTTTACACCTCTCAATCTTATCCCTCCATTTCATATAGTGTCTTCTATATAAGGAGATGCTTCCTTCATTATCAAACCCTAATGGTTCTATGCATTCTAATGAATCATCTTAAGGACTTAACTACACTATGATCTTACTTGCAACCACATTCCGTTCTTTGTTGAGCTCTTGTGCACATAAAATCTGAGAGCAAATACATCAAGCAAGATCAATGGAGATAGGAAGAATGGAGATCAAAAACCCTATTGGACATGTGATGGTATAATCTTTGTGATTTCATTTGATTTGCATTGTCTTAGGTAATCTTCATATGTTATGGTGGATCTTTGTTGTTGTTAGGCTAGGGTTTTGTGGTTGAATTCATTTAGCCTTTCAATATTGTTATTATTGTTATCCATTTTCACCATATACAGTTTCAACAACAAAATTATAATTTTCCCCTACTGGTTATCAAAACAACCTAAAATTTGGTGTGTGGATAGGGAGGAGATTAATATAACATATTTTGAGAGTTTAAGGCAGGGGTAGTTGACTAAAAGTGAGTTTGAACCAACCCTAGGCCTTGTTTATAGGCTTTTCCTAGTTTTGTGCAAGTTCAAGCTACTAAAGGGACTAATTTTGCACTGTTTGATGTTATCACCCTAAAACTGCCAAAATCCTCGGTTTTGACATCCTACCTAACTATCCAAGGGGTTGATTTGGTTTTGCAAGCTAAATTTGAGGGGGTTGCTTTGTAAAATAGGCCTAATTAAGCCCAGTTCAGTCATAGTTCATTGACCTGGTCTGAAATAACCTACCCCAATTCTTTGTCAAGGTGTGTAAGGGATTAATGGTTATTCCCATATGCAAGGGTTTGTGATTTGGAGCAGAGGAGTGAAAGTTGTAGGTCAAAAACCCTAGTAGTAGGGCTAATAGGAAGTAGCCTACCTAGGGTCCCAAATTGAAGGCATGTAACAACACCAAGCAAAAAAATTGGTGAATGGATAAGGCAAGTAGATTCATCTGCCCCTGTCTTTAATCACATTCTTCCTCAACAACAATTACTGATTACTTATCCATCAATTCTAAACATGATTGATTTCCTCATCATGGTCTAGCATTGTCACATGTATCCTTAGTTTCTTAAGTAGCAATATGAGTTTCACATTTGCTCTTTTCTCTTCTCAATCTATCAAAAATAATTGTGCCTTTATCTCATAATTTTTTCTTTGTCTTCATGGTTGTGCATCTTTAGTTCAGAGTGCTCATCATATGCAATCAAGTTCCATTATTTTCCACAAAATAAGAAATGATCCCTTTCACATTTGAGTAATCAATTTCAAATTCTCCATCAATAATCACAACAAAATTTTCATTTCTATGACTAAAACCCCCTTGATTGTCACCTTATCTCATTGACTATCCTTTTCTCTCTATATTTGCACTCTTGGACTACTATTTTCATATTTTTAATGGGATTGTTTTGGCTTTTAATTGTGCGTGCAAGATATATGGCTTTGCAACACATAACGAGTCTTTGAAAAGAGAATATCACATAATCAATATCCTCATTAAAATCATTGTCATCCTCATGGTTTTGTTGATTTCCATTCATCATGTTCATGGATTTGATGAAGCACTATTTCTTTCCCTTACTTTGATAAGGTTTGTGTCATGTTTCTTAGCAGTGTTTATAGCTCTTAAATGGATATCACTATGACTTAACATCTCTAGCTATCCTCTTGCTTGCATTGACAGACTCTCTACCTTTTTGACAGGAGCTCTTTAGATTGTCTATCCCATCTCATCAAGGATTCTCCACTATTTTCTTTCCTTGTTGCTATTTATGTCAATGACCTACCAATCGACAGTATTATCATTGTCAAGTACCCTTTATTTCTTATGCTTCTAGATTGACCCATCTTTTTGGTTCCATTGCTGCAAGTTTATTGTGCTTTTGCAAAGATTCTGATTGCTCAACAACAAAACTCATTGTAGGCCTACAATTAGGATTTTTACTGAAGAATTAATAGGCCAAGCTAGAATATTTTTGTGCATTCTTCATAGAGTATTATCCCTCCAACCTTGGATCTATAATTCTGAGCAATTTCTTGTTATTGTTCAAAAGAGGTTAAGCCCACTCTACCAGATTATACTTTGTGTTTGGTGTGGTTTTATCCATGTATGACATGTCAAGAAGTAATTCTAGTAATACAACACCAATTCCACAGATATCGCTTCTAGTTCTTAGATGACCAATCATTACATAATTAGGAGCTATGCAACCATATGTACCCATCACAAGAGTGGAAACATGAGTTTAGTCTCCCTTGGGACCATCTTTTGCAAGTTCAAAGTCGAAAAGCTTAGCTATGTAGTCAGAGTCCAATAAAATATTGGAAGTCTTGAAGTCATGATAGGTAACTGTCCCTTCCAATACATAAAGAAAAGAAAGCCCTTAAGCAGCCCCAAGTGCAATCTTCATTCTTTCTAAACAATCTATGACAATGCATACTTTTCAAAATAGATGATTTTCCAAATTACCATGAGCTATATACTCATAGACCAACAACTTGTGTTCATCCTTATATTGCTTAGCCAATGATGTTTATGTTGATTGAAAGGTGAGATCTCTGCCTTATTTTGTGTAGAATACATTGGCAATCCATAAATCCCTTTTACTAACTTTTCTTTATTATTGACACTCAAACATTTGTTATGAACAATACGCAAGGAAATGGCATAAAATACTCAACAAAGATACTCATGTAATGTCATTGAATATGAATGGTATGAGGATTGTTTGGTAATCTTGGTGAAATATGAAGACAAGGGAAAAAATATCAACATGGAGATAGCGAACAGCTCCACTCAAGTTCCCATCCTCATGAATCATGCCATGTATCCTACAAGATGTCCTAAATCGTGGCAGCAAACTCTCTCGATATTGACAAGGTATAGACTTAATCAATAATGAACAAAAAAACCTAAAGACTTTCTTATGAATAATGACTCTTTCAAAGCAGTAGTTTCCCTCCATGAAATGCACAATTTTTGCAAGGCTAAAGAAAGCTTGGATGTATAGAAAAATGACATTTTTTATAAAGGTCTTTTAGGCTAAGGGGAATAAATGAACTAACAATCATACTTAATCAAAGTTAGATCTTCAATTTCTACTTGTGAGCTCATAAATTTTCTACAATATCTCTTATTTTTGTGATTATTACAGTGTTAGAAAGTTGATTCAAAGCTAATCAGATTTGTACATGCACTTTTTCTAGATTTTTTCCCACGTACATTTTATTCAGATTTTTTATTTTTTCACTAGTTGGTCAATTACTTAGATATTTTGGCATCTAGAATGGATATATTTATTGGAGAGGAATTTATTTAATCTGGTTTACATACACTGAGGTTTTGGGGGTTTGATTGTTTCATTTAACGGATTTGTCGTGATTTTTTTGTTCATCCTTCTATTATCATCTGAACAAAGGGAAATTATGAGTCTTGGCAAAAAGGTATCTTGATAGTCTTAGGTGGCTTGATTTCTAGCCTTATCTACATGGAATCATCCCTCAAACATCCTCACATGCAAAATGGGGGGTGCAACTTTTTGTCTTATTCAAGAAATATTCAAAAAAAAAAAATTAAAATCATAAAAAATATGCTCTTTAAAAAGCATGTGCCTAAAAAGGCAATATTCCTCATGTGTATCTTTTATTTTTGTATTGGTACATGACTTTTCCCACCTTTCAATGCAAATCACATGCTCAAGTTGACTTTCAGTGCCCACATGTGAACATGGTCCCCGAATATCCCGCATTCACATGCAAGATTCCAAGCACTCTTTTGCAAGATAAAATATTCCAACTATTAAGAGGCATATCCCAGTAGTTCAAAAGAATATTCTAGTAGGGAATCAGAATATTTCATGGTTGGTATCTTTTTTAGGCATTCAAAATATTTTAATAATATTCTCAATGATGACATCAACAAGAGCCCCTAGTCCCCTTCTTCATGCCTAAAGGGGGCTTTTTTGTTTTGGCCATAACTTAAATGCATATAGTGTCAAAATTGGGCAAACAAGATATCATTTGAAAGATAATTCAAAGCACTTTCTAATGGTGGTGGTCTCATCTTAGGATTCAACTCCATATTTTTGTTATACTTAGTCAAATTCAAATCTTCAATTTCTACTTTTGAGAACATATTTTCACCAATATCTCCATTTTTTATGATTCTTGCAATGTTAGAAAGGTAATTTAGAGCTATTTAGATTTTTGCATGTTTTTTTCTAAATTTTCCCTCAAGTACATTTTATTTATGATTTTATGTTTTCACTATTTGGTCAATTACTTGGATGTTTTGGCATCTGGAATGGATCTATTTGTTGGAGAGGGCTTTGTTTGATCTAGTTTACATGTATTGAGGTTTTTGATGTTTGATTATTTTATTTAAAAGAGTTATCATGATTTTTTTGTTCATCCTTCTATTATCACACTAGCAAAGGGCAATTATGAATCATGGCAAAAAGGCATCTTGACACATCTTAGGTGGCTTGATTTTTTGCCTTATATATATGGAACTATCCATCAACCATCCACACATGCAAGATGGGTGGTGGGTGGTCTTTCATTTTATTCAAAATCCTAAAAAAATAATAAAATTATGTTCTTTAAAAAGCATGTGCCTAAATAGGCAATCTTCCTCATGCATAGCTTGTATTTTTGTATTGGTACACCACTTTTCCCACCTTTCAATATAATTCACATGCTCAATTTGACTTTTGGCACCCACATGTGAACCTAGGAATATTCCTCATTCACATGCAAGATTCCAAGCATTCTTTTGATAGATAGAAAATTCTATTTGTTAAGAGGCATATCCCAAAATGTCAAAAAAATATTCTAGCAAGGAATCAGAATATTTCAAGATCAGTGTCTTTTCAAGGAATCCAAGAATATTCCAAGAAGATTCTCTATGATGACATTGGCAATGGCCCCTGTTCCCCTTCTTCATGCCTAAAGGGTTTTTTTTGTTTTGGCCATAACTTTTGGATAGTGTCAAAATTGGGAAAACAAGATATTGTTGGAAAGATGATTCAAAGGAGTTTCCACTAGTGGTTGTCTCATCTTAAGATTTAGCTACATATTTTTGTTAGACTTAGTTAAAGTTAAATCTTTAGTTTCTACTTCGGATCTCATATCTTTTCACCGATATCTCCAATTTTCATTATTCTTATAGTGTTGTAAAGGTCATTTAGAGCTATTTATGTTTGTACATGCACTTTTTCCAAATATTGCCTTAGGTACATTTTATTCAACTTTTTGTGTTTTCACTATTTGGTCAGTTTACTTTGACATTTTGGCATATGGAATGGATATGTTTTTTGGAGAGGGATTTATTTGATATGGTTACATATACTAGAAGGTTTTGGGGGTTTTATTGGTTCATTTAAAGCACTTATCATTCTATTATCATCCTAGCAGAGGACAATTATGAGTCTTCGTGAAAGGGTATCTTGACACATCTTAAGTGGCTTCATTTTTTGCCTTATCTATATGTAAACATCATTCAACCATCCTCACATGCAAGATGGAGGGATATGTAGGTTATTTTTTGTCTTATTCAATAAATTCTAAAAATATATAAAAAAAAATATGCTCTATAAAGAGCTTGCACCTAAATAGGCAATCTTCCTCATTCATGGTTTTTATTTTTGTATTGTTACACCACTTTTACCATCTTTCAATGAAACCCACATGCTCAAGTTGAATTTTGGTACCCACAAGTGAACATAAGAGTATTCCCCCTTCACATGCAAGATTCCAAGCACTCTTTTGCAAGATAGAATATTCTAGTTGTTAAGAGGCATATCCTAATAGGTCAAAAGAATATTACAAAATCAAAATATTTTGTGATTGATATCTTTTTCAAGAATCTAAAATATTTCAAGAAAATTCTCTATGATGACATCAACAACTACCCCTAGTCCCTTTCTTCATACCTAAAGGGGTATTTTTATGTTTTGGCCATAACTTTTGCATACACTGTAAAAATTAGGCAAACAAAATATTATTGGAAAGGTAATTCAAAGAACTTTCTCCTGGTGGTTGTCTCATCTTTAGATTCAACTTTGTAATTTTGTTATACTTAGTCAAAGTTAGATCTTCAATTTCTACTTTTAAGCTCATATATTTTCACAAGTATCTCCAATTTTCATGATTCTTGTAGTGTTGGAAAGGTTATTTAGAGATATTTAGGCTTGTACATGCACTTTTTCTAGATTTTTCCCCTAGTACATTTTATTTAGATATTTGTGTTTTCACTATTCAGTCAATTACTTGGACGTTTGGCATCTAAAATGGATCTATTTGTTAGAGAGGACTTTATTTGATCTAGTTTACATAAACTAATTGTTGGCAAATGCACACTCCAATGAGACATTGTAGGTGATTGAAGGTTTTGTCATTGATGGCAACCTTACAATCCTATGACACCAACAAGGCAATCCACCAGCACTAGCAAGATCAGACTTTACACCGGCACACAGACCACCAACACCGGCAGTGAAAGGAAGCATACCAGCACAGAGGCCGACAGGAATTTTGTTTATAAATTATTTTGTTAATTATTGTAAAATCATTGTAAGCCGACTTGGCAAGTTGTAAAATGACTCATATATATAAGAGTTCATTATAGAGGAAGAAATAGAATGTAATGAGGAAAAATAAGGCAGACCTATTATGCGAAATATAGGTTAAGGGTTTATGTATGAAGTAGAGCTATAAACCGGTATTGGATCTGGTATAGTAGATGCTATTTTGAAGCAGTACAAGGCATTGGATTTATATAATCCATTTTTTAAGTCAGTGAGACTTCCCATTTTTGTAATTGAGCAGTGAGCTCTAGGCACTTGGCCTTCCTGAATGTGTAGGCCCCTCTTGTAGTAGTAATATTCTCTTATTGGCCAATAAGTGAATATTGTGGGTCACAAATCCCACTGAGGTTTTTCCCACACCGGGTTTCCTCGTTAAACTACTGTGTTATGGTGTGTTTTTCATGTGGTTGTCATTATCTATGTTTATTGCATTACTTTCTGTTTACTGGTATACAGTATTAATATGTTCTACATGTTTTAAGTTAAGAAAATCATCAAACCGGTCAGATACTGATTCATCCCCCCCTCTCAGTATCTGTGGGAATCCTAACAATTGGTATCAGAGCTTGGTCCTCTATTTTTCAGAAGCCTAACAACTTGAGGAAGATCTTGACACCAGTAGAGATGGAAAACTTGATGAAGCAATTAGAAGCTCTCTCAGACTATGATGCAGAAAAATTGAAAAATATCAAACTTGAAGATGATCTAAAGGCTGCACAAGATATTATTCAAGCACTTCAAGAAAATCTTACCATTACAAGAAACAAAAGAAGAGAACTTTGTGAAAAAATGCAAAATGGGAATGATGAAAAGGAAACTCTTAGTGATCTGATGAATAAGTTGAAACAAGAAAACATGACAACAAAGAATGAGATGCAGGATATGACTATGAGATTTTGTAAAGAAATTGAAGATAGAAAGAAGAATGAAGAAGACTTGACTAGAAGACTGAATGATGTTGCAAATGAAAACACAAGACTTAGTTATGAAAATGATATGTTGAAGACAGATCTGATGCATGCACAAAATGACTCAAATGAACTCATGAGACAAAAAGGTATCTTGGAAGGAGAACTAGCTGCTGCAAATCAACATAAAGAAAAATTCAAGAAAAGCTCAAAAGAACTTGGTGACTTGTTGAAGAATTAGAAACCTAATGGTCACACTAATGGTCTTGGCTTTGAAGCTAGTGAAAGCTCCGGTACTGCAAACACACAGGATCATGGAAAACCAGTAAGACAACCTACTGCTTATAAATTCAATGTCAAATGCTTTAATTGTAACAAGTATGGTCATAGAGCAAATCAATGTAGACCTAGAAATTATCAGAATACCAATACACCCACCGGTCAATGTTCTAAATGCAACAAAGTTGGTCACAATTCAGAGAATTGTAGAATGAATGTGAGATGTTATGTTTGTGGAAGATTTGGACACTTATCTAATCAATGCAGAACACAAACTGGCATAGGATATGGAAAAGCTATTCAGAAAAATAATGTGACTTGTTATGCTTGTAACAAGATTGGACATATTGCAAAATTTTGTAGAAGCAAGTCCTCACTGGTAAATAACAAAGGTCCTAGTTTGAAAGGTAAAGAAAAAGTTGAAGAAGTTAAGCAGGAATTCTCAAAACAATGGATCAGGAAAACAAAACTAAATGTTGATAGGAATACTCCTCCACCGACAGAATAAAGTAACATCCCACCGGCAGGAGAGTCTTCATCTAACTGAAGAAAATTTCCTTGAGAGTTTAGCAATCAAATGTGAAACATGCTATTATTCCCTTGGTTGATGGTAAGAAGTTGAAATTACTTCTATACCGGCAGATAAGTTAAGTCATTACTTAACCGTCAAGCATTAAATGTAGTGGTTGGCAAAATTAACATTATAAATCAGTGTTTTGGCTCCAATTTCATTTCACCAAGCATTCAAACATTCAAAGAGCGTGAAAATTCCAAAGCAAAGACATTTACAGCAAAGAAGCAAAGCAATTCATCAAGCAACCTTTCCTAAGGCAGATAAAGGTATTTATAATCATGGCTTCTTCATCTGTTCCTGAATTCATGGCAAACCCTACTGTAGTCCAAGTGATTAAACGCCCTAGACCCGTATTTCAGTTAGTTCCCGAAATTGCTAAGAAGGATGATAATGTTGGTGCATTTTCTCAAATCCCCAAAGGAGTAGTTTTTGCAAAAGACCCTAGAATGTACATTCATTGTCACATAGAATAATTAGGTGATGAGGAAATCAAGAGCATGCATAAGAATATAATTTGTGATGATTCTAGTAATGTGAAACCTGAACACAAAATAGTTGAAACCTTAGGATTCACTGAAATCCTCAGTATTTCGGAATTCCCTAAGGATGTTATAAGGATAGTTCTAAGCAGGGTTCATGGTGAATTCTACGGGTTAGACTCAATTCACAAAATTACTAAAGAGTTAGTAAAGGTTGTGACAGGGTTACCTTCCACCGGTAACAGGCCTGATAAGACAAAGAAGGTCTCAAATGACCTAGTGATCAACCTAACAGGTGCAACATCTGACAAGAGATCTTTAAGAGTGAATGATGTAACCAACATCAATGTCAGTTTCATTAGCATGATTTTAGGCTACAAAACCACACATGCAAATAGGTTAAACTTAGTCTCTAGCCTATGCATAAAGAGTGCCCATAATATGATCAAGGATAATGCAAAAATAGATGTGTGTGAATGGTTGAAAGATGAGCTTATTGATAATCCTGGAAAATTTAAGAAAGACAAAAAGGGGACATTTAGATTTGGAAACCTACTTGTCTGTTTAATGTTGCACATAACAAAATAGGTACCCGGTATTGGTAATAAGAATCTTGGTTTTGACATACCGGTAGGCAAACAATTGTCTAATTTACTAAATAACATGGGTGAAAACAAAGAAAAGAATATAAATGAGTACTTTCAGGCATTGAAGGCCTGGATGAATACTAGAGTCAGACTTTCCCAAGCAATTGTAAATAAGTATACAGATGAAATATGCTTTGTTATTAAGAAGGATGAGATTTGGATGGAGGCAGTTGTCCCAAGAACCATTTGGGTTACTGAAATGGGTTATGAAACTGATGACCACATAATTGAAACATATGCAAAAGCCCTTATGGAAGCACCTAAGGAACCAAAAGAAGAGGTATTTGGCAGTGTTGAAACTATTGAAAGTCAAATCCAATCAAAGAAAAGGGTAAAGAAGGTAGAAGCAACAGTAAGAAGAGGATCTAGGCAAGAAAAGGCTATCAAAGAAGATGTACTTAAAGAAACCGGTATCACTGAAGATGAGTTAGAAACACTACAACTAGAAACTCACCTTTCACCGGTAGCAACTTCTTCGGAAAGTGACATGCCAGCTGCATTTAAAAGAGTTGTGAGGAAAAGAGAACCTTCACCGGTATCTACACCTTCTCCTAGAAGAACCAGACAGAAACAACAGGCAGTAAGGCCCCCGACTAAGAAGATAACTCCAAAGAAGAAGAAGTTAACACCCAAGAAGAAGACTCAACGAAACATTGCTCCAATTGACAAACTACTAGATGAAATAACAGAGGATGGACAGCTGAAAAACATCAATAAATTATATGATTCATTATTAGTTGATGACAAGGAGAAAGTTGAAAACAGTGTAATTCTACACTTGGACATTTACAAGAAATTTCTAATGCAAGTTGTAGATGAATTGCCGGTAGAACTATTTAAAAGACTTGAAGCAAGAAGGCAAGCTATTGTAGAGCTTGATAAGAAAATGAAAATTGAAAAACTACTTGTTGTTTATCCAGTCAACTCACCAAAAGAGATAGATGATCTGATCTCAGAGGCTAACCGATCAGTATTTTCAACTACACACCGGCATGTAGCACTTATGGTTGGTAGAGTAAATGAGGTTGCAGAGGAAACTGCAAATGCATGGGACATATTCCTTGTAGACAAGGAAAAGCAGGAAGAATATAGAAAACCTAAACACATCAAAGTATATTAGAAGGATAAAGATAAGGGAAAAGGCAAGGTTGGTGGACCACCTAGCATAAAAATAAAAGATAACTTATCCCCACTGCCTCTGAATACTCCACCGGTAGTTACCACTGACAATCAACCAGATATTGAGAGTATGGATATACCACAAGAGGACACCAATCCCAACTCTGAGGTATTATACACAGTGGACATTGATACTCAAAAGGTCAATATTGTGGTAGATAAGGATACAACTAAGAAGATAGATATGGCTAATGAGCAACTGGTAACTGATGGTACAGAAGGTAAACTGGCAGATGATAACACTGAGCAATAGGCTCACACAGAGCAAAAGGCTCCATCACCGCAATAGGTTCACACTGAGTCAGTCCCACCGGCAACAGCTAAGAAAGACAAACCTTTGCTTAAAGAAATGGAAACACAAACTGACCTGCCAGAGGTCACCACAAGCAAGGATATTGCTCCCACCGATAGAATACAGATTATTGGCTCATCAAATAATGTAACAGAAGTTCTTTTGGATTCCATAAAGAAGATAACAGATTGTAGCTCACAGGCTTACAAGGCAATAGATGATACCATTCCAATTTTGAAAATGATAGCACCAAAATGTAATGTAGATAATAAACATTCTTTGAGTCAACTTGACACTTTGTCTAAGTATATTACTGAAAACATTGTGACAGTTGAACAAATAAAAGAGGAAGCATTCAAGGAGAGATTAGAGAAGGAAAAACACAAATTCTTTGAGGAAGAAATAAAGAAGTGTACAAGGCAATTTGACACACTTCTACCGGAACTATGTAGCACATTGAAGGAATTCAAAACTTTGTACAAGGATACATGTAAAACTAACTTTTTGACAGTTGATATAGACAAGAAAATTAGCAAGATACAGGAAGAAATAAATCAACTAGCTGACAATTTCATTAATTCATCTGATTCATTATTAGTTTTTGAGCAGAAGATAACAGGTTTTGAGGAAGAACTATTAAAGTTGGAAAGAGACAAAGAAAGAATAAAAGGAAAGGCTAAAGATCTAAAATGGAGACTTAGTCCAAAATTGGACTACCTCGCCTCCTTGAGGAAAGAAATATCCGATGCCTTGATTCAAGGATAGAAAACACCAGCAAAGCAAATGCAACACCTCACCGGTACAGTTCAGAGGACAGAGTCTGCAATAAAAGATAGCAAAAAGTTCATTGAGAGCTTGAATCTTGTTTTGGCAAATCTTTTTCAGATTGTAACCAACCGGTTACAAGGATGAAGCAGGAAACCACACTCGTTGACACTTTGACAACCTTTGTCATTGATGCCAAAGGGGGAGTAGTGGAATGAGAAAAATAATCAGTAAAATGACTCATCAACTCAAGGGGAGTACACATTCTTTTGGTACACATTTTTGGAAAGACAATACCAGTAGATTCTTTTTGGATGACAGTTTTTTAATTTTTCTCATGAGTGTTGCCATCAATGCCAAAGGGGGAGATTGTTGGCAAATGCACACTCCAATGAGATATTGTAGGTGATTGAAGGTTTTGTCATTGATGGCAACCTTACAATCCTATGACACCAGCAAGGCAATCCACCGGCACGAGCAAGATCAGACTTTACACTGGCACACAGACCACTGGCACCGGCAGTGAAAGGAAGCATACCAGCACAGAGGCCGACAAGAATTTTGTTTATAAATTGTTTTTTTAATTATTGTAAAATCATTGTAAGCCGACTTGGCAAGTTGTAAAATGACTCATATATATAAGAGTTCATTATAGAGGAAGAAATAGAATGTAATGAGGAAAAATAAGGCAGACCTATTATGCGAAATATAGGTTAAGGGTTTATGTATGAAACAGAGCTATAAACCGGTACTGGATCTGGAATATTAGATGCTATTTTGAAGCAGTACATGACATTGGATTTATATAATCCATTTTGTAAGTTAGTGAGACTTCCCATTTTTGTAATTGAGCAGTGAGCTCTAGGCACTTGGCCTTCCTGCATGTGCAGGCCCCTCTTGTAGCAGTAATATTCTCTTATTGGCCAGTAAGTGAATATTGTGGGTCACAAATCCCACCGAGGTTTTTCCCACACCGGGTTTCCTCGTTAAACTACTGTGTTATGGTGTGTTTTTCATGTGGTTGTTGTTATCTTTGTTTATTGCATTACTTTTTGTTTACCGGTATACAGTATTAATATGTTCTACATGTTTTAAGTTAAGAAAATCATCAAACCGGACAGATACTGATTCACCCCCCCCCCCTCTTAGTATCTATGGGAATCCTAACAGTAATACTGTTAGGGTTTGATTGTTTCATTTAAAGGAGTTATCATGGTTTTTTCATTCATCCTTCTATTATCATCTTGGCAAAGGGCAATTATAAGTCTTCAAGAAAGGGCATATTGACACATCTTAGGTGGCTTGATTTTTAACCAAATCTATATGGAATTATCCCTCAACCATCCTCACATGCAAGATAAAGGGGAGGGGGTAGGTATTTTTTTGTCTTTATTAAAAAAAAAAATCATAAAAATCATGCTCCTTAAAAAACATGTGCCTAAATAGGAAATCTTCCTCGTGTGTAGATTTTATTTTTGTATTGGTACACTACTTTCCCACCTTTCAATGCAATTCACATACTCAAGTTGACTTTTGGTGCCCGCATGTGAAAATGAGAATATTCTAACATCACATGCAAGATTCCAAGCACTCTTTTGCAAGATAGAATATTCCAGCTGTCAAGAGGCATATCCTAGTAGGTCAAAAGAATATTCTAGTAGGGAATTAGAATAGTTTATGATCGGTATCTTTTTTAGGCATCCAAAATATTCTAAGAATATCCTCTATGATGACATCAACAATGGCTTATGGTCCCCTTCTTCATGTCTAAAGGGACTTTTTTTTGTTTTGACCATAACTTTTGCATTTAGTGCCAAAATTAGGCAAACAAGATATCATTAGAAAGGTAAATTCATAACACTTTCTAGTGATGGTAGTCTCATCTTTAGATTCAACTCCATATTTTTTTATACTTGGTCAAAGTTAGATCTTTAGTTTCTACATCTAAGCCCATATCTTTTCACAAGTATCTCTACTTTTTGGGATTCTTGTAGTGTTGCAAATGTTGACAATATGGATGAATTGATTATGTGTTGCATTGATGTTTTGTCATTGATGTCAACACTATCTATTGTGGTTGGTTACCGACATGCAGGTTTTGGTTACCAGTAGAAGATCTTGTGTTACCGGTATGGGTTTAAGGTTTAACTGACAGATCTTTCACTAAGAAACCTTGACAGAATGCTAAGTGGTGTTGGTGCGGCTTCTAGATGGAATTCAGGATGCAGAAGGTGATACTTGATCATGCCTCAACCGATTGAAGACGTTGCTTTGGCATGGTGGACCCAAATTAGATCTAGTACCTATCTAGGTTATGGACTGGTATCATGTTAACATGTTCTCTACACGTTACTAGGATGATTTATGGGTTGGTTATTATTGTTTCAGTCTAAAGCCGACATGGCATATCATTGTAATATGGATGTATGTAATGATCTTATTGTAATATCTTTTAGGTGGTCGACCTAATTGGTTTAGGCCTTAGGGTTTATATAAATTGATGTAAGATCTCATTGTAGATCATGGGAATGAAAATGTAATGATCGTGGTCGTGGAATGTAATATCATATGCAAAGGAGATTTGGTCGATCATAGGTGATCGAATTGGGTTTAAGTAAGAGGTCAAAGGCCTCCGGTATTGAGCTTAACCGGGACTGTAATCAAGCATGGTAGATGCTATCTCTAGCAGCTCATTATTTTGGATTATTGTTAAAATATATTGAGGTGGTTATAACCTCTTTGTAGTCAATGAGACACTTTTGTAATGAGCGGTATGCTCTAGGCAGTGTGCCTTCCTGCATGTGCAGGCCCCTTATTGTATCACATACTTTCTGCAGAAGTATCATTTGATTGTGGCTAGGATTTCTACCATGGTTTTTCCCTTTACCCAGTTTTCCATGTACAAATCATGGTGTTATGTGGTATGGTTGCATTGTGTTAATTCTTTGTTTCATTCTTAAGTTTTATTGCTTACTGGTATCTGCTTCTTCTATTCCGGTATTCAATGTTTATGTGCTCCAGTTAAAGGTTATTAAGTGGTTTAATTATAATTTATTAACAACTCATTCACCCCCCCCCCCTCCTCTCAGTTGTTCACTAGTTATCCTAACAATTGGTATCAGAGCTTTAGTCCTCTTTTGCAAAAGATTAACCGCTTGAGGTAGATCCTATGGCAACTAATACTTCTAATCCACCGGCAACTATTTTCAGAAGAGAAATCCCTAAGCTTGATGGAACAAATTATGAGATACAGAAAATCCAAATGGAGACTCATCTTAGATGTCTCCGCAAGGATATTTGGGAGATCACTGAGAAAGGATATATACCTTATGATCCGACATCTGGCAATCTTGTTCCTGCAGACCTGGACAAGAATATTAAAAATGATTGCAGAGCTAGAGAAGCCCTCTTGTGTGCACTTACTAATCAGCAAATCATGGGATTGACTGACAAATCATCGACAAAAGTTATGTGGGATAAATTTTAAACTCTGAATGAAGGTGATCCTACTATCAAAATTGCTAAACTTGATGGTTACTGGGTAAGGTATGAGAACTTGAAGATGGAAGATAATGAAAGAAATGCTACATTTATGGAAAGAGTAAATGAGATTGTCATGGGAATTCACTGTTGTGGGGGATATTTGAGTGAAGATGAAATAGTTTCCAAAGTCTTGAGAGCCCTTCCAGTAGCTTACAAGATGAAGGCAGCTGCAATTAATGAACTGAGAACAATGGCAAACACTTCAGTTAACAGAGGCATTCTAATTGGGAAATTATCAACTTTTGAGCTTGAAGAATTTGGACCTTCTGGAGCTGCAAAGTTTGAACTTGCTTTTCATGCATCATCATCTACCGACAAAAGTGATTGGAAAGCCTTAAATGCAAAAGAATTGGAAGATATGAGGAAAGAGGATGAAGAATTTGAGCAACTTGAAGCCTTATTTGCTAGAAGAGTACCTAAAGGACCGGCAAAAAGTCATTTTGCATCTAGATGTCCTGAAAGGAATGCAAGATTTGAAGAGAGAGTTAAGAAATCATTTAAGCCTAATTAGAACAGATATAGATTCAAAAAAAGTAAACAATGCTACATAACGGATGAGGAAGGAGTAAGTGATGACTCTGAGGATGAACTGGGAGTAGACTCTGCTAGTGGATCCGGCAATGGAAAGGAATGGGTGTTCTATGCTTTAAAGGAAGATGAACCGGAACTGACTATCAAGAATGAAGAAAAGGCCCTAGTAGAAAAAGTTGAATACAAGGATGAATGGGTAATTGATAGTGGATGCTCACGTCATATAAATGGAGATAAAATATATTTTTTTGTCCCTGCAAGAATATAATGGCGGTCAAGTCAGATTTAGAGATGATAAAGCATGTATGATCAAAGGTAGAGGTATTATTTCTCTGGATGGCAAGCATAATACTGAGAATGTCTATTATGTAGAAGGTTTAAAGCATGATCTTTTAAGTGTTGGTAAATTGGTGGACAAGGGTTTCTAACTTCAGTTTAAAGATAGAAAATGCAAAATCATTAACAAAACTGGTTTGGAGATTGCAACCAGTACTTAGAATGGAGGTGATGTCTTTCACTTGAACATTGGTAATAAGACATGTTTGATTTATCATATTGATGAGAGTTGGTTATGGCATAAAAGGTTGTGCTAGGTTAATTTTGATTGTATTATCAAGATCAGTTCAACAAAGGCAGTTAGAGATAAACCTAAGATTATGAAGCCTCATAATCCGATATGTAAGGAATGTCAATTGGGAAAGCAAGTTAGAACTTCTTTCAAGAGCATACATGATAAATATAATGATATACTTGATTTGATTCACATTGACTTATGTGGTCCGGAAAGGACTAGAAGCTTTCAAGGTGATATGTATTACATGCTGAATATTGATGACTATTCTAGGATGATGTGGGTGACTTTTCTTAGGGAGAAGTCTGAAGCCATTGAGAAATTCAAGATCTTTAAAGAAAAGGTAGAAACAGAAACTTGATTAAAAATCAAATGTCTGAAATCAGATCAAGGCGGTGAGTTCACTTCTCATGAATTTAACAATTATTGTGAGACAAATGGAATTAGGAGACAGGTATCTACACCTAGGACTCCTCAGCAGAATGGAGTAGTGGAAAGAAAGAATAGAACCATTTTGGATGCAGCATGAACTATGATGATGGAAGCCAAATTTCCTCACATCTAATGGAGAGAAGCAGTGAATACAGTAGTCTACACGTTCAACAGATTTCACATCAAAGGTGAAACTGATAAGACCCCTTATGAATTATGGTTTGGACATACACCTACTATTAAATATTTCAAAATTTTTGGAAGTAAATGTTATATCAAAAGGGATGATTCGATTGGGAAGTTTGATCCTAGATGTGATGAAGGGATATTTCTTGGATATTCAATTCAAAGCAAAGCATATAGATGTTAAAACAAAATATTGAAGAAAATTGTGGAGAGAGCTAATGTGAAAGTGGATGAGCAATACAGAAATCAATCTATATCATATGACAGGGAACCGACAGTGGAAATGATCATAACTGAACCGACAATGCCTCAACCAGTACAAGACACTGAAATAGTTACACCAGTACAATCAGAAAATTCAACTGTGACTGATGATCAGAATAGTGAACCTGAAGTTCAGAAGACACCGAGGTATGTAAGGTTAGATCATTCTGAAGATCAAATCATTGGAGATAGGAACAAGGGAGTTATGACAAGAAGAAGACTGGAAAATGAAGAGGTATGTCTTATTTCTCAAATTGAATTGGCATCTGTTATTGAAGCTTGTAAAGATAAACATTGGCTAAAGGCTATGGAAGATGAATTAGATCAGATAGAAAAGAATGAGACTTGGACTTTAGTTCCCCGGCCTAAAAATAAGAATGTTATTGGAACTAAATGGGTTTTTAGGAATAAACTAAATGAGGATGGTCAAGTTTTAAGAAACAAGGCTAGATTGGTTTGTAAAGCATATTCTCAAATGGAAGGAATTGATTATGGTGAGACATTTGCACCTATAGCTAGAATTGAAGTTGTTAGACTATTTCTTGCCTATACAGCTTATAAGAACTATAAGGTCTATCAAATGGATGTTAAATGTGCATTTTTTAATGGTGAACTTGAGGAAGA
This sequence comes from Cryptomeria japonica, assembly GCF_030272615.1. Lineage (NCBI taxonomy): Eukaryota > Viridiplantae > Streptophyta > Pinopsida > Cupressales > Cupressaceae > Cryptomeria > Cryptomeria japonica. The sequence goes on from NC_081407.1 coordinate 585,152,324, forward strand.
GGTATACATTAAGCAACCTAATGTATTTTCACTAACAGATGATAAAGATATGGTTTGCAGATTAAGGAAAGTTTTATATGGTTTGAAACAAGCTCCTAGATCTTGGTATGCAAGGTTGGATAAATATCTTTTGAAGCTTGGTTTTACTAAAGGCGGTGCTGATAGTAATTTATATTATAAGATCATTGATGATGATATTCCGATTATTGAAGTATTTGTTGATGATATCATTTTTGGAGGAGAAGATAAATTGTGCATGGAATTCTCTAATAATATGAAGAATGAATTTGAAATGTCCATGATTGGTGAGATGAGATTTTTCTTAGGTTTGCAGATTACTCAAACTAACAAAGGCATATTTATCTGTCAAACAAAGTTCTAAGGGAATTGTTGAAGAAGTTTGGTATGGATAATTCCAAACTGGTAAGTACTCCTATGGTGACAAGTGAGAAATTATCTATCAAAGATACATCTGCACCGATAAATCTGACAAGGTATAAGTCTATGATTGATGGTTTGTTATATCTAGCTCAAACTAGACCAGATATTATGAATGCAGTAAGTATTGTTTCAAGATATCAAAGTAATCCTAAAGAAAATCATGAATGTGTAGTAAATAGGATATTCTGGTATTTGCAAGGAACAACAGAATATGGCTTATGGTAGTTTAGAGATGATGACTTTACTTTATGTGCATATACAGATTCAGATTGGGCAGGAGATACTGATGACAGGAAGAGCACTTCTAGTGGAGCTTTCTTTCTTGGAAAGAAATTGGTTTCATGGATCAGCAAAAAATAGTGATGCATTTCTTTATCTACTGCAGAAGCTGAATATGTTGCAACAACAACTAATTGCACTCAAGTCTTGTGGATGAAGCAAATGTTGACAGATATCAAGGTAAATTGTAGTGAACCAGTACTTATCTATTGTGATAACTCTGTAGCTATTGACATATCTACGAATCTGGTATTCCACTCTAAGACTAAACACATATCAATAAAATATAACTTTCTGAAGGACAATGTGGAAGAAAAGGAAGTCAAATTGGTTTATGTGAACACTAAAGAGAATATTGCGGATATATTCACTAAACTGTTGTCTAAGGAATCAATTGAGTATTTGAGAGACAGGTTAGGGTTTTTTTGCCCCTCCGACAGAGACTTGATTGATGCGATTCGGCATCATTCCAACATGCATTATCAGAGATACTATTCATTCTGGCACTAATGAGTGGTACTACTACTTAGGGGGAGTATTCAATTTTGAGATTCAGAGGCTTATATTATTGCTTTGATATTTTTGTCAGATTTATGGCATTGATGTCAAAGGGGGAGAGATAGTGATGTGAAAAATAAATTCAGAAATTTTACAGAGATATTATTCACAGGGGGAGAGTTATTGATATTCAAAGCTATATACAGGAGATTGTTGGTTGTCTTCCACAGAGGGAGACTTGTTTGGCATTTCTTGGTACTTAGATGTTTTTCACATCTAGTGTTGTCATCAATGCCAAAGGGAGAGATTGTTGGCAATATTGATTTAATTGATTATGTGTTGCATTGATGTTTTGTCATTGATGTCAACACTATTTGTTATGGTTGGTTACCAGCAAACAGGTTTTGGTTACCGGTAGAAGATCTTGTGTTACCAGTATGGGTTTAAGGTTTAACCGACAGAGCTTTCACTGAGAAACCTTGACAGAATGCTAAGTGGTGTTGGTGTCACTTCTATATGGAATTCAGGATGCAGAAGGTGATCCTTGATTGTGCCTCAACTGATTGAAGACATCGCTTTGGCGTGGTGGACCCAGATTAGGTCTAGTACCTATCTAGGTTATGGACTGGTATCATGTTAACATGTTCTCTACATGTTACCGAGATGATTTATGGATTGGTTATTGTTATTTTGGTCTAAAGCCAACATGGCATATCATTGTAATATGGATGTATGTAATGATCCTATTGTAATATATTTTAGGTGGCCGACCTAATTGGTTTAGGCCTTAGGGTTTGTATAAATTGATGTAAGATCTCATTATAGATCATGGGAATGGAATGGTATGTGAATAGAAATATAATGATCGTGGTCGTGGAATGCAATATCATATGCAAAGGAGATTTAGTCGATCATAGGCGATCAAATTGGGTTTAAGTAAGAGTTCAAAGGCCTCTGGTATTGAGCTTAACCAGGACTGTAATTAGGTATGGTAGATGTTATCTCTGGCAGTTCATTATTCTGGATTGTTTTCCAAATATCTTGAGGTGGTTATAACCTCTCTGTAGTCAGTGAGACTCTTTTGTAATGAGCAGTACGCTCTAGGCAGTGTGCCTTCCTTCATGTGTGGGCCCCTTATTGTATCACATACTTTCTGCAGAAGTATCATCTGACTATGGGTAGGCTTCCCACCGTGGTTTTTCTCTTTACTGGGTTTTCCACGTACAAATCATGGTGTTATGTGGTATGGTTGCATTGTGTTAATTATTTATTTCATTCTTAAGTTTTATTGCTTACCAGTATCTATTTCTAGTATTCTGGTATTCAATGTTTATGTGCTCCAGTTAAAGGTTATTAAGTGGTTTAATTATAATTTGTTAACAATTGATTCACCCTCCCCCCCCCTCTCAGTTGTTCACTAGTTATCCTAACAGGAAAGACGATTTAGATTTATTTAGATTTGTAGATGCACTTTTTCTAGATTTTTCTCTAGGTACATCTTATTTTAATTTTTACATTTTCACTACTTGGTCAATTACTTGGAATTTTTGGTATATGGATTGGATCAGTTTGTTGGAGAGGGCTTTATTTGCTCTGGCTACATATATGTTATCCCACTTTTAGTTGAGTGCAATTATGGGATAACCCCCACAAAGTTTGTCTAAAATTGTGGCCCATAAGCTCTAAGCTCCTTTTAATTTAGAGTGATTAATTTATCTCTGGGATCATTTTTAGAGTTAGTTTTATTTTTGGTCATTTGGGTGTATTGATGGACCTTAAACCCAACACAATAGTTAGAATGATTATTTAGATGCAAATTGGATTCATGAACCTGAAATGCACATTTGGATACAACTTGAATAAACCTGATTTGCACCTTTTTAATGCTCACGACTTGGTGCATTTGTCTTTTCTAATTTGATTTTTAATAGGACCCATTTGTCCATTTGAATCCATTTTTATAGCTTTGGATTTCATTTATTTTACTTTGCTCTTTCAACTCTTAAGGCAAAGCTCATCAATTCCTTGCTATTTTGTCTTTATCTATGTAGGTATGCTATATTTTTTCCTTTCCTTCTACATTTTTCCTTGTTTTCCTTTTAAAGCTTAGGGTTTATGTTGTTCAAGTTCATGGCCTTGAACCCTCTTTTTACTTTCAGTTTTGGTCTTCCCAAAAGATGATTTGAGCTCATGGCTTTGAATCACATCATAATGTGTTGCATTGTGATGTGGTCCAGGCCCATGCCCTCAAACTATCTTTGTTCTTGTAGCTTTCATTGTCACTTCGTGTAGTTAGGGATTGCAGGGCCAAAGTACACCTTGACTAGGTTACTTGATGTAATTCAGGTCGGCAGGCCCGACCTAATTCTTCATTTACATCGTCAGTCTTTGGGGTGTTTTGGGCCTACAAACCTGGACCACACTATCATTGAGTGTTGCAGTATTGTTTGGGTCCGTCAACCCTACCCACACCAGTCTTAACTTTGAACTAATAAATTTGTGTAGTTTGGGCTAGTGAACCCAAACTAAACATTCAAAACATTATTTTTGGGTGTAGCTCAGTTTCATCAACCCAACCTACATCACATCATACACATGCTTTTTATTTCATTGGTATTGTTTGGGCCTATTGACTCAACTTCACCAAAGATACTTTTTCATTAGTTTTGTTTGGATTCATAGACTTGAACTATACCAATTGGTTTTTGATCTTCCCAAATGATGTGGTTTAGATCCATAGACCCGAACTATACCCCAAGTCACCTAATTTTTAGATGTAATACAAGCCTATGGATCTGAATCACATAAATCTTGTTTTTCCTTCCAAGATGCAAATCAGGCCTATGAACCTGATTTACATGTTTCGCATACCTTTTCCACTTTGATGTGCAAATCAGGTCTATAGAGCGATAGACCCAATTTGCATCTAAACAGTAAATATGCATGTTTGTTAATGTGCAGATCGGGTATATACGCCCGATTTACACTCTATACTTAGAATTGTTCTAAGTAAAAATTGTTCCAATGTTGAAGATTTATCAATATTGAAGGTGTTTTTCCACTGATTCTGGAGGACCTTTTAGAACCTTTATGCAGTTCAATTTGTTTATAGATGTTAGATTCATCTCTAGGAAAGAAAACATCAAAGTTCAAGAAATAAGATCCTCATTCGGTCTTTCCACCATCTATAGTGGCATCAAATATCACAAATATCAGGGACACAAAGATAGACCATTTGGATATTGATGAGCTCCTAAGGCAAGTTGAGAATCCTCAACATTACTATCTATTTGAACCCACCACTAATAGTAGCATTCATTCAGTTGTAGCTTTCCCTATGTCAGCTTGGAATCCAGAATTTGTGCTTGCAGTGGTGAATCACTTTGATCCTTGATGAGTCAAAAGAATGGCTCTATTTTATCTATGTGTATGTGTCATTACTGGGACATTAGGAGTCTAGTTATGTATTTTGAATTTAAAATCTTTGTTAAGTGATAATGTTTTATGTGTCTTGATGATATGTCACATGACATAAACTCATTTGATATATGCTCTTTTTTTATGCAATATAATAGGTGATTGTGCTATGAGGAATATCCATGGTAATGATGCATGTAGATTTTGAATGTTACTATAGTAGGAATAATTAGGCCTATATTTGTGCACATTAACAATTTCATGCAGGATTAAAGAAAAATGTTGAACCAGTCTAGGATGTTCAGCAATAAAGACTATGGAGTTGTTGGTCGGGAAATGGATAGCAAGTATTGTTGTTGAAGGAGTCAGCTGGTATTTGGAAGTGGTTCACTATGACTTATCTGAAGAATTAATGATTTCCTTTGTTGAAGGAGTAGATTTAGGACTGAGGTTATGCTAGATTCTCTTTGTTGTTCCAACAAACTTTGATTGATTCTCAATATTTGTAATTTCAACTTCTTTTTCTCCTTGTTCAATAAAAGCATCCTCCTTGAACTTTAAGAGTGGTATGCTAGTTAGTTAGGAATTTCATGCTTTAAATAACCTCTCACCTTCTCTTGTATGATGGTTGAGAAGAAGATAGTTTCAGTTATTGTAATACAATTTTGAGTAAAAAGAAGGAGACTTCTAGTAATTTGTTGTTATGTTGTCAAGTACTTTTAAATCAATAAAGATGATACTTTAAGCTCCAGGCATTTGATTCAGTTATTTGGATGCTTTCTAAGGGGGCCCACTTAGTGAGTATTCCTTTCATTTCTTTTATCACTCATTTCTTATTCTGTACTTAGCATTATCTTGATCACGGACTATTCCTGCAGTCACTGGAATACTTCCTGTGACTGTTCCTGCAGCCACTACAAACTGAGTAGAATCCTATTTGTTGATCATGGATAAGTTCTATTTTTCTTAGTTGTTTCTTAGAAAATAGTTAGCTTTCCTTACAAGCATTTTTGTTATTTGTTTCCAGCATTATCTTAGAGCAATATTTCAATTCCAGCAATAGGAAAAGTGGTTGTTTCAGTCTTTGTAGTGCAGATACTTTGCAGGCCCATTTCAAGTATACGCCCCAGGTTGACAACTAGATGAACCTTCATGATGAGAGATAATTAATTATTCGTATGTCCAATCCCTAATGTATAACTCCAAGGTCTAATTATTGAACCATTAGGAGGATCCGTCATTTTTGGTGTTGTTACCAGGGATGGTGTCAAACTAGAAATATTTGCAATCATTGATGATTGTACTTTATTTTCACTAGTTAAAAGTCTTGTTTCCACTTACCTTTCTAGAGTAATGACCCATAATACTACTGTATGCCTAGGAGAAGAGATTCTTTATGGAGGTTTCTTCCTAACAACCCTATCCTGGTCATAGTTTTGAGCAAGCTTATAATCTATTTGAAGATGGAGACCAAGATATAAACCCATTGGCTGAGTTGTTTGGCAACGTTGAGGAGAATGCAGACCAAGAACTTTTTGAGAACCCATTTGCATTGATACATTTTCAGGAAAGGATGGCATGCCAAAATCCACCTAGCCAAGTTACCTTTGAATTCCCTATCACTGATCAGCAAGATAATAATAACCTCAAGAATATCCTTGCTTTAGTTCTCCCCAAGTTTTATGGGCTTGTAACAGAGGATACAGACACCTTTTGTTTGAATTTGATATCCTCTATCAGAGATATGATTACACTACTGATGCTCATAGACTCAAACTGTTTCCTGCCACTGTGAAAGAAGGAGCTCTAAGATGGTTTATGAGTCTAGGGAGAGATGTTGTTGACAGTTGGGAAGCCATGAAAACAAAATTTATTGAGAAATACAAAGAATATTGCGGAAGTGGTAATAGGGGAGATGACATCTTTAGGATGCAGCAAAAAGATGATGAAAATTTGGAAGACTATATTTCAAGGTTTTTGTTGTGCCTAAAGAAAAACTCAGATTATACTCTTAATGAAGAGTCCTAAAAGTTTCTTTTTATCAGAGGAATAAGTGAATATTGTATTGAAGCCCTTGACCTGATAGGAGGGGGAGACATCACTCAAGTCCCTTGGGAAGATCTAAAGAAGATATGTCAAAATCATTCACAAGCAACTATGAAAAAAGGAAGAGGATATCAAGTTATCAAAGGAAAATCCTCTAATGGAGTTTAAAGGATGGAAACTACTCACTTACTGTCTAACTTCAAGCAAGATATTATAAATAACATGATGACACAGCTGGAAACATTTCAGGCAAAAAGGAAGCATGAGGAAGCAGAGGCAATCCTAACTGAATATTGCCCTCACTGTAGACAGAAGAAAAGAGACTGCAGATGCAAAACAATAACGAGTATTGAAAACAATCATGCTTCATTAGAATTCAAACCTGTTGAAAGAGAAGATGACCAAATATTTTATGTAGCTCAAAGAAGACCATGGGCTCCACGATAAGGTATGCCACCTGATCCTTTATCCTTTAATGGTCCTTATTTAAATTCATATAATCCTAGTAATCAATGGAAAAATCAATATCCTCCCTATTATGGTAACTTTCCTCAGCAACATTGGAATAATTCCTAGAATGCATGGACCAATTACCAAAACTCCCCTCCTCCTTGGAAGCAAAATCAAGGAAATTGGCAGCCACCTCAAGGAAACTGGCAACAAACACCTCAATGGAGAGGAGGATAGCAATGGCCAAATCAGTTATTCTAGTTTCCAACAGCCTCCTCAACAACCTAAACAATAGGCTCTAATGCCTCCACATAATCAAAATATTGCTACCCCGCCTAAACCTACTTAGTTGCCAAGTCAGCCCATGCCAAATCCTAACAATAAACAACCACAACAATGACATGTTTATGCCACTGATCCAAATCAATACCCTACCTATGTTGTTAGTATTAGCGATATCTATTTAAGGTGAGGAACAACTCTTCCTGCACCTTCACCTCCAGTTATAACTAAAATGCCTAATGAAGGCCATATCCACCAAAGTGTCACAGCCTCATTAGTTCCATCAAGGGCAGAACATCAAGAATCAAACAATACACCTCCATTCCCTCAAATATTGGAGGTAGAGCCAACCAAACAAAAATAAGAACCCATGTTTGATGTTGTGGATCCGTTAAAGAATATATGTGTCAAGATTCTTTTGTTTCAAGCAATAAAGGATGTTCCAATATATGGAAAGGCAATTAAAGAAGCTTGTTTGAAAAAGCCAGAAAGAAAGAAGAAAGACCCACATACAGTCCATTTTGTAGGTCAATTAGTAGACCTTATGCTAGGGAAATTTTATGTCCCTAAGTATTCAGACCCAGGAAGTCCTGTTATAGCAGTAGTCATTAATGGAGTTCAAGTTCAAAATGCTCTTATTGACCTTGGGGCAGCTATAAATGTCATGACAAAGGATGTAATGTAGGAACTCAACATCACTAACCTGAGATCTACAACTATTGTCTTACAACTTGCAGACAGTTCTACTGTTACAACAGATGGTATGGTGGAATAAATTGTTGTAGCACTGGATTCCTGGGAATATCCAGCCGACTTTGTCATCCTCTCCCCTAAAGCAACTTTAGGAGGCTATCCTATTATCTTGGGTAGACCCTAGTTAGCCACAACGGATGCTTTCATAGGATGTAGGTCAAGGGACATGACCATTTTTTATGGGACAAAAACTAAAACACTTTCACTATATTCACCTGCACAACCTCAACTTGAGCAAGAACACTTAGTTTGGCCAAATATAGAAGAAGAATCTGATGAAGTCAATACAATACAATAATTGATGATGATAAGAAGGGACCCCTTCTTGCAAATTCAAGAAGAAGAGGATTTTCTCTCTAACATTTTGCAAAATCAATATGAAATTCTTGATCAAACTGGTGACTGTAATGCACAAAATGCATGTTCTCTGCAACCATTACTGTCAGCCTCTTCTGCAGAATCTCCTAGATTTGTTGCAAACATTGTTGCCGCATGAAGTAACAGTTCCACATTTTTCTGCAGCGTCTATAATAGAACTAAATAAGAAAGTTAAAGTGGCCCTAGATAAATGGTTGAATGTTAATAGTCATCTTACTCAAGAATAAACTATGTCCCTAACAAGAATACTACAGTCTCATAAGGATGCATTTGCCTAGGACTGCATAGACATGAAAGGGTTACATCCTAAATTGTGCACACACCAAATCTACATCAAAGAAGATTGTAAACCAATGAGGCAACCTCAAAGAAGAATCAACCCTGCATTAAGGGAAATAGTCAAGCAAGAATTGCAGAAGTTACTCAATGCAGGATTTATATATCCCATTTCTGACAATGAATGGGTATCACCTCTAGTTATTGTTCCTAAGAAAAATGGAAAGTGGAGAGTTTGTGTAGATTATAGGGAGCTTAATGTTGCAACCAAGAAATATTAATTTCCTCTTCCTTTCATTGACCAAGTGTTGGACTCCTTGGCAGGGAAGAAATATTTTTCATTCTTAGATGGTTTCAGTGGATATAACCAGATAAGAATAGCCCCTGAGGACCGGGAAAATACAACATTCACATGCCCATGAGGGACGTATGCCTACTTAGTAGTTCCATTTGGTTTATGTAATGCCCAAGCTACTTTTCAAAGGGCAGTTATAAGCATGTTCTCAGGTATTTCTCACGACTGCATGGAGATATACATGGATGACTTCACTAGCTATGGTGGTACTTTTGAATAAGCATTGAGTAACCTAGAAAACACTTTATAGAGATGTGAGGATCACAATTTGTCTTTAAATAGTGAGAAGTGTTTTATGATGATGCAGGAACGTGTTGTTCTTGGCCACTATCTTTCCCATAAAGGAATTCAAGTAGACCTAGCAAAGATTGAAGTTATTTTTAATTTGCCTGTACCAAGAAAACAGAAAGATGTTAGGAGTTTTTTAGGCCATGCAGGTTATTATAGAAGATTCATCAAAAATTTTAGTAAAATTGCAACACCATTGTATACACTCCTCACTAAAGATGAAAAATTCCAATGGATGGATTCATTCAACAAAGCATTCTCTGAGTTGAAAGAAGCATTAACTCATGCACTGGTATTTCAAGATCCTAAGTGGTAACTTCTATTCCTTATACACACCGATGCATCTAATCATGCACTTGGAGCTGTTCTAGGACAAAAAGAGACAACAGTGGAACACACAATCTATTTTGTTAGCAAAAACTTGTAGGGTGTTGAATTTAATTACACAGTAATAGAGAAAGAAATGTTGGCAATTATCTATGCTCTTAATAAGTTCAGACATTATATAGCTGGATATAAAGTCTTTGTCCACACTGACCATGCAGCAATCAGATATCTCATGAACAAACCTTCAATTTCAGGAAGGTTGGCTAGATGGATTCTTTTAATGCAAGAATTTGATATCACAATCATAGACAAAACAAGAAGATCAAATGTAGTTGCAAATTTTCTTTCACTCTTAGCAACAAGCCAAGAATCACCCATTTTGGATGATTCCTTTCCAGATGAGAATCTATTCTCTATTGTTGTTTAGACACCATGGTATGTTGATATAGCCAATTATTTGGTTTCTCAAAAGGTACCCTCTCATTTTTCTCCAAAAGAAAGGAAATTACTTGTTGAGAAAAGTTTCAAATTCACCTGGATAGCAAGATGTTTATTTTACACAGAACCGGATCAGGTAATGCGAAGATGTGTGAGAGAAGATGAGACTTATGACATACTGCATGCATGCCAAGATGAGCCATGTGGGGGATATTTTGCAGCTAAGAGAACAACTATCAAAATACTTAACATGGGATATTATTGGTCAACCCTTCATAAAGATGTAGCCAGGTATACAAGGAAATGTGACAAATGCCAACAGATGGGAAGACCAACCAGATCAGATGAAATGCCCTTGCATCCTCAAGTGGTGGTAGCACCATTTGATAAGTGGAGCCTTGATTTTGTAGGACCAATTGATCCACCTTCTAATGGTAAGTCTTACATTTTGGTTTGTACTGATTATGCCACCAAATGGGTAGAAGCTAAGGCAATGAAACATGCAAGAGATAACAAAGATGCTGAATTTTTATATGAGGAAATCTTCAGAAGATATGGAGTTCCTAGAGAAATTGTTACAGACCAAGGAGCACAATTCACATCTCAACTTGTTACAACATTAGTGAATGAATACAATATTAGGCATAGGAAATCTACACCATACCATCCTCAAGACAATGGACAAGCAAAGATTACAAATAGGGAAATTGAAAGCATCCTAACCAAAACTATTAATCTTCATAGAAAAGATTGGGTAGCTATATTACTCGAAGCAATCTGGGCATATAGGACATCATGGAAAACAACAACGAGGTTTACTCCTTTTGAGATGCTATATGGAAAAAAAGAAATGATGCCCATTGAATTCGAGCTTAAAACTTTAAGAACAACAATTGAATTGGGGATGGATATTACTGTTGCACAACAAGCAAGAATTATGCAACTCAATGAGTTAGATGAAGTCAGAACAACTACCCTACAAAATACATAACTCTTACAAAATCAATGAATCAAATGGCATGATAAATATACCAAGGACAAAAAAATTCAATCAAGACACTGGGCTCTCCTATATTATTTTAGGTATCAAGATAATATGGGTAAACTTCACACCAGATGGCTAGGTCCATATGAGGTATCACGGGTGTTTGACAATGGCATTGTTTAGCTCACAACAATTGATCCTGTAAGATTCAAGTTGTTGGTCAATGGGCATAGATTGAAGTTATATCGTAAGCCCTCATCTAAAGAAGAGTTCCTAAAACAATTTAATTGAAACTTTGATTCTCTTACAGCTTCAAACTTTGAGTTTCTTGCAGCCGATGAAGGTGGGCTCTTAGCCCTGCCTTTTGCTTAATCAATTATGTTGATTCATAATAAACACTTCCATATTCCTAGAAGTTATTTCTCCATAATAACATCTATATTGTTGGTATTATGGATGACTTTGTCATGTGTTGCATTGGTTTTGTCATTGATGTCAATACTTTATATTTCTGAAGGTCTACATTGTTGATTTGGCACTCTAGTTATATTGGTTTGTTGTTGAACCGACACATTGTGGTCCCAGTATGGATATTGGCTTATGCATAGTCACCGGTATATGTTTCACCGATAGCTTATATGTTTCACCGGCAGCTCAAGAAGTTTATGATGACTTGTTATCATCTGGAGATCATTTGGTTATGTCAAAGACATGGATTGGATGTTTACATTTGGTGTTTTACTTATTGGTCTGATCGGGTTCACATATTTACCTTTACCGGTAGATAGGTCTAGGTTATGGACCAGTACAAGATATCATGTTCTAGATCAGCACGACACACTTTGGAAATGGTTTATTGATTGGATAATGTGTAAATGTATTGAGGTCGACATATTGTATTGCATCAAGACTTATATTGTAAATGTAATATCTTTAAGGAGTCGACCTAATCATGAGGTCTTAGGTTTTGTATAAATAATTGTAAGATGTATGAGTGTATGTGTGAGTGTGTGCGAATATTGAAGATCATTGTGAAGAGAAAAAATAAGCAGATCCTTGTGCGAATCACATAGATATTATCTCAAGGTTGAAGGAAAGGTTATGAAGGTGTTTGGCACTCATGGTCAGATCTTAAACCGGTACTGAATCCAACATTGTAGATGCTCTACTGAAGCAATAAATTGTTATTGGATTTAACCATCCAATTGTAGTCAGTGTGACTCCTATTTTGTGATTGAGCAGTGAGCTCTAGGTGGTTGGCCTTTCTGCATGTGCAGACCCCATTATTGTATTCACTTACTATCTACAGTAGTATCATCTGATTGTGGGTAAGGTTTCCCACCATGGTTTTCCCCTTATAGGTTTTCCACGTCAAAATCTCTATGTCATGTGGTGTGGATGTGTTTTGCTTTTTGTTTCATGCATTATGTTGTAACGGTATTGCTATAACTGTTAATTTGTTTTACCGACACTGAGTTTTAAGTTGAAATAATTGGTTTTGGGTTATAATTTATTGACAACTAATTCGCCCCCCCCCCTCTCAATTGTCCTTCTCAGTTCCTAACACGTACTTCACTCCATTTCACTTTCTTATCTTCCGTATCACTTCACCTCACTTCACGTTCATCCGCTTTTTCAATTTTATCATCAAGTTAACTGTAGGTATGTTTAAAGGATTGTGACATACATAATGCCACATCACTCCAGGTACGTCACAAATTGTTGCTTGCATTATTTCCTATTAGATTCATTCATTGTCTGCATTCAAATTACCATGATTATATTCTTCATTGTCTTGCTATAATTTATCTTCTTCCATGTGAGGACACTTGTGATGCAGGAGCATCTCCGGTCTATGAGCGATCTTGCATCAACCAAAAATATTTCCTTTTAGTTTAGTCCTTGTTTAGTTCAGTGTGCATTTTTTTGTGTTCCTACTGGTAAGTGTCGGTAGTTGCTTGCTTTTCATTGCAGATCCTATTTTCAGTTTCCAAGCTGGTTTAGGTACTTAATTCCAGATTTTTAGTCCATTTGGATTCTTTTCCGGCTAGTTATCGCTCTCGATTTGACTATTTATGGGTTCCAAGACAGTTCTTGTGCTTACCAGTTGGTTTTCCTTCATTTTCGGAGTGGTTTCTTGGTGTGTGGGTCTATTTGGGGTCTTGTCTGATGTTCTTTGGCAAGTGGTCGACCTTCCTATTGATCTACACTTCTTGGTTGTTATTTTCTGGAGGAATTTCTTTCATTTGTAGGGTCAACCTAGTTACACGTTTCATTTTCCTCCATTGGTAAATGTAATCTTTTGTGGCTGACCCAGATATGTTCCAGAGGGTATATATAGGGTATTACGTAATCATTTATGGGACATAAGAAATAGAAATCAGAATAAAGATTTAGATTGGTGATTAGTGATCCAGTTGACTCTGAGAGTTCTAGATGGATTGTATCTGGCTTGAAGCCTGCATGTAACCGGTTGACTATCGGATGTTCTATGATGGTTGTATAATGATAACCAGTTGGTTGTCGGAGGTTCTAAGACAATAATATGTTCCATTTTCCTGCATTGGTAAATGTAATCTTTGGTGGCCGACATGGATATGTTTCGAAGGGTATATATAGGGTATTACATAATCATTTGTAGGATAAAAGAAATAGAAATCGAAATAAAGATTTAGACTAGTGATTAGTGATATGGTTGACTCTGAGAGTTCTAGATGGATTGTATTTGGCTTGTAGCCTACATGTAACTGGTTAACTACTAGATGTTCTATGATGACTGTATGATGATAACCAGTTGGTGGTCAGAGGTTCTAAGACAACAATATGATCTGTTTTTGTAATCTTGCTATGTTTTCTTGTTGCTTTCGACATGTTACTCTTTCTGCATAAGCCGGTTAGTTCTCTTTTGAGGAATTATCAATTATGGCTGCATCAACTTGGCACACTTTTGGTTGGGGGGAGTATACCATGATTTGATTCATTCCTACGTGTGATTTGACTTTTCCGTATCCTGCATCATCAATACTTTGTATTTTTTTTTTATGAAAATCAATTTTAAGATAAGAGAATAAAGTGATTATGACATTTTATGCATGCAGTTTTTGTGATTATGACATTTTATGCACGCAGGTTTTTTTTGAAAGCCCTTGCATGAGTTGCCTTTCTAGATTAATTATGCCACCTTTATGAGTCATAATTAAATTGTCTTGTCACCCTTGTGATTTCCAATCTTTGTTCTTAAGTTATCTTCTGTTAGAAAGGGTTTTCTTTGAAAAATAACAAGTTATGAGCTACAAGAGACTCTGGTAAGAAGTTAAAACAAAAGGTTGCAGAGTATTGTATAATTCCACTGAAAGAGAACAATGGGGGGATCTTTGATAAGGCACGAACCTACAGTTCATACCTCTATTTTGTAGGATCAAGTATGTGGTCAAGAGTTTGTTCAGAGTGGGTGGTTGAATTACTTTTTGAGTTGGATGATTTTAATGAAGAAATAGCCACCGAGTTTGCCATGACATTCTCTAATGGAGAAGCAAATGTTAAAGGACTGAGAGTTTTGGCCATTGAAGAAAGGATTGGGGAAGTAACCAGTTTACCTATTGAAGGAGAAAAATATCCAGAATCAAAGGATGTCAAGAGTGCCCGAGCGGAGTTTACAAGACCTAGAGATCGTCCACTGATTATTGATAAGCAAGGGGCCAGAAGAATTTCTTTACCAGATAAATGGATGGCAGCGACTATTCGCATAATTAAGTATTTAACATGTGAAGGGAGGCAATCCTTTTTGCACTCAATTCACTTCAAGCTGCTTATCCATCTCAGACATAGAGTTAGGATGAACATTCCAAATGTATTGTGTAACCTCCTGATGATCATGGTCGTTGAAACCCAAAAAGGTAGGTCAAATTCGATCTCCCACCATTGTTTAATTAAATTATTAGTATAACAGTCATTGACGGATGTTTCTCAGTTGTCTTGGGAGTAATTTGTTTCACTTCATGAATTTAGGGAAGAAAATGTTAGAGTTATCTTGTATTAGCTAATAATTATTTATTTAATTATTAGTCTATTAAACTCTGCGCTTAAGCTAAACTTAGCCATTTAATAAATATTGTACGTATTTAATAATTATTCTAATTATTAAATACACTTTATCCCTTTAGGGTTTATTTAGGGTTGCACACCTTTAGGGTTGCTATTATCCTTTTATAAGGATTGTATTGTACTTTTTCATTAAATTGATTCCCTTTCTGAATGATAATTTTCTTCTTCGGAGCATTTATGCTTTTTTGCTTTATGTGCCTCCATTCTTCTCTTTGTCATGCAGCTCTTATTGGTCATTCTTTTTAGTGTACATGTCCCTCTCCCTCTTCAACATTATGGGGAGGTTTGTCCTGTTGGTTCTAATGCTTTCGTGGTTCGATTGATCATCTCTTCAGGCTTTGGTGTTTTCATGCCATTTGTATCTTCGATTTCAGTTATTTGCCTTGTTTGCCTTCTGATTCGAGTAGTGTCATTTGAGGGAACTTATACAGATTATAGTCTTCTCTACCTGGTCATGTTCTATTTCAGTGGAGGTTCTTCAGATCAACAGTTATTCTTCGACAGTGTTTGCAACTATTTCCTGCTTCAGTGGTGTTCTTCTTGCTTTTCCATCTCTTTTTGGAGTAGAGTTTTTTCCCACGTGGTTTTCTCTATTTCTCCAGTTCATAGAGATTTGGTTGTGATTGGGTACCCCATCAGGCCTTGTTGCCGGGACCCAAATTTGCCTTCATCATGTAGTTGCATTTTTGCTTCATGCATTTAGTTTTTTAGCTACTCCCTAAGTTCATCTTAAGGGGGGGTGTTAGAGTTATCTTGTATTAGCTAATAATTATTTATTTAATTATTAGTCTATTAAACTCTATGCTTAAGCTAAACTTAGGCATTTAATAAATATCGTACGTATTTAATAATTATTCTAATTATTAAATACACTTTATCCCTTTAGGGTTTATTTAGGGTTGCACACCTTTAGGGTTTCTATTATCCTTTTATAAGGATGATTCCCTTTCTGAATGATAATTTTCTTCTTCAGAGCATTTATGCTTTTTTGCTTTATGTGCTTCCATTCTTCTCTTGTGACAAGTATTTGCATGCAGGTGTTCTTGGGATCTCTGAAGTTGTATTTCCTCAACTTCTTCAGAAAATAATAAGGGTCAAAAAAGGGTTTCTAAAAAAGAGACTAGGGTTTACAAGAAGAAAAGGAAAACCACTCCTGGAGCCTCAAGTTCTCATAATATCTCTACTGTAGAATTTCCTGCAGCAAAAGAAATCCCTAGCAATGTTGAACCAATTCTCGTAGTAACTAGTGGAGATATTTCAATGGACATTTCTAGAAAAACTAGGGCTTCTACTCAAAGGGGAAAAGGTAAGCCAGTAAAGTCAACCGAGGTTGAAATTGACGAAGAAAACCCTAGTATGGAGAATCCTATGAGATTCCAGCAGAAGCAAGGTGGAAAGCAAAAATTGGATGAGGAATTGAAAATTAAAACTTTAGTCCTTGGGAGGAAAAACTTGGGAATTGCAAAACCTCTTGAGTTTAAAAAGAATACAAAGAAAATTAAATTTGTTAAAACCCATAGGAGTGCTCCAACTAAGTTTTAGAGAAGAAGTCATGGGCTTGAAGGAAGGCCCAAGAAAAACTCAAATGTGAAATCCAAAGGCCCTATTCAATTTGATTCCTCAAACTCAGCTTCTCAAACCCTTGAGTCTGAAGGGAAATAAGAAAACGTTGAGCAGGAGGGGGAAATGAGTGCAGATTCTGAAAAAAAAATCAAACTTCTAAGGAAAAACAGAGCACTGAAGAACAACAAGAAGTTGAGGAAGGACAATATTGTGATGAAGGGAATATGGATGGGTTAGATAATTTAGCAAAATAAGTAGAAAGGATAATTGAACAGGAAAAAGGCACAAAATCTGCAACAACTGCTTTTGTGAGAGGACGGGAGGAAGTTCCTGCAGTGGAAAGGCAAAACTTTGTCATTACAGAGAAACACAACAAGAAAAAATGCAACAGACCCCTAAAGTTGAGCAGGAAGTAACTCCTATAGAAGAGCAAGAAAATGAGGTAAGGCAAGAATAAATTCCTGCACAGGAACCAGTAAATGTACAAATGAAAAAGTAGGGACAATTGATTAAGGAACAGAGGAAAGGAAAGAGGATTCTTCAGGTAGTTAGGCATAGGCCTACTCCTTTTTCTTGGATGTTAGTTGCATTTAATTTATATTAGGATATGTTGGATAAGGAAGCAAAATGGGAAAATGAGAAGCATCAACTACAAGAGGAAATTAAGAAGAAAGATGAAGAGACTGCCACTCTTAATGAAAAATAGACACTGTGGTGACTATGGTTCCCAACATTCTTGAGTGTAGACCACCACCTAGGGTCTATTCTATGTATTTAAAGGAATATTTTCTCACTTTCAAAATGTCCAGTGTTCTTTCAGATCAGGATCATTCTTTGGAAACTGCTCAGGAATTTTATTAGGTTTATTAGGACTCTCCCACTATAATTAGAAACTTGCTTTGTGAATTTTATTTGCACAACTATGCAGTACCTGATGATAGAGAATGGGACCCTCTATTATATATTGGTGACATACATTTGAGGGCACTAATTTCTTGGATCCAAAATGAACATGCAAGAGGTGAAGAAGCTAAAACTTATCAAGAAGAAGAACTTAGAATTCCCTTTGCCAATAAGAGCAGAGAGTGATAATCCCAAGAGACTATATTATGATTGGCAGAAAGTGTTGTATCATCCTTATTTTAAGCCCAAAATATTAGCCTTGAGGGAAGAAGCATATAAGGAGTTTGAAGCAATGAGGCCCTCTGAGGCACAATAAAATTTGGGTCATGTAGCAAGAAGGTTGAACAGTCTTACAGAAGAACTATGGATGGCGAAGCCACACTCTTTGCAAACCTACTATGCAACTTTGAAAAGAACTATATTGTATCTTTAGTTGGGATGAACAAAAATAAATAATTGGTTTCCTTTACTCTTTCAGTGACCTATACTTTTATGGCCGATACCAGATTGCAACAGGTATGTCAATTCATTTGATGAGATAACATAAAAAGATAGATGGGATAGGCTTGAGAAGAACAAGGGGTTTTATTGGAATATTATTACAGGAGGCTCATGACAAACTCAAGTCATTAATTGCATAGCTCAGGCAAGAGGAAGGAATGCAACATCTTCATCTTCTGGACGACCAACAAGATTTTAGGTTGGGGGGAAAATGATGAGTCAAAAGAATGGCTCTATTTTATCTGTGTATGTGTCATTATTGGGACATTAGGAGTCTAAGTATGTCTTTTGAGTTTAAAACCTTTGTTAAGTGATAATATTTAATGTGTCTTGATGATATGGTCATATGACATAAACTCATTTGATATATGTTCCTTTTTTATGCAATATAATAGGTAATTATGCTATGAGGAATATTCAAGGTAATGTTGCATGTAGATTTTGAATGTTACTCTAGTAGGAATAATTAGGCCTATATTTGTGCACATTAACAATTTCATTCAGGATTAAAGAAGAATGTTGAACCGGTCTAGGATGTTTAGCAATAAAGACTATGGAGTTGTTGGTCGAGAAAGGGACAGCAAGGATTGTTGTTGAAGGAGTCAACTGGCGGTTGGAAGTGGTTCATTATGACTTATCTGAAGACTTAATGATTTCCTTTTTTGAAGGAGTAGATTTAGGACTGAGGTTATGCTAGATTCTCTTTGTTGTTCCAACAAACTTTGATTGATTCTCAGTATTTGTAATTTCACCTTCTTTTTCTCCTTGTTCAATAAAAGCATCGTCCTTGAACTTTGGGAGTAGTATGCTAGTTAGTTGGGAATTTCACGCTTTAAATAACCTCTCACCTTCTCTTATACAGTGGTTGAGAAGAAGATAGTTTTAGTTATTGTAATACAGTTTTGAGTAAAAAGAAGTAGACTTCCAATAATTTTTTGTTATGTTGTCAAGTACTTTTAAATCAATAAAGATGATACTTTAAGCTCCAAGCGTTTGATCCAGTTATTTGGATGCTTGCTAAGGGGGGCCACTTAGTGAGTATTCCTTTGGTTTATTTTATCAGTCATTTCTTATTCTGTACTTAGCATTATCTTGATGACGGACTGTTCCTACAGTCACTAGAATACTTCCTGTGATTGTTCCTGCAGCCACTACGAACTAAGTAGAATCTTGTTTGTTGATCATGGATAAGTTATGTTTTTCTTAGTTGTTTCTTAAAAAATAGTTAGCTTTCCTTACAAAAATTTTCATTATTTGTTTCCAGCATTGTCTTAGAGCAATATTTCAATTCCAGCAATAGGAAAAGTGGATGTTTCAGTCTTTCTAGTGAATATACTTTGCAGACCCATTTCAAGTATACGCCCCAGGTTGACAACTAGATGAACCTTCATGATGAGAGATAATTACTTAGTCGGATGTCCAATCCCTGAGGTATGACTTCAAGGTCTAATTATTGAACCATTAGGTAGATCAGTCAATCTTGTGAGTCAAAATGTAAAGGATACAAATGGCAAGAAAGTGATCATGTTGAATGAGGATTTCTTTGACTCCTTATTCAAGTGTCCCAGTATAGGGAAATATGAAGATATAGATATAAAGTTTGTTGAGGCCTATGATGAGAAGAACTCATAGAAATGTAGGAGGAATATCAATGAGAATTTGGAAAAGACTCCCAGGCCTACCATTTCCAAATGGCCGAAGACCTTTCCTCAAAGTTACTTCAAGGAGGAAGTGAATGACTTGATTACTCTTCAAGTAGAATAAAAGGGCTTCCCACTTCCAATACATACTATGAGTGGATATTAATGAGTCCTAGTTTATGTCTTTATTTGCAGATGTTTTATGATACCAAATAATTTTTAGTTATGACTTTTATATTATAGTTAAGATTTAACTACCTTTTTGAGTTTATATGCTGATCATGTTGTCCTCAGTCTGAAAACTTTGTGTGATGAAACAGTAAGCTTATGAATGCAAATATAAGTTTTAACTTTATCTTTGGATGATGATAAATATGTTGCAATGAATTATCATGAATATGAATAGATGTCCTTGTGCTAACCTCGATGATGCAGCCACATGAGAAGACTTTTATGTTAAATCGGGGCTTAATCATCAGCAGTGTGGCAGTGTTGGGAAGTACTAGATAATGAAACAAGGAACAGGTCAAAGGTTGTTATAACTTGAGCACCAATTGTTCGAACTCATCAAATAACCTCAAAGATTATTCATGAGCTATTAATGTCTTTTGTTAATAACCATGTTGGATGTTGGAGCAAATTTAGGAAAGATTGCAAAGTGTTCAAAGTCGGAACAGTCATGTTTCTTCTGACTCTTAGATTTTATGTTTTAAATAAAAGCCTCCTCCTATATACTAGGAGTGGAGCGGTTGTTGTGGAAAACTGTTATGAGGATGAATGTTATTTAATCCTCCTCAAAGTTTCCTAGTTTTAGTTAGTTTCTAATATATTTTTGTTTTCCAATGTACTGTTGAGTTAATTCTGAATAAAGAAGTAGACTTCGTATTTGAGCAGTTTATTGTGTTTGAGATGATCACGTGAGATTTATAGTTAATCTTTGTTGTAGATTGTAGACCAAAAGACTCACACAAGGGGGCCCAATTTGTGAGGATTTTGTATATTTGTTTCATGTACTTTACTTTCCAGAAGTTATTTAAATATTTTATGTTAAATTGTTCGTTGTCTACTCCTTCAGCCATTGGATTATGTTTGTTGTTTTTTCTTGCAACAACACCAAAATAGAATAGTTGATTATGTGCCAATTAGATAAGCTTATGTTTTGATAGTAGAAGTTGGTATAATTCTCTTATGTGATAATCTAGGGACAAGTTATTTCTTTATATAGGTTTATTCAGCATTATGTTTGTTCAAGTTAAGGTGGAATTATTCCTTAAGACTCTTAGTGCATATATTGTGTCGACCCATTTCAAGTTATAAGTCCTCGGGTTGATAAGATAAATGTACCAAGATGATGGTGTATGATAGATACATAGTTATAAATTCTTGTCTTTAAGCTTGAGTGTAGTACTGAATTAAACACCAATTATTTTGGACCAACAGATATATCAATGCATTCATATTATCAGACAAAATCACAAGAAGATATTCTAGGGTAAGAAGATCAGTGATGCCTTGTACAAGTAGCTCACTAAGGTACCTACCACTTTGAAGTTCTACATGACTTCCTACTTGGTGTATGTTGCTACCACTATGAGGAATTTTGCAGGTTTGTCCTCTAAAGGAGATAGAAGACAAGTCCCAAGACTAATCTCAAATAACTCTTAAAGAAATCTTACATCATTATGGAAGAGTTAATGATTCCTTGTTTGGTTCATATATGTGTATGTTTAATAATAAACTTGAGAATAATAGATTTTCCAATGAATCTTAGGAGGTTGTCAATCAATATGGATGCATGTTCTTACAGTTTCTGGTGCAACCATGGTCCGGTGGGTCCTTAAAGAGAACTAACCAAATCATGCAACAAGAGTAATACAATAGAAGAAACAACAAAACATAGATAAAATGCAAAATCAGATATCCATGTCATCATATTTTCATCATAGAACATTCGGTAATCATCTGGTTACATGCAGGCTAACATGCCCGGTTACAGACTACATGCCAAATTACAATTCATCTGGACCTCCAAAAGGTGTCGAAATTACAAGGCATCATACATCTTCCATCTATCTCTATCTCTACCTCCTAAGGATCACATATAACAATATTTATACCATCTGGAACACATATGAGTCGGCCACAAAAGATTACATTTACCAAGAACGGAAAATGAAACGTGTAAAATAGGTTGGCCCCAAGAATGAAAGGAAAATCCTTCGAAAAAGAACAACCAAGAAGCGTGGATCAAACAAAAGGTCGGCCAAGCACTCAAGAACATCGAGAAGGGCACCAAATAGATCTGCAAGCCAAGAAATTTCTCTACATGAGAAGAAATCACCAACTAGCCATTAAGCTCAAAAAATGCTCCAGGAACCAAGAACAACCAATCCAAAAGAAATAACTCACTGAAAAAGAATCCAAATGGAATGAAAATCTAGAATGATGATCAAGAACATGCCTGGAAACTGAATATCTGATCGGCAACAAAAAAGAACCAGCTACCAGAACACACTGAAAGAACACAGAAACTGCAATACTGAACTGAACAAGAACACAACTGGAAGGAAATATTTTTGGTTGAAGCAAGATTTCTTAAAGACCGGGGATGCTCCTACATCAATTTCCCACCTTCACCTATCTAAGGATAGGATGTTATGATGATCAACCTTTCATGCTTCCAAGGTACCCATCTGATAAAATTGTTATGATAGAGTTGGCAAGGAAAATGGTGGTGGTTCATGAGAATCAATCTGATTCTCATAAAACAAGTTTTAAGTTTTTTTTATCTATTGGGAGATACTCTATCAAATCAGTTTTCAAAGAAAGAGCTATGGAAGATGAGATGAGAAGAGTGATTATGAGGCAATTCAAGTCCAGTAATGATTTTGATTATAGAGGTATGAAGTAAAAACTGAAAAAAAAACTACTCATGTTCATAGAATTGAATATATCTGGGCTAATTGTAGAACTAAGGAAAATATCAGGAGACGGGACTATTGTTTCCTCATGAAAGATCAAATAATCAATCTCAACCTAGAAAATAATCCTGATGACTTGGTTAATGATGAAAATTTCTTAGATCTAGTCTATGAAAATAGGAAGATTGTCAATACTCTTCTCCCTTTCATCCAGTGGTCTCCAAAGGAGATGGTTTCTATAAGGGCCAAATTTTAGAGGTTTCTTGCAAATATCAATGTTTGGTTGACATAAAGGTGAATTCAATTGAATCCATTTACTACTAGATTAGACCATGATATTGTTGGGATTATTGGAAAGAAGTTCGAACTATGAACAAAGAACAAGCAAGATCTCATTGCTTCACCCAAAGCTCCCAAATACAAGTTCGTTATAGGAACGAGTAAAGGGAAGGAACGAGAGAATTCTTCTACATCAAGTTATCAACAAGAGAAAGAACAAGAACTAGAAGAATGGGAGTGTGAGGAAGAACCTATTGATGTGGACCAACTTGAGGAGGAACACAACATCAAGAAGAGCAATAAGAAGAAGAGTTTGATGAAGAAGGTTTACCAAATACTTATAGAGACATCGAACCTAGAGGCATAGAAGGTCATGTTACATGAGTATCAAGTCCTATTTCAGGTGCTACTTCTTCCCAAGTTCATGTTTTTTAATCCATACCATTTGGGTCTACTATTTCAAATGTGTCATCTATTCTCCTAATGTGACCATTCCTATCGTTTCTTCTTCTACTAGTGAAGTTGACATAGACACTCCTCAAGATAACATTGAAAATGTTTTCTCTACTTTCCCAAATTTGTTCTAAAGTATCTACATCCATGTGTTGAGGACTTTGACAAGTTCATGTCAGATATGGGGCCCTTACCTAACATGTCAATTGCTGAAAACCCATCTTTTGTTATGACTTCCACTCCTCTAGTTGTAACTATTGTTGTTCAAGGCCAAGGAAATTCTTCCCAACCATTGGATACAGGTATTGATGATGATTCTATTCTACCATCTTGGTTGCTTTCTAACACCCACAGGAGGAAGAAGCAAGTTATTTCTCTTGATGATTTTCATTTCATCAACTAGTGCCTATCAAACCAAAGATTGTAAAGAAAGCCAAAACCATCTGAAGGGTTAAGGTAGATAGTGCCAAGAACAAGTATGTAGAAGTTGCAGAGCCTCCTCTCGATAAAAATATATGTGAATTCTAAGTAGAGGAATATTTGATAAGAAGGGTTGAGCTTGGGAACAAAACCCATGAAGGTACAGTGGAAGATGCTCACCCAACTTTCGATGCTCTTGTGGAAATATACAATGAAGAGAAGATCAAGAAAGATAAGCTTAAGGCACAAGTGGAGCAACTCGCCACTATGTTAATTAAGATCACAAATTATTTTAAAGTGATTGAGTCAGTGACCTCATTGGTTGATGAACAAGTCATAAGTAAAGATGAGTGGGCTACCTCACGAGGAAAAGCAATAGGAGAATAGATGGACATGATGCTTAGTCGAGGAACCCATCTTTTGAGTTATGCCACCAAATTGATCAAAAACATGCAGAGTGTTCAATTTGAATTGGATGTGACACTAAAAGTTTTCTTGGAGGCAATGACTACTCATGCGAAGGATTTTGATGCCTAGAAAAAGATTAGGGATTTCTCTCTAAATGTTTTGGTTGATCATGATGTGATTTCTTCCAAGAAAATGTATGTCTAGTACAAAGAGTTACTAAAGAATAGTATGGAAGTTTTAGAGTAACTCATTGAAGATATAAAGGAGGCAAAAGGTTTGGGTGAGAAAATAGGGAAAATGATCATTGACAAGATTGATGAGCTTCCATGTGACTTACTTGATCAAGATCATAAGCTACTACCCCTGGATTTAGTCATACAAGAATTCAGTTTTCTTGTTCAAGCTGAAGTCGAGAGAGTTGATTTCACTCTCTCACTGATTGATAAATTAATAGAAATCCAAGTTATCTTGGATAGTCAAGGATCTAACTTGAAGAAATATAAAGAAAACTATTCCAGCTTGATGGACTTAATTGCACGGGCCTAAGTCATCTCAGGCTACAATGATGAATCAGATAGCTCAAAAGTACAAGATGCTCTCCAAAGGTTTAAATATTTCTTGAAGAAAAATGAAGATGATTATTCTCAAGATAGAGATTGAGAAAGTTAGTCTTTTTTCATGATTTCTAGTTGTAGGTGCTTTTTTGTAATTCCAATTGACAGTTCAAGTGTCATTTTGTATATACAGTTTTGCATGTACGAATGCACAAGTCCTAAATCAAATTGAACTCTACTTTTGACTTAGTAATAATTAGTTGAGTTTTTCCTTATTTTTCTCATTGCCCCTCTCCTATATATATGATGTTGCTCATTGTAATCTTCATCTTTTATCTATATACAACTAGACTTTGCCAAAGTGAAAAGCAAAGTGAAACTTTGAGTCCATTTGTGATTTTTGCTAATTCAATCAATAAAGAAAGCATCTTTAGCACTCAAACTTTGTGTTGAGTTCATTGTGTTCTATGGTGAGAGTGTTTTTAGGTCATTTTTGTTATGGTAATTGAATTGATTGAGTAAAAGTAGTTTATACGAATATTGTGAAAGAGTAGAATAAATTTGGTTGTGTAGACTTTGTGCTACATTTCAAAATTGATATAGTAGAACTTGTTCAAGGATAACATCTTAAAGACTTTGAGCTTTACCTTGTTATCTTGTAATAATTATATCTTATAAATTTTTATAAAAAAATGGCATTATAAAGACTTTGAGCTTTATTTTGATATTTAAAAGAAAGTTGTTTTGGGTTACAAGTTATTGTAAAAGGTTGATAAGGTAATAGCGGGTTGAATAATTTGAGCTTCACCATTATTTTCTCACCTCGAGAAGCAACAAAAGACTTTGTGCTTTCATAGAAACTTTGCTTCTTACTTGTAAATGTTGGTATTATGGATGACTTCGTCATGTGTTGCATTGGTTTTGTCATTGATGTCAACACTTGTCTTCTTGGAGGTTTACATTATGTTCATCGATATGGTTAGTGGCTTATGCACAGTCACCGGTATGTGTTCACCAGCAGGTTATATTGTTCACTGGCATTAAGTTTAAGTTGGAATAATTTTCATTTGGATTACAATTTATTGACAACTGGTTCACAACTGATTCACCCTCCCCACTCTCAGTTGTCCTTCCCGGGACCTAACAATAAATCTTATATATATATATGCTCCTAAGTTATTTCTTAGTATTTTTAAAGTTTTTAAAATCATTATTGCTCTAAATTGTAACATCCTTTCTAAAAAGAGAGATAAGGATAAGCATCTATTTAAAGAAGAGAATGAGATGGTGTAACACCCAAGATTAGAATAGGCTTAGTGGTTAGAATTTTGTTTCAAGAAATTTAAACTGATAAGCAAAGGGGGAGCCTTCCCTTATAATTAGGAGAGATTTAATCTCACACACTATGGTTGAAACCACAATTTTGTAAACCTCACAAGTTTGCAAAATTTTCAACCAACAGTTTTTTGGCGACTATGTTGGGGAGAACACACAACCAAGTACATCAAGTTTTTGGTTGTAGCACACTATTGTTCTTATTATACTGTAAGTTTTATTCTTGTATTTTTTCTAAAGCTTCTAATCTGGCTAGTCCAAGTTATACTCATGGTAGGCAATATCAAGGTATCATTGATCCCATTTTTGAGTTGTTGCAAAAGAATAATTTTGATTATTTTCCTTCTAGAACGATATCTCCTCTATAATGTACAAGAATTTTTCCTCCTACAAGCTAGAGATAACCTATTCCAAGTGAAGATTTTAGTGCTCTATGACCCTTGGTGTTATCACAAGCCCAAAGGTTTGTTATACCATCTTTTCAACCAATGATTATGGCTGCTCTAGGTGGTCAAGCCGCTCAAGGTCCATGGGGATAAATTTTTGGTCCTCTCAATTTGCCTCTTCCACTCCATCCGCTTCCACAAGGTTATAAGAAGGATACTCCTAAATTCAATGGAGATGGAAAATAACACCTCAACAAAAATATAACTACCTTTTACATTGCATGCGTCATTGTCGGGGTTGAACATGAAGATGTTTCGGTGAGATTGTTCATTGAGACACTACAAGGTGTTGTCGTCAGTTGGTTCTATCACTTGGCACCTCAAAGCATCGCTAATTGGGATACACTCAAAACTCATTTTGAGGCAAGGTTCTGTAATGGTAAAAAATTAGGGTTTCTACCATTAGATGTATGAAACATCTATTTTTACTTAGTGATCATTACATTCAAAAGAGGATTCCAATCCAATAGATCTAGTCACAAACCAACAAGGATTAGGATTGTGAATTTTGATTGGATTAGGGTTTTTAATGGTTAAACCTCTTTTGTGAGTTTAACTGTTGAAATTAGGGTAAAAGTGTTGAAATTGAATGTAAAAATGCATAAATAGTAAGCTACAGGTGTCAGATTGAGACACAAACCTAGATCTGTATAGTACAAGTTGATATAGACTTGTTCCCACAAAGATCTCCTAAAAAGAAGGGAGCATTTTTCCCATGCCCTCGTCCTCCAAAATTTTCACACTCCAATGGGTAATTGATTCATCACTATAAATAATGCTTATTCCAAAGATCACAACTTTGTACGTGTTTCCTGCACACAAAAAGAAGGGGAAACAGATTGGGAATAGGGGTTTGCATGAGTCAAACCCTAGTTTTGGAATTAACCATGAAATAGAAATGAAAGATAATTGAATTGCAGTAATGGAAATGTTCTCCTTTTGAGGGAGATGTTCAATGATGACTAAAAATGCAAATGATATACCTCCTTGTGAAGTTTTGTTTGTCTCCACATAGAATTAGGGTTTTATGAAGTCTTCAACAACATGGAAAATGAATGTTAACTCCAATGCTTGAATCTTGACCTTATTGTTGTTCTTATGTTTGAAGGAAGACTAATTGCTTTCTCACTTGACTTGAATGCTTGATTGCTTGATGTCGAATTGAATTTCACGTACGTCAATTGTGTGTTTTGATGTACAAATGAGAGGGGAAATCCTCCTTTTATACTTTCCAGTCGAAAAACACATTAATTTTTTGACATGGGTCGACACGAGGCTGGGTTTCCCGCTCATTTTTTGAAATGGCCAAGAGGCAAAGTAGGGTCCTTTCTGGGAGGACCAAGGCATGGCATCCTGGTCCTATTAGGGACCAAGGTGCCATGTCCTAGTCCTACTCAATTTTAGGGGCTAGGACAAATGGTTGAATGATGCAAAAAGTCAATATGAAGTCAAAATTGCATGGTATGAGAAAAATCGGGTCCTCATCAGGCCTAGGGGTGCAAACGCTAAGGTGAGGACCCAAATGTGGTCAAAATTATAAGATAGTAATATTTAGGATTCTAAATTTAGTCCCCACTTTAGCAGAAGTATGAGACTAAGAATACTCTTAGTAAAGTACAAAGGTTCACATTGAAAAACTTAAATGTTAAGGAGGCAAGACACACCAAGCCCCCAATGGACTTTAGCTATCTAACAACTTCTAGATAAAGATAAAAGGGGCATCAAAAGAAAAGAGAACCATGACTAAAAGCCCAATAAGGCTAACTTATCATGAGTCATGAAAAGAAAAGTACCAAAAATTACAAAGCAAAAAGCTAAGTTCACTAATTAACTAAAGCATCGAGATACACAAAGAGAGAAACATTGAGTGGAGTGTATGCCCCCGCATTAAAGCGATTGCATATGCCATAATGGGATAAATTTCTTTAAGGTAGTATACATTTATCTAAAAGAGAAGCATGTTAATATAACAATATGCCCCCAAGAAAGACAAATCAAAGGGTACTAATCACAAAACACATAAGGGTTTGACTTAAATCTGGGGTCAGTATGCTCTTATGATAAATAATGTATATCATGTATGTATTTACATTGAATTATCCTCATCCCCCAAATAAAGTAGAACTACTATGGAAGAAGGGTGCATGTGTCTTTTGAGTCAACATGGGAGAAACCAAAAGAGATCTCAGTGCTTTGCATCATTCTCATGTAGACAATACTAGGGACAACAAATAGAATAATTGAGAAAAAAATAGAAGAAGGTTATGAATAAGCCATAAAGAGAGAGAGAGAGGATCTACAACATGAATGAAGCTAATCAAGAAAGTCATCCACCTCCCCATCTTGTTGAATATTGTTTTGAGAAAGTGGACAATATACAAGAGGAGCAACATCGAGCATAGTAGATGGAGCTACCACAAGTTCCAAACAAGGACCATGCTCTAATGATGGATCACTTTGTTTATTAGTAGGAGCTAGGATTAATGCTTGTGAAAATTGTTTAGATAAATCATTGTCAACATCAACATATTCATATTCATCACTTGAATCGACATTGTTAGCATGAACATCATTTTCATCCATCTCTTCATCAAGATTAATAAAAATGAGATCTTTAATTGGAATAGAACATGAACCATCATTTTTCTTAAGCATTTTTATGTCTTAGATATTTAGGTTAAACTTCCTCCCTAGGGTTAGGCGAAGGATAGATAAATGAGATCATGTCAACATTTGGAGTCTTCAGGGAAGAAATAGGTTGAGAAGCAAATTCATGAGCTCTAGCATGACGTCTCCATTGGCATTCTCTCGCACAACAGTTTCTTTTAGTTTTGGCTGAATGTTGTGTAGGTTTGGGATCAACAAGCATAGGCATTTTCTCTTCTTTTAAAGAAGGATGCAAAGGAGAATGCTTATTAGGTTTAAAAATGGGAGATTTCAGGCGCTTTCCTTTGTAAGATGGAGGAGGTGGAACTGCAACATATAAAGGAGGAGTAGAAGTTGTAGGAAGAAGATCGGGTCCATCATGAGGAGTAGGAATGGGTCTATTATGAAGAGGAATAATGGGATTAGGATCTCTAGGTTTTATCAAGGATAGGATCATCTCATTATTCCATCTTTGATAAGATTAAAAAAGAGCATCACTTCAAGGCTTAAAAGGTTCAAATTGTTTAGACTAAAAGTAATCAGGATTGACATCTCCTTTCCTAATTGTGGGTTGGTACATGCTATAGGTAATTGTTACAATTTTGTCATTAAGAGGGAATTTCAAGAACTTATGAACAATAGAAGGAATTGATTTCATGGAAGAGAGACAAGGATGTCCCAACTTTGCACGAGATTGTTCTGATGTAGGAATGATAGCAACATTTACATCTAAAGATAGTACCAACCTCAACTGGAAGGGTAATCAAGCCAATAACAGGACAAGAGAAGGCATCAAATATTTTAATCATCACATCAGATTTATCATATGTCACTTGATGCAATTGTAAGGTATACAAATATTCTTCAGTTATCACATTTACCATACACACGGGATCAATAATCACACCTCATGAAAGCATATTTTTAATCCTCGCACTGATGTATAATGGGCCATCAGGTGCTTCAATAGTCTCACTAGGATCAAAGCTAATACATGTTGGGAAATAAGGTGTTGTACACCTTGCATAATAATGTTTGTTATTGTAATATTTATTTATTATGTGAGTTTCTCATGGACATGTAATGTAATATATATTTATTTGATGTTGCACATGGACGTGTAACATGTAGAGATTCCTTGGAAATATTCTTGGGGCCACTTGATGAGTTGTATTGTAACATTGGGATTATTATATTGTAGTAGTTTTAATATTGGGGAAAGATATTTAAAAAGAGAAAACTTAGTACCGAATATTAAATGTGGGATCAAGGGGTAGTTAGCACATGCTAGTTATTTTTGTGTGAGCTTTTGTCTGTATAAGCAAGCACATGTTTAGTGGTTAAGGTTGGCTGGTGGTTTTGGGTCATCATTGTATTGAGTCCTTTGGAGGATTTCATTTGTAAAGCATGGCATGGGATGTGTGGATTCATGCTTGGACACATGGGAATGCATTTGAGGGCTTGATGGTTCGAAGGTATTCATTGTAACTCTATGTCACCTTATGGCTGATTAATACAATGGAGTATGGATGCTTTTGGAGGTTGGGTTTTTCCCTTATGAGGGTTTTCCCAGGGTATATCTTGTGTTATCTTGTGGCTTTTCTATTTTGATCTTTGCATTATGGTGATTTGGTAAGCTTGTATGCATGCTTTTCTCTCATGGGTTATGTAGGAAATGGATTATCTGCATGTGGGTTTAAAGCATTATTTCCTAACAATACATAGGTCCTTAGGAGGTGTATGTTTATCAATAAGATTCACCACATTATTAGACTCAAGGCCAAGATCATTAGGAGAAAAGGCAAGATGCTCAGACTTAATCACATTAGCAGAATGAGAAGGCAAAGGATTGGTAAAGATTTGGAGATTTTGATTCAGAGGAGCTCCAAATTTCTTTCCTTTGTCATTCACACTAGCCATTGATATGGTATTGTTATCAATAAGGTCTTGGATCTTACTCTTTAGGGAATAACACTTTTCAATGTCATGACCGGGTTGACAATGATATTGGCAAAAGGCTTTAGCATCGTAATGAGATGGCAATGGTTTGTTTGTGTCAATTGGTTTGATGAGAGGAAGTTTCAACACATCTTTTTGAATCAATTGAGTCATAATGTTGTGCAAAGATTCTTTAAGAGGAGTAAATTATTTCTTAAAATACTTGGATAAAGGAGGCACACCTATTGTTGCGGATTCTACTTGGGTATTGTTGTTGTCATTGAACTTAATGTATCCCTTGTTTGGTGTAAACTTCACAAAAGGTTGTTGAGCACTTTCATTCTTATCAATCGGACCCATTGAAGGAGATGATTCGAATTAACTCACTTGAATTTGATAGTTATGAAGTATTATGCACAATTGCGTAAAGGAAGTAAACTCAGAAAAGAGGAGCTTATCCATAATGTCTTTTTGCAAATTAGAAATGAAAATTCTTTGAACATCTCGATCAGGAACATGATAAGAAATTTGAGAACACAAATGCTTATAACTACCAATAAAAATCAGTCACTTTTTCTTTAACACCTTGCTTACAATGAATTAAATCAGTCAAAGTAATATTAGGACCAACATTATTGTGAAATTGTTGAATGAAAGCATTAGCCAATTGTTGAAATGATGTAATAGAATAGGGAGGTAAAGAACAATACCATTGCAAAGCTTTATCTCTAAATGTTCTAGTAAACAAATTAACCAAAAGTCTTTGATCATAGCCAAAATTACTGCACAAAGTTTGGAATGTTTTCACATGAGTCATAGGATCACCTTTTCCATTATAAAGCTCCAATTGAGGGACTTTCACATGTTTAGGGGGAACAACACAAACAATGTCATTGGATAATGGGCTCTCCATATCAAATGTGGGCACATTATACTTTGACTAGTTTATGGAAGCTATTTGTTGTTGCAAGGATGACATTGGTTGAGCTAGGTTATTAAGGGTTGCTTTGGTGGATGGGCTAAAATTGGATATGTTTGATTGGGATGATGAAGAAGGATCTTGAGAATAAGGAGGTGAGGCACTATGATAGGTAAGTATGGGAGATGATTGGGTAACAAATGGAAGAATAACAAAATGAGGGATGAAAGATTTTTTATTATTAATGTTTCCCCCTTGACTAACATGTGTAGGAATAACATTTTGTGTGGAAGTAGCCACAATATTGAATGTGAAAGTAGGCACACTAGGCATAGAAGTAAGCATGAGAATAGAATGATTAACTTAAATAGGAGGTTGAGTATAACCAAGGGATTCAACACAAATTTTCAAAGGTATTATATGATGTCAAAAATATGAGCAAGGCCACACAAAAAATCAATGCCAATTTTATCATTTTGAACCATTTTTTTCAATCCTTCAATGAATGGCATAGCCTCAACTTCCGAGTATTGTTGACTCATCCATTGTTAAATATTTTCAAATTCATTGTCAATATTCTCTAATTGGTCAATAAAAACCCTAGTTAGTGACTCACCCTCATCATGAGAATTATGTAAATAATGGGGATAAATGACATTATTGTTGGAATAGATGAACCACCCACATTCTCATGAAACAAGTTATCCAAATTAGGCTCCATATCCTTAGTAATTAAACCTTGGGAAGTCTTAAGTCTACAACTCCTTCTCACGTGAATATTATAGGTAGGACTTGTTGGCAATATGCTAGATTTGGTTAAGTGTTGTCATTGATGTCAACATTGTATCTTGGTTGGAGGCTATCCCGGTTGGACCTATCTCGGATAGTCTTGGTGATCATCTTGGTTTTGGCTATGATTCTGATCCGATATGATTATATCTCTGGAATCGGTTTTGGATGATTACTCTGGATGGTTATTTGTTTTCCATATTATATTGATTCGTGTTTTTGTGCTCCGGTAACTATGGCTTATGTTCCCGGTTGGTATTTCCTGGTACCAGTTAGCTTTACCGGTATGTGATATTTGGTGTTTTGGTCAGACGATTTTGGTCTGGCTTATGGAATCGGTTTTTATCATGTAGAAGGTGCTTCTTGATCATATTCAAAGTGTTTGGTGATTTTGAATTGGCTGGTGTGCTATTATGGTGGTCCTATTTGGATCCGATTAGACTTTCTATGTTACTTCACTAAGGGTTTCTACCAGTTGGTGAAGCGTGTTGGATTTTGGTCTTAGCAGAATTTCCAACAAATTGAATTGTTTGGTTACTTGATTTAGGTCCATGCTATGTAATGCAAATCATAATATTGGTCTATTGATACCGTGTAATGTAATATTTGTTATTATGGGTTTATGGGTTTAGGGTTTAGTCAACCTTGTCAATAAGCTTGATGATCTATATTAATAGGTGACGTATTCTTGTAATTTGGATATCGATACATGGATGGGATCAATGATTATGTATGCATTATCAGAGGAAGGTTTATGTGTGAATAAGTGATATATCATTCAGTGAAGGTTTTTGTATTGTTGGGCAGACATCTATGCTTAACCGAAACTGTATCAAGCATTAGGAGATGCTACTTTCACAATTCATTCTTTTCGGATTGTAGTCTGATGTTTTTGTAATTCAGTGAGACTTCTTTTTGTGATGAGCAATGAGCTCTAGGCGGTTGGCCTAATTGCAAGTGCAATCCCCATTGTAATTTCACATACTGTTGTAGAAGTATTATCTGATTGTGGGTAGGGTTTCCCACTGTGTTTTTTCCCCTTACTGGGTTTTCCAAGTCAAAATATTGACCGTATTGTGCTTTCATGTTCTATCCTCCATTGTGTTGGTTTCTCTATGCTCTAGTTTAATGGTTTTGATATGCATAAGTTATGATTTCTGAGATGGTAATCTGATTCACCCCCCCCCCCCCTCTTAGTTTACTCTCGATATCAGATCTATCTAACAATTGGTATCAGAGAAAGGTCCTCTCTGCAGAAGCTTAACTGCTTGAGGAGATCTGATGGCAACTGCATCTAGTTCTACATTCAATCCCTATCAGAAGGAGAGTCCCATATTTGATAGTACAAATTAAAAAATATGGAAGGAGTGAATGAAGAATCATCTTAGATATCTTGGAGCTGAAGTTTGGGAGATAGTGGAGAAAGGGTATATACCTCATGATCCTAATTATGGAACACTGACGCCTGTTGATGAATAGAAGAAGGCTGAAAATGATGTCAGATCAAAAGAAGCATTGTTAAGCGCCCTATCTGATGAAAAGCTATTGAATGTCATAGAGTTGGAGAATGCAAAGCTGATCTGGACAAAGCTTGAAACTCTTTATGAAGGCAACCAGGCTGTGAAAATTGCAAAACTTGAAGGTTTTTGGGTAAGGTATGAAACTTTGAAGATGGAAGAAGATGAGAAGATAAGTTCTTTCATGGATAGAGTAAATGAGATTGTTATGGGAATCAAATGTTGCAGCGGATCGGTTAGTGAGGATGAGATAGTGTCAAAGGTTCTGAGAGTTCTACATTTGCCTTATAAGATGAAGGCTACTGCAATCAATAAACTCTGGACAATGTCAAGTGCCCCTTGTTACTAGAGATACACTGCTTGAGAAATTGACTGCTTTTGAGCTTGAGGAACTTGGAGATCAAAGTGCTACTAAAACTGAGACTGCATTTAAAGCATCTACCTCCGGTAAGCAAAAGATAGATTGGAAGGAGACACATGCTAAAGATATGGAGAACATTGAAAGAGAAGAAAGAGAACTTGAAGAGATGGAAGACCCGATTTCTAGAAGAATTCCTAAAGGATAAACTGGAAGTAAGTATGAAAGAAAAGTCGCTTTTAAATGTTTTTCTTGCAATAAGATTGGTCATTTTGCTTCTAGATGCCTTGAAAGAGTTGCTAGGAATCATGAAAGATTTGTGAAGAGTTATAAGCCTAATCTCCAGAATATTAGAACAAACCTAGATTCAGAAGGAATAAGGATAAATTATGATATTATGCTGGTGATGATGATTTTGGTATTAGCAATGATGATGATGATGAACTTGTGTGTGGAACCAGTAATGGAGCTGCCTCCGGTAAGGACTAGGTTTTTATTGCTATCAAGGATGATTCTCTGAAACCTGTCATTGAAACAACTCATACTGAGGAAAAGGCTTTAGCTGCTAAAATTGAAGAAAATGATGAATGGGTTATAGACAATGGATGCTCATATCACATGATTGGTGACAAGAAGAAATTTCTATCACTACAAGAATTTGATGGCGGATTAGTCAGACTTGGAGACAACAAGGCATGTAGGATCAAAGGCAAGGGAACAATATCATTGGATGGTAAGACTAACACTGATAATGTTTATTATGTTGAAGGCTTAAAGCATAATCTTTTAAGTGTAGGTCAGATGGTGGATAGAGGATTTCATTTACAATTCAAGGATAGAAAATGTAAGATCATCAATAGATCTAGATTATAAATTGCTTCTGGAACTCAGACCAATGGAAACATATTTCATCGGAACTCCGGTGAGAAAGCTTGCTTGATTGCTCAAATTGATGAAAGTTGGTTATGGCATAAGAGGATGTGTCATGTAAATTTTGATTGCATAGTGAAGATCAGTTCAACACAGGCTATCAGAGATTTGCCCAAAAGTGTCAAACCTCATAATCCGGTATGTAGAGAATGTCAAATGGGTAATCAAGTCAGAACTTATTTTAGAAGCATACATGATAAATCTAATAAAATTCTTGGTCTTATTCATACTGATCTGTGTGGACCGGCAAGGACTAATTTTTTTCAAGGTGATAGATATTTTATGTTACTTATTGATGATTATTCTAGAATGATGTGGGTAGCATTTTTGAAAGAAAAATATGAAGCTTTTAAGAAATTAAAAATATTTAAAGCTATGGTTGAGACTGAGACAGGACTGAAGATAAAGTGTTTGAGATCATATCAAGGCGGTGAGTTTACATCTGGTGAATTCAACAACTTTTGTGAAAAGAATGGAATCATAAGACAACTTTCTACGCCTAGGAATCCACAACAAAATGGATTGGTGGAAAGAAAGAACAAAACCATATTGGATGCGACAAGGACTATGATGACTGAAGCTAAATTGTCTGATATTTATTGGAGGGAAGCTATCAATACAGTTGTATACACTTTCAACAGAGTGCACATAAAAGGTGATACCGGTAAGAATCCTTATGAATTATGGTTTGGTCATACTCCTCCTGTCAAATATTTTAGAATTCGTGGAAGTAAATGTTACATTAGAAGAGATGATGCATTGGGAAAAAATAATCCTAGAAGTGATGAAGGAATATTTTTGGGTTATTCTACCAAGAGCAAAGCATATAGATGTTATAACATAAGATTGAATAGGATAACAAAAAACATAAGTGTCAAGGTGGATGCACATGGCAGTAATCAGATCAGTTCATATGACTGTGGACTGGAAGATGAATTTATTAGGCCTGAACCAGTAATGCATGAAGCTGCTTAGAACAGTGACCCTGTCATTCTGATAACATCGGAAAACTCAACTGTGATATAGGAACAACAGAAAGAGCCAGTAAATCAAGAAAATTCCAAGACTCCCAGGTACGTGAAACTAAATCATTCTAAAGATCAGATCATTAGGGATTGTTGTAAGGTGTGCACCCTTGGTTTCCTTGTGTTGTGCACCACAGTGCTCAAGTTTGTGACATGGCTTAACCGCCTCCTGTGGATTATATTGGTTTCATGGTTTAGCAAGAAACAATCATGTACTTCATTATCTACTGCTGAAGTGAAATATGTAGTTGTTGCTATCGACTATACTCAGATTTTATGGATGAAACAAATGTTAAAAGATATAAGGGTAAGTTATGATGAGCCTATTGTTATTCACTGTGATAATACCGTTGCTATTGATATGTCAAAGAATTCGGTATTTCATTCCAAATCAAAACACATTTCTATAAGATATAATTTATTGAAGGAAAAGGTTGAAGCAAAGGAAGTCAGATTGGTTTATGTGCCTACTAAGGAGAAGATTGTAGATATTCTAACTAAACCATTGCCTAAAGATACTTTTGAATATCTCAGAGATCAGTTGGGGGTTACCAACCCTCCGGAAGAGACTTAAAGATGCAGAAATGCATCAATTCGGTAATCTTATCAGATATTTTCATTGATCCGAGATGATGAGATGATGTTACTACTCATGGGGAGTACTTAGCTATTTGGTTCAGTATTTCTGACTTGGTATCCGTCCTTTTTCATTGATGTCAAAGGGGGAGAGGTGGTATTCATGTGAAAATCAGTCATATCTTTGAGGGAGATTGTTGGCATTCCTTGGCACTTGGATGTTTTTCACATTCAGTGTTGCCATCAATGCCAAAGGGGGAGATTGTTGGCAATATGCTGGATTTGGTTAAGTGTGTCATTGATGTCAACACTGTATCCCGATTGGAGGCTATCTCGATTGGACCTATCCCGGTTAGTCTTGGTGATCATCTTGGTTTTGGCTATGATTCTGATCCGGTATGATCAGCTCTCTGGAATTGGTTTTGGATGCTTACTCTGGATAATTATTTGTTTGCCATATTCTTTTGGTTCATGTTTTGGTGCTCCAGTAATTATTGCTTATGTTCCCAGTTGGTATTTCCCGGTACTGGTTAGCTTTACCGGTATATGATATTTGGTGTTTTGGTCAGACGATTTTGGTCCAACTTATCGAATCAGTTTTTATCATGTTGAAGGTGCTTCTTGATCATATTCCAAGTGTTTGGTGACTTTGCATTGGCTGGCGTGTTGTTATTGTGGTCCTATTTGGATCCAATTAGACTTTCTATGTTACTTCACTAAGGGTTTCTACCAGTTTGTGAAGCGTGTTGGATTTTGGTCTTAGCGGAATTTCCGACAGATGGAATTGTTTGGTTACTTGATTTAGGTCCATGCTATGTAATGTAAATCATAATATTGGTATGGTGATACCGTGTAATGTAATTTTTGTTATTATGGGTTTATGGGTTTATGGTTTAGCCGATCTCGTCAATAAGGTTGATGATCTGTATTTATAGGTGACTTATTCATGTAATTTGGATATCGATACATGGATGGGATCGATGGTTATGTATGCATTATCAGAGGAAGGTTTACGTGTGAACAAGTGATAT
This sequence comes from Cryptomeria japonica, assembly GCF_030272615.1. Taxonomy (NCBI): domain Eukaryota; kingdom Viridiplantae; phylum Streptophyta; class Pinopsida; order Cupressales; family Cupressaceae; genus Cryptomeria; species Cryptomeria japonica. Next base: position 585,190,793 of record NC_081407.1, read on the forward strand.
ATCATTCAGTGAAGGTTTCTGTATTGTAGGGTAGACATCTATGCTTAATCAAAACTGTATCAAGCATTAGGAGATGCTACTTTCACAGTTCATTTTTTCCAAATTGTAGTCCGATGTTTTTGTAATTCAGTGAGACTTCTTTTTGTGATGAGCAGTGAGCTCTAGGCAGTTGACCTGATTGCAAGTGCAATCCCTGTTGTAATTTCACATACTACTGCAGAGGTATTATCTAATTGTGGGTAGGGTTTCCCACCTTGGTTTTTCCCCTTACCGAGTTTTCCACGTCAAAATATTGGTGTTGTGTGTATTGTGCTTTCATGTTATATCCTTCATTGTGTTGGTTTCTTTGTAATTCGGTTTAATGGTTTTGATATTAATAAGATCTCATTTCTAATGGTAAATTGATTCACCGCCCCCGCTCTTAGTTTAATCCTGGTATCAGATCTGTCTAACATGACTGATAGTAGTAAAACTCATGCACAAAGGAGAGAAATTTTGAAATATGAATTTGAAATTTGTGATTAAGCAATACAAATTTTTGTGAAAATGATTCATTAACCAATTAAGCAATTTGATTTATGAATTTGAAAGAGAAATGTATTCATAAAAATCATATCTGAAAATTAAATTGAAATTTATGTAACCCTCATGGTAAATTTTAGAATTATAAATTAGGGTTTTTATAAATTCAACCACTAAATTTATGTAATTTAATTTGAAAATGAGATCTAAGAGTGAAATTTTGAATTTTAAATTAAATTAATAATCAGATCTGAAATGATAAATCCAAATTAGACAACCCATAAGCTCAGAATTAAAAATTAGGGTTTTTGTGAATTCAACCACTAAATTTTTAAATTTCCATAAAAATTTAAACTTGTAAATGTAAATTTGAATTTGAATTTGCATAAACACTCAAATATGAATACAAAAGTCAGAATTGCAGGTGTAAGGAGTTGGGTTCACCAAAAATGTAAAGGTGAAAAATTAGGGTTTCCACCATTAGATGTATGAAAACTGTTGTTTTTTACTTAGTGACCATTACATTCAAAAGAGGATTCCAATCTAATAGATCTAGTCACAAACCAACAAGGATTAGTACTAAGATTTTTTATTGGATTGGGGGTTTTGATGGTTAAACCTCTTTTGTGAGTTGAATTGTTGAAATTAGCGTAAAAGTGCTAAAAATGCAGAAACAGTAAGCTCTAGGTGTCCACGAACCTGAATATGAGTAGTGTAAGCCAATTCAGACCCATTCCCACAAAAAGCTCTTGAAAAGCAAGGACCATTTCACCCACGCCCTAGTCCTCTAAACTTTTTGCACTCCAATGGGGAATTGATTCGTCACTGTAAATAATGCTTATTCCGAAGATCATAGATTCGTACCTATTTCTTGCACACTGAAAGAAGGGAAAATAGGTTAGGAATATGATCTTGCCTAAGTCAAACCCTAGTTTTGTAATTAACCATAAAATAGAAATGAAAGATAATTGAATTGTAGTAGTGGAAATGTTCTCCTTTTGAGGGAGATGTTGAATGATGACTGAAAATGCAAATGATATACCTCCTTGTGAAGTATTGTTTGTCTCCACATGAAATTAGGGTTTTATGAAGTCTTCAACAACATGGAACATGAATGTCAACTCCTATGCTTGAATCTTGACCTTATTGTTGCTCCTATACTTGAAGGAAGACTGATTGCTTTCTCACTTGACTTGAATGCTTGATTGCTCGATGTTGAATTGAATTTCATGTGTGTTAATTGTGTATGTGGATGTCCAAATGAGAGGGGAAAGCCTCCTTTTATACTTTCTAGTCGAAAAACACATTAATTTTCCAACATGGGTCAACACAGGGTTAGGATTTCCGCTTATTTTTTAAAATGACCAAGGGGTTCAAAGCAATGCCCTTTTTGGGAGGACCAAGGCATGGCCCCCTGGTCCTATTAGGAACCAATGCACTATGCTCTAGTCCTATCCAATTTTAGGGGCTGGGACAAAGAGTTGGATGATGCAAAAAGTCAATATGAAGTCAAAATTGCATGGTATTAGAAAAATCATGTCCTCATCAATCCTAGGGGCGCAAACGCTAAGGTGAGGACCAAAATGTGGTAAAAAATGTAAGGGAGTACAATTTAGGATGCTACACATTCAAGTTGACTAAATATGCTCATGCCCTCCTGACACAACTTACACAAATAAGAAGGAGCTATAATGATCCACCATAATTAACCCAACAAAATTGACCATTCTTTTTTTTTTAAAATCATTGTGTTTGATTCAATTGCATACTCTGGGCATCCATCCATTTGGATTAGGCATTCATCCATCCGGGATGAGCATCTAACCATACGGGTTAGGCATCGGTCCATACGGGACATAAGATTTCATCTATCCAATACGGGATAAGCATCTACCCATACGGGGTAGGCATCTATCCAATTGGGATAGGAGGTGCTTTGGCCAGAGACTTAGACTCATCGGGACCATTCGGGTCCTGAGCCACTCACTAAGTACTACACTCTTCTAATAGAAGTGCACCGAGGTCGCCGTCCTTAGGAGTAATTAAATAACATAATACAAGCTTGAATTCCACCTTGGAATTTGGCTTAAAGCCTCGGGAAGTCAAGCGAATCCATACGGGATTCCTTCCGAGTATGCATTGAATTACTTTTTCCTTTTTATTATACTTATCTTTCAAATTAGGATTCTATTCAATCCTTTTATACCAAGCCTAGACCCCACCCACGAACGCCTGAGTACTAGGGACAACTCCGTCCCAAGAATGCCTACATACTCATTTCGACATGGGATCAAGGCGTAAAATATGTAGTTCTATTTTCTACTCTATGGTTTGATGTAAACTGATTAGTGGGTACGCAACCCTTTCTAGGGTCAATGTCCCAGACAGTTTCTCTGCGGTTGCTACCCACGGTGGTACCACTTAAGCAAGGGCTCAAGATGGCCCATTGCTTGTGACCTAAAACAACTAGATCCTAATACCTATCATAAGCGTCACCCTTGCCCAATTGTCAATCACCATTATCTCTTCAAGAATAAATCAATTTCATAAAAGCATTTCATTCAATCAACCCTAATAGGGGTTTACTATGGTTTAACTCAACGGATGTAAAATCATTTAAGGATTATCTTATTAGATTATCGATCCAAGGGGGATTACCCACCCCTTGGATTTTAACTTCCAAGTGTCCCTTATTACTCCTCGACGATTAATAGGGACGATGCCACGGACGTCATTGATGTAGCTTTATTAGGTGTTAAGTGCAGTAGTTCAACACGACGACATTACCCGTAAGCGTGACCCAAAAGCACTGTATATACCAAACGCTGCTAGGTTTTGGTTTACCGACTTCCTTTATTTAGTTTTCTAACTAAGAAGCTATGAAAACATCATGCTTGAAATATAATCATGAAATGAATGTACATAACTAGACATTGCGAAGTTTAATTAATTGAACAACTACTTTGATGGCATTCAAATACCTTTTGATAAAGAGAAATACCATTCTTCTACAACTAAACAAATTAATATATGTAATGGTATGATAATGGCAATTATGAACTCATGTGTAACTTGCATGAAGATGATGGAAAAGTAACTTGCTCATCAATGAATGCAAATTAGTATATATAAGTAATGCAAAATAGTGTCATTTACATACAAAATGAAGAAGGGTTTACTTCTATCATGAGAATAATTAATTATAGAGTTACTGGTTCAAAATGAACAATTAGTTTATACTTTTGGCGATTTTGGATCAATCATAATAATAAGACTTAATTGTTTTATGTAAGCCTAAAATTACTGACCAAGTAATCCAATAAATCCTCAATGGATTGAGAGATCCCAATCATTCACAATAATTTAGAATTACAACTCTATTACACAATAAACCTAATTATTTATAAATTTTCCCTAAGTTTATTTTACTAATTTAACAAATATTAACAATTAAACTAAAAATTTAAACTAAAGTAATTACTAATAAATTCCATTTTAGAAATTAAAAAATAAATAAAAAAATCTAAATACATAAAAGGCCACGCAATTTTTGTTTGTTAAATAGTAAATGGGGGGGGGGACCACGGGTCCCATCACCCCTGCAGTCCCGCATGCGCAGGCCCGCAGGGTTGAGGGGACACTGTGGGCCCCTCCACTCCCCCTGCGGCCACTGCCGTGATAGTGACTGCAGGGGTAGTGGAGGGTACCACTGCCCCCCAACGGTTACCGATACTGCTGTCCCGACGGTTACTCCGCCTCCCACCACCGTGATAATTATTTTTCGATAACGGTGCGCGTTAATACACATTTTTTTTGTTAAGGTTTTAACATTGCGAAGTATGATATATATATATATATATATATATATATATATATATATATATATATATATATATATATATATATATATATATATATATATATATATATATATATATATATATATATATATGGTTTCTTAGTTTATTTGATAGCATAAGAGAGCAATATATATAAACAAATATATGTGTAACAAAAATGTTAATGTAAAACAATCAAGAATAAGAATTAATACACAGGGAGGAGATAACACGGGGAACTATTCACAGAGAGATTTTATTCAACTAATATTCACAGGGAGATTTTATTCAACTAATATTCACAGAGATATTTTTTTCAACTAATATTCACAGAGAGATTTTATTCAACTAATATTCACAGAGAGATTTTATTCAAAGAATGAGATTTTCTTTTAGATTTCCATTCAAAGAGCCAGAGAAATGAATTTAAGGGAAGAAATAAAGATTTTTAATCTCAGAAAAAGAAATTTAAAATAAGGGAAATATGATTTTTGCACAGATCTAAAATCTTTGGAAAGCAAAAAAGCAAGATCATGTGTCTATTTTCTAAGGGAAATAGAATAAATGATAAAGCTATCTTTTACATGCATTATGTGAAAGTATTTTATCAATGTTTATTCCTAAATAAGAAGAAAAGATTTAAAATAAGGGAAGATCTAGAAACTATGTTTTGGATAATACCATTTTCTCATGTGTAAATGTGAAATAACAATAAGAGAACTTGGCTTATCGAAGCTTGATGTTGAATCCTCTAGCTATCCTTTTGATCCTTCCTTGCAACTTGAGAGAAATATTTCAAACAACAACTTAAAAATCCTGCAACGAAAATGAGACTACCAAAGAAGATCCTACTACTAAAAACTTGGGAAATTTTCTTCAAAACATAATCAACTCCCTTTTTGAAACTTGCATACTATTTTATAAGAAAAATCTCTCAATTCCACTATCTAGAGAATTTAATTAAAAAAGAGATTCTTTTCCAATATTGGACTTATGCAAATTGATTAAAAACTTAGTGGGGGAGTTACATGCAAGGTGGTGGAGATTCCTCTAGAAGCTTCTAATTCCTCCTACAACAGGTGCCATAATTGGGAGTAAAAATAAAAATAAATAAAGCCTTTTGAATTATATTCTCCAAGTGTGTGTGTGTGTGTGTGTGTGCTTATTATTATTCTTTTATATTATTTATTCAATCATTTCCATTAGCTCAACCAAAAATTATATAATAGAATTATATCAAATCAAAAAGTGATAAAGGAGGGTTGTGATAGGAGCCTCATGAGCCTATGCGTGATTTCATCACAAAGTTTAACAAGTTGAAGAATGACATTCCCACTGTTGCTCAACCAAGTGGTGAGAATTTTAAATATTTCTTTGTTAACTCATAGCTGTCAGAAGTGAGTTTCTTGTTGAGAAGAGTACCTGTGATGGACTTGGCTCATGCTCAGACTCTAGCAATTGATGTTGAAGATGATCTTATTCTTGTTGGTAAGATCATGAAAGATTCAACAAGTCTAAGAATTCTCCCACATTAGTTGAATCAATACCGATCTTATGCAAAGGTTAGCAAATGTTGTTCTTGCCCTTAAGAAGCAACTTTCTCAAAATTCAATCTCTACTTTGTATAAGGATATTCCAAGGAGAACATATCCAAATAATGTTAGCAACTATGCAACCAAGAATCAGAATAAGCTTATGTCTCCACTAGAGAGGCTTTCTCTTGAAGCCCCACCTACCAACACAATAGTTGGGTATTTTGAGGTTGATCAAGGAGATCTTCCTGCTTCAAAAGATGATGTTGCAACTCTCTTTTAGGAGCAAGGAGATGATGCGACTAGAGACTCTACTATCAGTTACATGCATTACGAAGAACCTATGAGATAGGAGCAAGAAGCTAATGCTCATGCATATGTAGTTATCACTCATTCACAACATTAGCCTAATCTTTCCAAAGGTGATGAGGCAAAGAAGGATACTCCTCATTAGTCACTATTGAAAAGAGGGGGACTCCTATTCTAGTTTTTCCTAAGACCATACTGGGAGATAATCAAGTAAGTACTTGTATGCTTATCCTTCTACTTCTTCTAACATGGAAAAATTTGGTGTCCCAAATCCTAAATCTCAGGCTAAAAATTTCCCGTCTTCCTTAACAAGTTCATATCAAGTTTTTGACATGTTTGACCATGCTAAGAAGACTAAGATTCAATTGTCTAAGGTTGAATACCTACAAGCCAACCCATACTAGTTTGATAAGTTGGCTAGATATGTTAAATATAAGGACACTCATCCTATTGCAAATTCTTCCTAGAGTATACCTTCTTCCCCTCTTGAGCCCAATTTTTTTCCAAATAACTTAGTTATTATTCCTTCATCTGTCCTAGGAAAAGTAGAGCCTTTCTATATTTCCTTGCTGATAAATGGTTTTAAGTCAAGTAATTGTGTTGTTTATTCTGGAGCATCAAATAATGTTATGCTAGCTAAGGTGGCTAATGCCTTAGGATTAACTTTAGCCAAAACCTTTGGTAATTGTTATTCTATGGAAAATAAGCAAGTTCCTCTCATTGGGAAAATTAAAGATTTACAATTTGCATTTCCATCTAATCTGGAAAAAGGGATCAAAATGACAATCTTGGTCGTAGATGTTCTTGCCTCCTATTGGATGTTGTTAGGACACAATTTCTACAAGGATGTAGGAGCCAAGCTTCATATGGATATATCTTAAGCTAGGATTCCTGTTAAAGGGGTCATGCAGAAACTTCTTCTTGAAAAAGAGACTAAGTATACAATGATAAAAACTAATGATCCTCATGCTCAAATCCTCTTCGAGTCTGCCAAAATGGGAAATTACTACTTACATATTGATGAGGTCTTTGAATTTTCTCACGATTGGTCCGAAGTTTCTAATGTATCTGAAATTTCAAAGGTTTCAGATAGTGAAAAGTTTGCAGATGCTGATGAAGATCTTATGTCATCAAGAAATGATGACAATGGAGGTCCTATTTCTGAATCTAATGAATCTTTTGAAATGATTGATCAAAAGATCAATGTTCTACCATCGATCAAGTTCATGGTTCCTTGGATAGAAAAAAATGAAGATAATGGTAATGATGTCTAGATACTTGAGTTTGATGGTAGTTGTGCTTTCGTTGGATCTGGACCAGGCATTGTTCTTATTTCTCCCCAAGGAGAAGTTTTTCCTTACTCTTTCAAGTTGCAGTTTGCAAATACTAACAACACAACTAAATATGAATCTTTGTAGTTGGTAATTGAAGTTGTAGACTAGAGAGGTAAAGAATCTACATGCACAAGGTGATGATGAGTTAGTAGTATGTCAGGTAAGGAAGATATATCAGACAAGGAATGATAGGCTCAAGCATTATCAGAACATGGTATGGGATAACATTGAAGCTTTCAATACATTCAACATCTCGGTAATTCCTAGGGAATTCAATGATAGGGTTGATTCTCTTGCAACATCTACCACGCTTTTGATTCCTTATAAAGATTTTAGCCAATATAAGTATACTATTGAGTTAGTCTCAAGGCCAAGTGTTCCTGACAACTGGGATCATTGGTAGTTTTTTAATGATGATAAGCACATCATTAAATTTCTGGAAGTTAAAGATGACTTTAATAATTTTTACTTTGAAGGTAGAAATTGTTTTGATTCAACATCCGATCAAAATTTTGAGCATGATGAGGAATTCTTGCAACTACAAGGAAATAAAATCCCTAAAGGTTTGGTTTCACTTGAAAAATTGTTTGATAAACATGGCTATATCAAAAGTCAACAATAGGTGGATCTTGAATCTTCCATGGTATATCAAAGATATAATATTGGATCAGATGATGATCCAAAATTTATAAATATTGGTAGCAATTGTACTCTAGAAGAGAGAGACCAATTCATTCAATCATTACATCAATACATTGATGTATTCGCATATTCATATGATGATCTCAAGTCTTTCTAGCCGAAGGAGTTGAAACATGACATTCCCCTCATAATTGGTACAACGCCTTTTCGGCGGCACGATCCAAAGATATTAGCTTCATTCTTTTTGAAATTCAAAAAATGTTGAATGCACAAATTATCTTTCCTATTCACCATTCAACATAGGTAGCAAACATAGTTCTAATGTGTAAAAGAATGGAGTGGAATGGAGAGATTTGTATTTGTGCAGATTTTAGGAATCTCAATCAACTTCCACTTAAAGATAATTACTCTTTGCTAGTAATAGATCAGGTACTACAAATAATGACAGGATCCCAGATGATGTCCATGTTGGACGGTTTTTCTGGTTATAATCAGATTGAGGTGCTCGTGAAGCAGATCAACAAAAAACTACGTTTACAACTCGATGTGGTACATTTGCATGTCACAAGGATGCCTTTTGGATTGATCAATGTAGGAGCTACTTTCCAAAGGGCCATGGACTTAGCTTTCCAAGGAATCTTTGAAAGGTTTATTTTTGTGTAATTAGACGATCTCACAATTTTTTCCAAGGATCACGAGAATCATATTTTTTACCTGTAGGAAGTGTTGGAGAGATGCTAGAAGCATGACATTTCGCTTGATCCCAAGAAGTTCGTTCTTGGGGTAACAAAAGGGAAACTCCCTAGACACATTGCGTCTAAAGAGGGAATCAAAATTGATCCTGAGGGTAAAATCAATTCAGAAAGTTTGGACTCATCTTTGTGAGATCTATGGAGACCCCCATATCTCTCTATTTCCATAGGATCCTGCAATGGATTGTCTCGTTTAGAATTACACATGTAGATTGCATACCCTATGCTCGTGGTACTCTTGAGATACTTGAGTATATTGCAAGTCCTTCATTTCTTGATGGATTAGAGGCTTTTATTTTAAGTCTATCTCCTCCCATTAAGACACTATCTCAATCTTTGTCATATATTGTTGTTCTCAATGACCTTAGCATTGGATCTTGTATGCTCCCCATTGATTCAATATAGCAGGACATTGTTCTTCTAGACATAGGTAGTTGGGATTCCTATCTTACAAACATATCATCTTTATTTGTGGAGTCTCATATTCCAAATCTGGAAGATTATTTTGAGGACATTCATCTCCTCTTTGTTGATAGCCACATTAGTATTGCCATCTTGTCTTCATCACCCATGAAGCTTGTTCTACATCAGTTTTTAAAAATTCTTGCTTTGTGACCTTATACATTGATTGGGCATGTGCCTGATTGACTTGTAGCATCATCATCCTTTGTGGACATGACAACATTTGTGTGGTTTCCAGAGGCATAGATATTTGTATTTGGATACCTAATTCTTCCAGTTTATGGGAATGACTTCTCCAATATCTAGCAGATTTGTTTCTTCCCAAGGGGAGAAATGTTGTTTGTAAGTAGTAGATTATGTTCTATCTTCATGCATTCATCATTGGCACAAAAGTTACTTCTTCATTTGGAGGATTCTCATCCTTATTTTATCTCTCTCATGGGGGGAAATTCATTGTACCATTGTGATAGAAGTAGTCCTCGAGGAATCACATAGAGTCCTCATTTGTTCCTTCTTTTAGTAGTGTGGTTATTTCATTTTCTCTCTTTTTGAGAGGAGTTTCTTCCCATATGATTTTCTCCTTTTCTCTAATTATGAGAAATTGCATTGGTTTGTACATGAGTACCTAATCAATCCTTGTTGTAGGGTCTCGTTCATGCTTGCATTATTTCATTTATCATTAGCTCTTTAGTTTATCCCCAAAATAATCTTAATGAGGAGTGTTGGAGTAATTAGGACATTATTTAATTTTAATTATATAATTAGGTCCTTTATTAATTCATTCATTGAAGATAAACTTAGGAGTGCCTTTTATCCTTTATTAGATTGAGCTTTATTTAGCACATGTTGTCTCATTCATTGTGATGTGGACATGCCTTTTATCCTTTATTAGATTGAGCTTTATTTAGCACATGTTGTCTCATTCATTGTGATGTGGACACTTGTCAAGCTCTCTTTTAATCTTCCCCTAGATTTTAGTCTAGGATTGCATTCATCCTTTCTATAAGGATTCATTTATTCATTTGTATCAATAATCTTTTATGTATCAATACAATTCTCAAGTTGTTGAGAAAATCTATCTTGCTTGAACTCCATTTGTGATAGGTGTTTTCTTGTAGGTGATTAATGGGCTTTTGGGGTTGAACAAATAACTACAATAGATAAGGGCTCATGAATGAAAGTTTTATTAAGTTTCCAAAAATCAATGCAAGCCAATATTTCTCATGTTTTCTTAATTCATTTGATCATATAACTAATACATTTAACATCTTCAATTAGTATGATGATTCTAACAATAAGCATTTTATTCAATTTCTCTTCACTTTTTTTCTTCATGTTTGAGTTGAGTCGGTATGGACATTTCCTTCATGGTTTCACTCCTTCCTTAAGCTAGATTTTCATGAATCCAACTTCTTCCTTAACACCTCTCATTTTAGTAAATGTTTGAGGGAAAAAGCCTTTCTATTTGGAAAAAAAATTAATTACACTTGCAACTACTTGATCATTGTAATTACCACCAATTTTAGCTAGTTTGAGATTATCTATTGATGTTATGTTTTCTTCCCTCATCTTTAAGGGTTGGTTAGAATATTGATCTTTAGAATCATTATATAGTCATATTTCCCTTTCTCTTTCTACTACTTGGATGTCAAGTACATGGTCTTGATCTCCATCTTCTTGATGCGTGTTTTAACATCTTTTCTCTAAAAAAATATTTTTCCATCCATTCAATTAGTTTCCATATTCATTATGTCCTAGAAGGTAGTGAAGTTTTTGTGTGGTTGGAGATGCTGATATGTTCTACTGGTTCAAATATGATGTCTTTCATCTAGATTAATGTGGTATGAATTTATTTTCATCCTTGCCCTAAAATAACACTTGTAGGAAGAGAGTTAATTTGAACCAAAATTTAACTTTAAATTTGAAAATTGAAGATCATTTTTACATTGTAAATTTAACCTTGAACTATTTTCATGCCATGAATTTGACTCAGAACAATAAATAGATAAAATAGAGATTAAATTTAAACTCTTCAAATACATTAAAACAAATTCATATTATTTTACCAACTTCAAAATACATCACTTATATCATAATCATGGATAAGATACCATACACAATTTTGCTCTAAGGTAGAAGTGAAAGGGATAAGGCAATAAAAAAATTGCTTTAGTATTTTTTAGTTGGAAATTTAGAAAAAATGGAGTGGTTGTAATCAATGAATGAATGAAAGATTTTAATGAAGTCCATGAGACTAAACAGTCTATGGGACCAAAGACACATACTCCTCTTAAATTATCTTCAGATTCTTTTCAATTTCAGATTTCCCACTATTGATTTTGACAAGGAGGTTGACCGTTTGATTAATCCTATCTCCCTCAAATAACTTGTGCATATTGTCAAGCTTCAAGCCGTTTTCGTACTAAGTGCGAATATCCTCATAAGCTCATTCCATGATGAAGTGCCATTCAGTTTCTACCACTCCCTTATTGTAGAAAATGCAAACTCTTTCCTCCTAATTTCTTTTAGTATCTTCCATTATGGATCTCATACCTAAGATAGTATGATCTGTTCGCAATTATGCAACTAACAACCTTGCCTTCCCTTTAATAATTGCCCTAGATATGTAAGTAAGAGCCTACATTTTAAAGGTGAAAATGAATTAAAAAGAATAGAGCACTCTTACAAGCACAAGTCAAGAAATGGGGGTAACTGTGCAGTCAGCAGCTTTCTAAGGATGGATGAGCAAAGGCAAAGCGGGAAAATGAATTGAAATTTGGAAAACCCGTTTGAAAAAATACGGGAGAGAATAGCCGTCCTCTGCCTCGTTGATCTGGTTTTAGAGAGATTTTCTTGGCCATTTTTCTATGGAGAAAATATCAGTTTTGGTTCGTGTAAGGCCACTGGATAAACAGGAAGTATCAAAAGGAAGCGCGTGCACAATTAAAGGAAACACCATTGTTTTAACTCCTCAATCATCCAAGTTTGATTTCGGTATGCTTCCTTCATGTCCACTTTCAGATGCAGAGACTCCCAAATTCACTTTATTTATTTATTTCTGTTGATGCCACAGACAGAGTGTTTGGGGAAGATTCAAAGACTTCAGAGATCTATGAAGCGCATACGAAAGAAATTGTAGCTGCAGCTGTTCAAGGGTTTAATGGTACGAAAACATCTGCTATTCTCTTGGGAGTCTGTTACAAGTGTCCTAATGAGGAAATTATTGGATTTTCATTAGTAATGTACGTGGATTGTGGAATGTAATGGGTTTGTTTTGCCATTGATATGTGTTTCATAGCTTCATTTACTGGACTATCCAAAACCTTGATGACAAACTTGTATTGATGTTGGATCGTGAACATTCTAAATTGATTGATTAGAGCATTTGCTTTGTGATTGTTTGGGTTTATTTCCCAATTGAACACGAGGCCTGGCTGTAATGTTTCGTTTTCAAAATAAGCCAATTTACATTTTTAGAAATTTGTTCAGCATACTGAAACATGGATTATAAGACATTTGTCCAAGACAAGAAGGTAACTCGCTAATGCATAAACTAGTCGCAAGGAAGCTAATTAAAGAAGATTTAAAAATGGCGCCTAAACTAAGATATCTGCAATTAGGTTTAAAGAATGGATAAATTAAAATTATAGTTTATCAAGAGTCAAAAGGTCTATGAAGAGTTGTGCCTCTAATTGCAATAAAATATACAAGGGAGATCATTTCAGTGAGAGGAGGCATCAATCAATTATAATATATATAAAGGACTCGGATTGGACCAGTACCCGATTCTGGGCTTCAGCACAAGAACCCGGTAACGTAGCTTATGGATAATAACTCCACCGAAAGTGTGAGACACCTCACTTATGTATCCTCCAAATGTCTTAGTCACATTTAATCTTAGCCCTTAGACTGATTCAAGAACCCTTGACACACTCTCACACGACCAATTACAACTCAAAAATCTGCAACCTTTCAGTCCTCTGCTACATGACAGGCACAAATGTTCCCAATACGCGAGCCATGAATATCTTCAAAAAGAAACAAATAATAGGCAATCAAACTATGACACTATTTGGATCTCAATGGAATCTAACTTATACAAGGGCTCTTGGGTTCTTCCCGGGGTCTGGTCTTGTGCTCAAATAAGATCTAGCCTAACCCCCACGTTTTTTGGTTTTTCCAGGGACCTCTAATGGCCATGGTTGTTAATTATCCCTTTCCATTGTTCAATACATGACTCAAACAACTCTCATTGATCAGTGCGCCACTCACATGCAGTGTATGTAGATACCCGAGACATTTAGAAGCTGAAAAGACCATCATCAGAGAAGAGGAAGGTGAAAAGGTGGGAATCTGGAATTTCAAACACAATGTTGCTTTCTTGAAATTGCATAGAACCTGGAGATCAATCTTATTATGCAATAATATTCAACTTTTGACCCTATTTGATTACTTCTTTAGGCCCTGCAACAGAACTGCACCAAAGAAGTCGACCACTGTCCAGAATTAATGCCACATGGTACAAAATTATAACCATTTATGGATCACGCCTCCACAATCAGGAGGATAGTAAAAGAAGATGACATATATGCTGCCTAAACTTTCACCACAAACATGAAACAAAAATTGGTACACCTTTGTCTCCAACTATCCATACATGGAGCGGAAATATGTTTAACAACTGTGCAAGAAAACTTAGACTCCAAACAACAAGACTCGTCATGACCATCTTGAGCAGGTTTTGATTTTGTTTTCCTAGAATTTGAGAGACATTTGAACCAACACATATCATTACTTTGTATTTATAACTCAGCATAGAAAAGCAAACTGAATATGCCTCTAATTGCTCTAGCCATTGTTCTAGCCAACTTCCATCTCCTTCAAAGTATGGGATCTTAGTTCTTGACTTGATTTGCCTTGGAAATTTTCCTTCTCTGTGGAGTGGGATATCGCCCTACTGTCCAATGAACTTATTTTCTCCATTAGAGTCTCCATATGGCACATTGTAGTCTCCATTGATTGAGATAACTTGGCAATAACGGCTTCTACCTGGAGGAACCTTGCTTCTTCATTCTTGGTTATGGCTGGGAAACAGTTTGTCTTTCAACAAGGCAATATGATACTTCATTTGGATTGAGTTGTGTGGTTGGGAAACAATCACAACAAACTCCACAAGGAAGAGTGCATGCACCCCAAGATTTTAATTAAAAGTACTTTTGAACTAAAATGATGAACATGCAATCTTGAAATGGTCAGAAAATGACTACGTCTTCTGCAAGATTAAGGCAATGTTGAAGAGAGCGCAGGCAATGCAAGATTAATTAAAATTATTTTTGAACTAAAATGATGGAAAATGTAATCTTGTAATGGTCAGAAGTTGACATGTCTTCTACTTGCAATGGTTGTGAGGTGGATAATTTGGTTTGTAGCTTTTGTCTTCTTTTCTCTTTTAATGAGCAGTGAACAACAAGGATACTTAAAATCTGAATGTAATTTAGGGACTTCTGGACTTGTTTAATGGGGAACTGGACATTTGTAGCCCTTAAGTCTTGAGAAAGAGTGCAGAGTGAAGTTGGCAAACAGGGAAGCTTGGAAGAGAGTATGTGACTGCAGCATGTGGGAAAGAATGTTGAGAATTTCTTAAATCAAGATAGGAGATAGTTTGTTTGTTGTTATAGTATTTAATATAACGAGTTTTCTGAGAATTAATGGAGAATGTCCTTATTTCCATTGTGAGCTGTGTGTTTTGCTTTTGCTCTGTACTCTGATCGGCTGAGTTGCTGATTGCTGTTCATTCAACTCTCAATCATGCCATTATGTGGGAAGGGATTACCTCTAATTTCTAGTTGGATGTTGAACACTGATGTTTGTTTGACTATAAGAATGCTCAATTTAGCTTCTACATTATTGTTTCTCTGTTTTTTCTTCAGGGACAGTGTTTGCTTATGGACAGACTAGTAGTGGAAAAACCCATACAATGCGAGGTTCTCCAGCTGAACTTGGCGTCATTCCTCTTGCTGTCCAGGATGTTTTTAGGAACATCATGGAGGTATCTTTTTTAATTAAATTTATAGGAATTTAACTGGAACAAGCTTCTGTTTATGATAGTAAAGCTGAATTGATTGGGTCTAGAATTACAAAATATGAACAAAAGCTTTATGATTGAGGAAATATAAAAATAAATAGGCTAGATTATCATCATTTCTCTTGTTTGATTTACATATAACATGAAAGGGCAAATAGTTATAATCATGGTTATTGATAGTTAGGATAGCTGTGGGTTCATCTTGGTAGTATATTTTTGGTCCCTACTTGTATGCCTACATCAATATTGGTCTTGAACTGGAAATTCTTCTTGCAGTTTTTGGGATAAGATAATGCTTGTTAAATAAGAGCCAGGGCAATATGACATGGCCAGTGCCTACTATGCTTTATGTATTGTGCACTGATATACCGTTCAATGCTTCAATGCATTCTGGCCTAAACTCAGGAGCCAAAAGGTTTTGATTACATGGCATATCTAATTTGTTTTGATTTTCTCACAATAATTCCTTGAAGTACTAAAACTACGAGAATGTTGTTAATTTTCCTCTCTTTCTTTGAATTTTTGGTATTTTAAAATTATTGGAGGGAATTCTTGTACTTATTATTTGCAATGTTGCACGGTGTAGCTAGAAGAAACATGTTAGTCATTACTTGCCCTGGCAATTGGAGATGTTGTAGTGTCTTCCAAGCTACTTTATTTTGTTACTGCTAAATGTGAGAAGGTCTTGTCTATCACTGAGGCTTACTATTATTGCTTGGCTTTTTTGTATTGCATTATATATATCCTTCTTTTCACTGTTTCCCTTCTAACTTGCTAAACGGCTTCTCTTCTCTTTGCTTTTGCTCACCCTGGCAAGTCTCCACTTGTGCTTCTTGAAATGGCAAGATTTTAATTGTTCAATGTTAATAAAACCAATAAATTAATTCAAAGGACAATCTTGGTGAATTTTACATTTCAAGGTTGCCATGATTGCACCCACAATATTATAGACAACACCCTATTTCTTCTCTTTTGACTTAGTCTATGTGTTATTGAACAACACATATTTCCTCCATGCCATATAAGTTGTCTCAAAGACCTTTGGATTCCCTGAATATCTGTTTGTTCTGTGTGCTTTTGAGATCTTGACACTGATTGGTGAACATTGACCAAGCCCTCATTATCTCTGCCAATTGTTTATTGAGTATGTATAGTGTCAGTCACAAAAAAATTCTCAATCTCATGGAATAAATATTTAAGCACGAATTGCTCTTTAGTTTGATGGGTCTGCCAATAGTTGTTTGCAATGGATTCCTTGATTATTTCTATTATCAATCTAGAGCCTCATTCTGATGTTTCTAAACCAGTTGAGACGGTAATAAATCTCACATACACTGTTGTTGTTGCCAGTTTCACCTGCCAATTTTGATGTCCCCCGCACTTCACAAAATTCAATTACATTGGCTGGAGTAAACTATTTCTGGCAACTACTTGAAATGTTGTTGGTATAAAGTTATAAACGGAAACATATTTAAATTGATTCTATGTTTCTATCTAAACAAATTCTGATATTTCAAAGGATTACACCTGAGCTTGCAATTAAACTTGTTATCAGATTACTGCCAATGAACTCTGGCAAACTTTATCAAAAGTTTCTTCTAAAAGTTACTTGAACTTGCATCTTTGTATTCAATGTCAGGCAGAGGATAGGGAGTTTCTTCTACGCATGTCTTACATGGAAATCTACAATGAGGAAATAAATGACTTGCTTGCCCCCGAGCATAGAAAGTTGCAAATACATGAGAGTTTGGAGGTATGAGGATAGAGTTAAGTATTAACAATGTTAAGTGCAACAACTTAAAGGTGTTGCCATTTTAATTCTCTGGTTTTATTTTCTATAGCGTGGAATCTTTGTAGCTGGATTGAGGGAGGAAATTGTTGGTAGTCCAGAGCAGGTTCTTCAACTTATGGATTTCGGAGAATGTATGTGGCATTTGGTATCTGATTACTGCTTTTATGTATAATTATTAATTACAATGTAAAGATGCAATTAAATAAAGCTTGCATGACACTTGGACTTATGTTATTTTCAGCTCATCGTCACATTGGAGAGACCAACATGAATGTTTACAGCAGCAGGTCTCATACTATTTTTCGTATGGTGAGTATGTTTCATGGATGTGCTATTTATGAGGACAGAACAACTAATTTGTAAGCATTTATTTATTTGAATTTGGGTTGTGCATTGTTAACAAAGTTATATGTTTTTGATTCATTCAAAACACAGTTCTGTATTTTGTTTTTTGATTTGTGGAAATTGAGACAGTTGTTTGTTGTCATAAATTTTAATGATGTGCATATGCCAGGTGATTGAAAGCAGGGATAAGAATGAAGATGATTCTGCGGACACATCATGTGATGCAGTTCGAGTGTCAGTTCTAGTATGGCACTTGTTGCATTAGGATCATTTTTTTTATTAGTTCAGATTTCCAAAATGCTCATTTGTAAAATTAGCTTGCTCAGTGATCTAATTTGAATAAGATCATAGTTGGACAAATGTGTTTGTAAATAAAGTTATTTCATGTCAGAATTTAGTTGATTTAGCTGGTTCAGAGCGTGTTGCAAAAACTGGTGCTGAAGGTGCACGCTTGAAGGAAGGATCACACATAAATAAGAGTCTGATGACTCTTGGAACTGTTATTAACAAGCTGAGTGAAGGTGTGGAAATCCAGGGGTAATTAAGATTTTACTAATCTTCTTAGAACATTGAGAGTTGATACAATCATAAAATTAACATTAGTTTAAAGATTTGAACAAGTAACTAGATATCTGTTGCTTTATTTTCTGCTGTAGTTGACTTGAATGTAGGAAACTAATCTAGAAAAATATGTTATCATCTGTTGTATTTGAAATCCCTGTCACTTGACTATTGCTTGTCTTATTGGTTGCAGAGGACATGTTCCATATCGTGATAGTAAACTGACTAGAATTTTGCAGCCTGCGTTGGGTGGTAATGCAAAGACTGCTATTATATGTAATATCACACCTGCATTGGTACGCTTTATTGAGAATTTAACATTTATACCAAATGCATTTGTAAATATGAATGAGGAATTGAAAACCATTAAACCATATTTCCTCTGTCATTGCGGAGATGAGTATTTCTTATGTATATGTTACTAATTTAAAATATGAAATATTGAAGGAGTGAAGGGTGTTTGCTTTTGTTTTAGTAGACAATTGAAGTATTGGGATATTTTATGGCTGAAGTTTTAGTGTAGGGAATCCAAACCTTTTTAAGATCTCTGACTAATAAAAGTGCATGGATGATAGTGGTAGAAAATAAGAGTGAATTAATGGCATCCCCATAAATGTAATTATTTTTTAAAAATTTTTTTTGCAGTTTTGCCCATCAGTAGCATACACGTGTTTTGCAAATTTCATAAATTTTGCTTTTCTTACTTGAAACTACAACAGAAATCAAGAAATAATATATTGACTTTGTAATGTTGTTTCAAATTGAAGTGGATAGAAATTATTTGTTGTCCTTTACCCATCAGAAATAGGATTGTCAATTGCATAAAAAACAATTATGTTTTTGGTAGAAAATTTTAAAAGTGTACCCATTGAGAGGGGGGTGAATCAGTGGTTTCCAAACTTAACCCTTTTAATCCTAAAAGTGTACCGGTTAGCAGATCTAACACAAAGTGAGTATACCGGCGAGATAGTGAGAAGACCAAAATACAAGCACACATAAAGGGCACATCACATAACACTTGATATACGAGGAAAACCCAATATGGGAAAAACCTCGGTGAGAAATGTTGTTGGAGTCTACTGCTCCAATCCAGCCTCACAATAAACACAAATACAAAGTTTAGGGCACCAACCCAAGGAGCACCAACCCTTGATTTTAGGGCACCAACCCCTGATTTTAGGGCACCAACTAAAGGAGCACCAACCCCTGATTTTAGGGCACCAACTAAAGGAGCACCAACCCCTGATTTAAGGCACCAACCCAAGGAGCACCAACCCCTTCACCAAGCTCCAACTCAGTGATTACAATGAAATATATCAACACAATAGTAATATCTCGGTTACAAATGAGTTTTGTAACCTTTGCAATCTCTCTTTCGGTTCAGCTCTTCTCTTCCAGTTCAACCCTGCTCTGTTCTCTGCTTTACCGGATGAACCTCTTTTCTTCTCTCTGCCTTTGCTCTAGCGGTTCTCTACTCTTCTTTCCTCTCTGCTGCAACCTTGCCGGTTCAGCTCTTCTCAAACTTGCTACTTCTATTCTCTGCTAGTTCTCTGATCACTCTGACCTGCTGCTACTTATCACCACTGATACTTTGTTCACCTTTGCTCACTGCTGCTGCCTTCTTACCCGTTCAACTACTACCGGTTCACACTACTGTCAAGCTCAGTAACAGTCTACCGGTTAACCTTGCCGGTTAAACTCTTCTTACCGGTTCCTTCTTCAACTCTCTCAATCGCTTCACTGTTTAGCAATAAACTCTCAGACTGATTGACTCTCTGCTTGCACTCACTTCGCCAACTTCACTCTCTCCTGCAGCAACAACAGATCTGGTCTTTGATTTGCACATTTATACCTCTGCATTCTTGCCAAAACGAACATTCAAACCTTGGCGTGCTAGGGTTTTACTCCACCGACCACGAGGCATATCGAATCCAATCAAATATCATCTTCGAGATTTACAACCTGCTGCAAATCAAGCCTTACCGCCATATCTGTTCCTTCCAGCACACTTTTTCTATCTTTGGCAACCTGCATCCTGAATTGTCGGCCTTGTGTTTTGTCAATCATGTGCATGATGTAGTTACCTTCACCTACTCCGATCAACCTGATCAGATATCTTGCTTCGATCAAGACGTCAACAACTCAGATCTTTGTCCTTCGATTTGCCTAGAGCCGCAACCCTCTGCAACTCATCTGTGATTTTTGCCGACTGCATTAACTGTCGACCCAATCACCAACTACCTCATCGACAACTTCGATGATGCACTGTTCGTTTGCCACTTGGAGACTGCATGGCATCTTAGTCGGCATCCAACTCATCTGATCAATCCACTGTGTCGGTTTTGGTCTAGTCACCGACCAACCACTCAACTGGTATCCATCTTATGGTTCAACTTCCCTACCGGTTATACATCAACAGGTCAACCTTCATACCATGCAGTCTCCTGTTTCTTGCTGGTGGGACCTCATCTGCTCGGTCACCAAACATACCAATCCACCGCATGTATCCAGAGTGGGTCTCCATTCATATCTTCATCAAGTGAGAGCCTTTCACCTTTGCCTCTTTGGTCACTCATCGGTTGACACCGCACATCAACAATCTCCAATGCAGACCTTTTGGCATACCGGTAGATACGTTTACTGTTGACATTATTCCTGTCTGCATACCGGTAACATCCTTGATGATACCATGTCATCTATCTCCAACTGTCTCCATCTTTGGCAACACCAATCTCCATCTGCATTCCGGTTGCACTCTTTGTCTGCACCTGCCAAACCTTACCTTCATCTTCATTACACTGGTTCTCCTCTCAACTGGTTTGTCAAAGTGACAAACTTATCCTTCCTTTTTTGTACCGGTAACTCATCATGCCTTCTCTTGCTGATCCGGTGCATATCTCTGGTTTCATGCACCTGAGGCATCCTCATGTACCACTTTGTTCATCCGGTGTGTGCCTTCAACTACCTGCCTTATATCTCTTGTCTGTCTTATCTTAGAGGGTTATGATGCATTCCATGCATATTGTGAGATAAGCTAAGTATTACCATTTACTGGTGGAAGTGGATCTTTGTCACTTGCTGACCACCATCTGATAGGAACCGGTTGCCAATACATTGCTTTCTTTGCTTCCGGTATAGCACTGATATGACTTAGCTGACTGTAGCGACCTAAAATTGCGACACTTGCAATTTCGACTGCATTTGGGTCTTCATGATGGCGGCGCAACGTTGAACCTGAATGGAGACCCCGAAACCGGCTTATGACATCAAAAATTGCATTTTTCTGCACTCTGGCCTGATCCCTCCTTGCACCCTGCTGTCCCGGGAGGTGGGACCATGGCGCCCAGCGCCCTGGTCCCTGGCCCTATTTTGGGCCCGGTCTCCTTTTGGGCATCGGGTCTTTAAGTTTGCAAATTGGAAAATAATGTTTCCTGGTCGGCCCAAGGTCGGAAAAATCAGTCTATCAACCTTAATTGACAAGTATATAAACTACATTTCCCCTCTCAAAAAAGGAGGACATATGTGAGCAAGACGCGGAAACAATATTCGAACATTCAAGCATTCAAGCATTCCTTCAAGCAATTGAGTATTCTAAGTCTCCATTCAAGGCTAGGTGTTGCATTCAAGACAAGGATTCAACCATTGAAGAGGAGATCACTTACAACATACAACATACTACATACATTACACCTTCGCATGTAAGAATACAAACATTCTTACAACAAGGTATTAGTACTTGTTTACATTATAAACATTTACATTTATAACATTCTCATTTCTTGGTTAATTCCAAAACCGGGGTTTGACTTAAAGGCAAACCCCTCATCCCTAACCCCCCAATCATCCTCTCTTTTCTGTGTGTAGGTTGCAGGTACGCGGCTGTAATTGAAGATCTGGAGTCCTTGTGTAGAGACGAGCAGATCCACCTTCATTTCGCGGATTTTTCGGAGGATCGTGTGCACGTCGGGTGCCATCGTCCCGTCAAATTTGCAGAACAGCACCGTCTCGACATTTTACCGCTAATTCCAGGTCCGCAGCTTCATCCCATATCCCTATCTCTGTTTATAAGCGAATATTTCCTACTTTACATGCATTCCTAGTTCAATCATCCTATCTACAATTCTTTACAAAAGAGGGTATCCTTGATGTCTTGACCCTTGAAATTCATTTAGAATCCAATCCTGCATTGTGTGGGATTGGATCTTGTGGGTTTCAACCCCTCTTTTGAATGTAAAGTCTCTCCCAAGTGAAAACCATCAACCCTAGTGACCTCCCTTCTCTCTCCTTGGAGTTGGGGAGGGGAGAACAACTAGGGTTCGATTTTTCCGCTTTACATTTTGGTGAACCCGACGTGAACATCCTAATTCTGATTATTCAATGGTTAGATCTGCAAAATTTGCTTCCTTAATTTTCCATGTTTGATCTTTTGCAAATTTTAGAGGTTAATTGCATAAAAACCTTAAAATTTTCTTTTTAGTAATTAAACTTGTGAAATGTTTAATTGTTAATGCTTGTTTTAGATCTACCCTTCTATTGCAAATTGTCAATTCATATTTGTTCTTTAATTCTGAAAATTAAGTGGTTAAGTATCAAAACCCTAATTTTTAAAACCTTCTTGATTCAACCTTTGACTGATAATTTCACTAATCAAAACACTTCCAAATCGGCTGTAACTTTGGATTCCGCAATAAAATCACAATATCTTTCATCCCTGAAAATTTGGAAAAAAGTTGCGAGGACCGTGTGCACCCCGAGCGCCATTGTCCCCGATATTTTTTCCGAAATTTCAGGAGTTAGATCTTACTGTATTTTTCTGCTAAAATCCAGAATTTTGGCTGATTTTATCAATTTTAGCACTTTCAAAATTAAAGTCAAAGTTGGTCTAGCGATTGCTTGGATTGAGGCTTCTGATCATTCAAAAATCATTGAAATTGAAATTCATATCAAAATTGTGTTTCTTACAGTCCTAAATCTGAAAAGTGTGTTGGCATTCATTCGAAATTTCAGTGCTTTATTCAAATTTTTGCAGTTTGTGACTTTTGAAATTAAGTGTTTAATTGCAACAACCTTGATTTCCACTTTCAAAACTGAATTTTGTATGAAATTGAGTCAACTTTTAAATTTCAAAGCCTGCATTGCTTTCAGTATTCCCTCTAAAATCATAAAATTCAAAATTTCAGTTTCCCTCTCTTTTTCAAAATTCGAATTTTGCATTTTTCAACAATCTTGGTGGGGTTCAATTTTGAGATTGCAACTTTAATTTGGCCTATCTACAGATCGTAAAATCACTCAATTTTTTCAGATTAGCTTTAAAATCATCATAACTTTCATCCCTGAAAATTTCGAAAAAAGTTGCGAGGACCGTGTGCACTCCGTTCGCCACGGTCCCTGACATTTTTTCCGAAATTTCGGGAGATTGTCCTGATTGTATTTAACAGCTTAAATCTAGGAGATTGGCTGATTTTATTGAAATTTGCTACCTCTAAAATTCAAAATCTTCTCTCTCTCTTTAGTGCATGAGTTTTACAACAATAAGCCCTACTTACACTATTTCCGTTAGACGAAGCCTTAGAATTAAGTCTTTCCAAGGTTTAATTACTGAGGAGATGGAACCTAATTTGAATGGCCTTTTTAACGAGGACATGGGTAATTCCTCTAATCCTCTTAATGATGAAGAAGCTCTCCATGAGGTTTCTGTAGAACAACTTTCGAAATTGGATAACCAATTTGATGATTTTCGACAATGGATGTCTCAAGAATACCCTGATAGCGAAGCTATTTCATTAATTGAGGGTCTAAAACGTATGGTTCAAAGTGATAAGAATGGAATTGATATTTTGCGTGGTATTGCACACATTGTGGATTCAAATGTGATGCCTATGAAAAGTTGTGCCGAAACCTTAGGTTATACACAACCTCCTACTCAAGTCAATCATTCTATTCCTTTGACGACTCCTATTGCTAGTATACCTACTTTTACATCAAACATAATGACTACTTCAATACAAGACATTCCCCCTATGATCACCAGTCATGGGGGCAATCCTTCCTCTTCAATCAATACAACTTCTTCATTCATTCCTTCAATGAGTGTTCCTATTATATCACCACAAATGAACATGACGCAAGGGGGCAATTCGTTTAATCATTCCATTCCTCCTTGTAGTGTTCCTCCTTTCCAATCATCTCCTATGACTAACTATCATAGTGTCCCACCACCTTACTCTCTACCTTCTTTCAATAACATAACACCTCCATCACAATCTAACACGTCTAATATGAACTCTTCGACTGAAGCGACCATTAACAATCTTGCACAAACTGTCTCTTCTTTACAGCAACAAATTGCCTCTATGAATCAATCTAAGTTTAGTGTGCCCACATTTGATGTTGCGAGCCCACTTTCTCTTGACATTGTTCGAGTTGTTCCCCCTAAACATGTTGAAATTCCGCATTTGGAGCTTTATAATGGTAAGGGTGATCCTCTAACACATGTTAAGACCTTTCAAACAATATGTACTGATTTTGCTTATGACCAAAGGTTGCTTGCAAAACTGTTTACTAGAACATTAAGAGATAAAGCCCTACAATGGTATTGCTCGTTGCCTTCGTATTCTATTACTTCTTTCGAACAACTTGAAAATGCTTTTATTCAACAATTTCAAAACAATATAAGTCCTAAAGTTACTTTGATTGATTTAATGCATTGTAAACAAGGTGTTAAAGAAAAAGTGACTAATTTCATCGGTAGATATAAGCATTTGTATGCTCAGATTTCTTTTCCAGTACCTGACAATGATATTCAAAGAATCTTTATTTCTAATTTACAAAAAGATATTAGAGAAAAACTTCTGTTTTCTGAGTTTACTTCTTTCCAACAGTTGTGCGCAACTCTTCACAATTATCAACTGACTGTGAGTCAAATGGAACAAGCAAATCCAATGGCTCCGAGTGATAAGGGTGATAGTAGTCAACAACCATTTGGGAAGTTTAAACCGAACAGAGAGTCAATTAAATTCAATGAAAACATCATCAACAACAATGTGAATGCAGCATCAGGTGTGCCTCCTATTTCTAAGTTTTTCAAGAAAGAAAGAAAGTTTACTCCTTTGAATGAATCATTGCATAGTATTATGAATAAGTTATTGGAACAAAATGTGCTTACTCTTCCTCCTATAAGGCAAATAGATCCTGCAAAGATTAATTCACCCTATTTTGATAACAAATCTTTTTGTCAATTTCATCGTCATCCTGGGCATGATACTGAAAAATGATTTGCTTTAAAGGGTAAAATTCAAGATTTGATTGATAATAATACTATCTCTGTTTCTGGTGTGAATGATAAAGGCAACACATCTGTAGCTCCTCCTAACCAAAATCTTCAGATTTTTACTGATCCATTGCCTTCTCATACCTCTAATGTGATTGATACTAATGATTCCTCTGTCTCACCTGATGATCTTGTGTCTATGACTCCGAATGTGATTAACTTTGTGGAACAGCAGAAAATCCCTAAAGAACCTTCCATCACATTTGATTCCAGTGAAACTATCAGGGCACCTGATGGTCCTTTATATATAGTTGCAAAAGTCAAGAATACACCTTGCCGTGGAGTGCTTATTGATCCTTCTTGCATGGTTAATGTCATTACTGAAGAATTTCTTTTTACTTTGCAATTGAATCAAGTGATCTATGACGAAACAAGTGTGGTTGTGAAACTATTTGATGCATTTTCTTCTCCTGCAATTGGTTCTATTACATTACCTATTGAGGTCCATAACAAATCCCTTAATGTGAGCTTTGCTATTATTCCATCATCCGAATAATTTCGTGTGAAGCTAGGCTATCCTTGGCTATCTTCCATGAAAGCTATTGCTTCTCCTATTCACAAGTGCTTGAAATTTCCCCATAATGGTGAAATTGTTACTATCAATCATAGCCTCTTTAAACCTGCTGAAAGAACTTCTAGCGTTCCTATTGATTACTTTTGGCCTAAACAATTCCAATCTCTTCCACCACGAAGTGATCATCTTTTCAAATCTTATCAAAAGTGGAAAAAAGATATGATCCTATCTCTAAGTGAACCTAGAACACCCAAACTTGACATTCCTATCGTTCTTGAGAAGGAAGTTCTTCCTTTGAAAGATAAAACTAATGTCTCTCCTCAAGAAGATTCCCAACCTATCCCTATGAATGTGACTATGCCTATATCTAATAAACTTCCTAAAAGTAGACCTATACCTCCTCGTCATGATGGGCTTGGTCTCCTTCCTAAACCAAATATTCCTCCTTTATATGGAGCAGTTCCTCCTCCTTCCTCTTATAGAGAGAAGAGACCTTCCTCTTCTCCTATTATTCAACCTAAGAGACCACAACCTAAACACCCAAGTGATAAGGATGAGAACATTCCTCCTCCTCAATCTTCTCAACTTCCTACTAAGACTAGACGAAATCGTTCTGCACGTGAACGTCGATGAAAGCGTCGTCTTAGAGCTCAGGCAGCTGCTTCTCAAACTTTGCAATCCCCAAAAACACCTTCAGCCAGTATTATTCCATTTTCTCCTCAGCCGAAGATTGAGCCGAAATCTCCTAAACATAAGATGTATGATGGTCTTGATCCTGTGCGAGTTAAAGATCCTATTTTTATAAATCTTGATGATGATATAGATGAAAATGTTATTCATGATGAAAATGTTACTCCTGTCCATTCTGATAGTGAATATGAATATGTTGATGTTGATAACCATTTATCTATCGAATTTTCTAAAGCACTTATCCTAGCTCCTAGACAAGAACAACGTGGTTCGGAACATGAACATAGCCCTTGTTTGGATCTTGTGATAGCTCCATCTGCTGTGTTGGATGTTCCTCCTCTAGCGCGTTTCCTACCTTCTCGAAATACTGATCAGCAAGATCGGGGGGTAGATGACGTGCTGGACTAGTTTCATTAGCATAGCAGACTCTCTCCTCCTCTCTTGATCTCTTTTGTTACTTCTTCTTTGTGTTATTCTCATTCTTCTATTTGTTGTCCTTAGTGTTGTCTACTTGAGGACGATGCAAAGCATTGAGATCTCTTTTGGTCTCTCTCATGTTGACTCAAAAGACACATGTGTTCCCTTCTTCTAGGTGACCTTCCTTGATTGGGGAATGAAGAACAATTATGCATACATACATATGATACACATGAATTATCATACAGCATACTGACCCCGAGGAAAGCGAAGTCACCTTGTGCGTTGTGTTTTGTGTCTATTATCCTTGGGCTTATCTCACACTTGGGGGCTAAATCCTTGTGATAACGTGCTCCTTTCCCTTCTCATTCCTTATATGTATCACTACCTTAAAGCAATCACCCTCGGTGAGGCATGTGCGATCGCTTTAACGTAGGGGGGCATACATCCCGTTCATATCTCTCCAAGATACTTGAAAATTTCTTGACAAATTTAGCTTTGCCTTGAAAATTTTTGATATCTTTCCGGCATGACTCATAGTGAGGGAACCTTACTATTGACAGTCATGGTTCTCCCTCGTGATCTTCCCTTTTACTTTGTCAATCAAAGTCGTAAGATCCTTAGTCCACTGGGGGCTTGGTGTATCTTGCCTCCTTGACGTGGTGAAAGTTTTTCAATGTTGTTTCCTTGTACTTTACCGGAAGTATGAGCGTACGCTTATACTCCTGCTAAAGTGGGGGCTAAATGTAGCGTCCTAAAATTGCGACACTTGCAATTTCGACTGCATTTGGGTCTTCACGATGGCGGCGCAACGTTGAACCGGAATGGAGACCCCGAAACCGGCTTACGACATCAAAAACTGCATTTTTCTGCACCCTAGCCTGATCCCTCCTTGCACCCTGCTGTCCCAGGAGGTGGGACCATGGCGCCCAGCGCCCTGGTCCTTCAGGACCATGGCGCCTAGCACCCTGGTCCTTCAGGACCATGGCGCCCAATGCCCTGGTCCCTGGCCCTATTTTGGGCCCGGTCTCCTTTTGGGCATCGGGTCTTTAAGTTTGCAAATTGGATAAAAATGTTTCCTGGTCGGCTCAAGGTCAGAAAAATCAGTCTATCAACCCTAATTGACAAGTATATAAACTACATTTCCCCTCTCAAAAAGGAGGAGGACATATGTGAGCAAGACGCGAAAGCAATATTCGAACATTCAAACATTCAAGCATTCAAGCATTCCTTCAAGCAATTGAGTATTCTAAGTCTCCATTCAAGGCTAGGTGTTGCATTCAAGACAAGGATTCAACCATTGAAGAGGAGATCACTTACAACATACAACATACTACATACATTACACCTTCGCATGTAAGAATACAAACATTCTTACAACAAGGTATTAGTACTTGTTTACATTACAAACATTTACATTTACAGCATTCTCATTTCTTGGTTAATTCCAAAACCGGGGTTTGACCTAAAGGCAAACCCCTCATCCCTAACCCCCCAATCGTCCTCTCTTTTCTGTGTGTAGGTTGTAGGTACGCGGCTGTAATTGAAGATCTGGAGTCCTTGTGCAGAGACGAACAGATCCACCTTCGTTTCGCGGATTTTTTGGAGGACCGTGTGCACGCCGGGCACCATCGTCCCGTCAACTTTCGCTCAAATTTGCAGAACAGCACCGTCTCGACATTTTACCGCTAATTCTAGGTCCGCAGCTTCATCCCATATCCCTATCTCTGTTTATAAGCGAATATTTCCTACTTTACATGCATTCCTAGTTCAATCATCCTATCTACAATTCTTTACAAAAGAGGGTATCCTTGATGTCTTAACCCTTGAAACTCAATTAGAATCCAATCCTGCATTGTGTGGGATTGGATCTTGTGGGTTTCAACCCCTCTTTTGAATGTAAAGTCTCTCCCAAGTGAAAACCATCAACCCTAGTGACCTCCCTTCTCTCTCCTTGGAGTTGGGGAGGGGAGAACAACTAGGGTTCGATTTTTCCGCTTTACACTGACATTGAGCATATACATCTTCAATCGAAGCATATAACCCGATAGACATCCCCTTTGTCTACCTTACTAACTTGCAGCAGCCCAAACTCTGTCGGTCATATCTTCATTTTGTGATGACCTCTTCATCCGGTGGGAGTCCTATTGTATGACACCCAACTGCATACCGGTTGCTTGCACTTTCTCCATTAGCTCAACCTTGCGTGCTCACCGGTCACATGCTTCCTGGTTGGCATATCACTCACCGATTGACATATCATACCGGTCTTCAATACTTACTCACCGGTCAACATCCCATACCGGTTGACATCAATGACAACACAATCAGGTTGACATCAATGACAACCCAATGCTAACAAGGCCTACATAGGGCCAAATATCCTTTGGAGGGCAAAGACTTTCATAGCTCAATTAAGAACTAACTTATTCATATCATCTTTGGTGTGAAAGGGGTAGATGGAAGAGGCCAAAAGAAGAACAGGAGGAGAGAGTTTGTCTTTTGCACAATTGGGGTAGTTGAGTCTGAACCATACTTTTATTTGGAGTGCAATGGTTCCAATGGCATCCAAACTAATTATGCAAGTACTTTAGTAGCAGCCTCCTTATAGGATTTTTTCAAAGAAGAAATGGTTGAGAGAACAGTAGAGTCCATCATTAAATTAAATAGCAGAAGAAGCAATTCATAAAGGATAATTTGTGGTTTCTGTATTCATATTTTAAGAACGTGCAGGGTCAGTAGAAGAAGATTCCATTATTAGATGTATCAACCATATCATAAGATGAACATTTTGACATAATTTTTGTAGCATAGCAATGGGAATGTTTTTCAAAACAATCTACATCATAAGGAGTTTTATTGTGCAAAAATCTGCAATTAGTGATAACTTTTCTGATCAATTGTCTTCTTGTAATTCTCCTTGCTTCTGTTTTATTGTATTACTCGATAATGTTCAAAGGACAAGTATGTGTCTTAAATCCAACTTTTTCCCCATTAAGGTCCATCGTTGTGATAGTCTCATCAAACCAATTTGTGTAAAGATCCTTTATTTAGTGTAGTTTATGGAGCACAATTGACTTGGCAAGTTTGCATTACTTGCCAAAAGCACTATTTTATGCTTTGTATCTCCCATCATCGATATCATGGGATCTAGGAGGGGTCAGCTAGACATAGCACATTGCATTATCATAATTTAGGTGGCCTTGTGAAAGATGCTGACGTGGTGATATCTCAATTCTGATTTGTTTTGTTTAGAATTCGGTCCTTGGCCAGTGAATTGTGGTTGTACTTTTTGAGAGTTTTTGAGTTTTCATACTTTTTTAGTTGATATAATTTACAATGCAAATAAGAATCACTAACAAGTGCAAATACATCTACTGAATTAAATTTTCAGAATAACTGATTTATTATCAGCAACTAACAAATGTAAGAGATTAATGAATTGTCAATTCTAGATGCCAAATTTGGCCTACCAGTGAGCCAACGCCTTGCATGGTGGCTTCAAATTGACTTTATTGAATGAATGCACTGCTACAGGTGCTTCCAATATGTAGAAACAGCTCGAATACACTTTATTCTTCTAAACAATAATTAACAAAAACAAATGAAAGAATAATATGGAATCCTGATGCTTATTCTGAAACCTTGCTAGGAGAGATCAACAATTTGTCCCAATATTTCCCTCTAATTTGCTGATGTAGCTCCAATTTGGTATAATTCATCCAAATAAACCCATGGCTTCCTCTTATAGGCTGCTGACAATGAATTCTGAGCAGTAAGACCAAGCTGAAACCCTCTCAATTATTTTATTGGCTTCCATAGGCAGATTGGAGTGGTATGGCTAGGTGTAGGAAGTACGGCTGGCTAAATATGCACAATATTCATCAAATTGGGTCTCCTCCTCACTCAGATCTGAAAATCAGTATCCTTTAATGCTGCTACCATCTTCAATTACCTGGTTCGAACTCTTTTTGAGGGCCAAATATAGTCTTCTCTTGAAAAATGGGTGATGTTTGATGAAGGGTTTTCGTCCTATCATCAAGCGGTACTCAGATGGATTTGCAAAATCAGAGTTAGCTGCAGAAACACTTAACTTCTTTAAGTTAGATTCCATAGGAGTATACATGGGTTTACAATCCATCATTCTAAATCTTTTCAGAATATCAATAGTATATTTTCCTTGACTTAGAAAGATTTCATTGGATTTTTGCCATACTTTTAACCCTAGGAAGTAATGCATTAGTCCTAAATCCTTCATTTCAAATTCTGAGGCTAATTCCTTCTTACATCTAATGGTTAATTTATTTTCACCAGTGAGAAATAAATCATCCACATACAAAACCAAAATAAGCATATCATCATTATAAATCTTCAAGTAAATGTTAGCATCAACATCATTCTTGCAAAATCCTAAGCTTAGTAAGTACTTATCAATTCTTTCATACCAAGCACAAGGATCTTGTTTGAGCCCATATAAGGCTTTCTTCAACTTGCAAACATGAGAATCTCTTTTATGGATTACATAACCTTCTGGTTGCTCAATATGGACTTCCTCCTCAATGACACCATTGAGGAAGGCTGTCTTAACGTCCATTTGATGCAGCTCCCAACCTTTGGCTGCAACAATAGCTATTATAGATCTAATAGAAGTATATCTAGCAACAGGAGCAAAAGTTTCTTCATAATCTATTCCTTCCTTTTGAGAAAAACCACGAGCTACAAACCTAGCTTTATATTTTTCAATACTACCATCAGCATTATGCTTAATTTTAAACAACCATTTAGAAGAAACAACAGACTTACCTTTGGGTCTGGGTACAATGTCCCAGACATCATTCTTGATGATAGACCCATACTCTTCATCCATGGCTGATTTCCAAGCATGATGGGATATAGCTTCTTTGACATTGTGAGGTTCAGACTCAATGATATTACACATCACAGAAATGTAGTTAGCGTGATTTTGGAGTCTCTTGCTATCTCTAAAGGTTCCTCTGGGAGCAGCAAATCCTTCAGCATCTTGAATCATGTTTCTCACCCAAAGTGGTCTCTTCTTGCAGACCACAATATCCTGAGGTATATTTGTAGAGTCCATGGGTTCTGCTGGGTCATCCTGAACTTCCTGATCCGGAAGGTTAGTGGACTCCTTCTGTATCTCAGGGTTAGCATCAACTTTTGAATCTTGATTTTCAATCACCATATCATTATTATCAGATAATGAACTTTTAGATCTTTTGAAAGCAATATCTTCTTCAAAAGTTACATCTCTACTTACCTCAACATACCTTTGACCTGAAATGTAGATCCTGAAGGCTTTGGAAGATTCATTGTATCCCACTAAGATGCCTTTCTTTCCAGAGGGATCCAACTTGGTTCATTTTTCTTTAGGCACATGAACATACATCGGGCTCCCGAATATCCTTAGGTGGCTGATGTCAGGTTTGATTCCTCTAAAGGCTTCTTCAGGAGTTACATCCCTTAGAGCACGATGAGGACATCTATTCTGAATGTAAACTGCTGTTTTAGATGCTTCCGCCCATATAAGAGGTTGCAGATCTTGATCATGAATCATGGCTCTTGCAGCTTCAACAATGGTCTTGTTCTTTCTTTCAGCAACTCCATTTTGCTGAGGATTGTAGGGAACACACAACTCCCTCTTAATTCCTGCCTTAACACAAAAATCATAGAAACTACCTGAGGTGTACTCACCTCCATTGTCAGATCTTAAACATTTAATTCGATTTCTTGTAGTGTTTTCAACTAAGGCTTTGAATTCTTTAAATCTGTTTAGGACTTCTTCAGACTCTTTAGATTTAAGAAAGTAAATCCATGTTTTCCTAGAGAAATCATCTATGAAGATAACATAGTAAAGGAAGCCGCTAGGACATGTTACAAACATAGGGCCACATAAATCTGAATGAATAAGTTCTAACTTTTCTTTAGCCCTACTATCACTTTTATGAAAAGGGTTCTTTACATTCTTACCCATTGCACAACCTTTACAAGCATCATCATGAGATAAACTAAGTTTAGGCATACCTTTAACCATTTTACCGAGAGTGGGAAGAGCTTGAAAGTGTAGATGTCCAAGTCTTCTATGCCATAGCTCGCATGATTCAGGGGCCTCATGGATGAGAGCTTGAAATGGATTAGCTGCAAGCTTATATAAACTATCACATCTATTTCCAATAACACGAGCAGTTTTGAAATTAGATTTCTTAGACCAAGCAAGTACCTTCCCTTTAGAAAATGCTATTTGCAAACCCTTATCTTCTAAGGCAGAAATGGAAATAAGATTTCTTTTAATACCAGGTACAAAAAGGATATCACAGAGTTGTAAGGAAATACCAGAATCTAGTTTTAAAGAGGTAGCACCAGAACCTTTTACCGAGTATCTAGCATCATCACCGATTACCACATGAAGGTTGGTATCTTTTTCAATCAGATCTGAAAGATGCTCACGAAAACCTGAGATGTGTCTGGAGGCACCACTGTCGATTATCCAAGTATTATTGTCCGTAGGGACATTGCTTGATAGAGCAGAGAAAAGAAGATAATCCTCACTTTGTTCAACAACTTCATTTAAATTGACTTCCCTTTCCTTGGGATCATTCTGACAATCTCGGGCATAGTGACCATACTTATCACATCTGAAGCAACGAATGTGAAAGGAATCTTTTTACTTCTTCCTTGGATCATAGGAGGAGGATCTAAAATCTTTGCTTCTTTTTCTTTCTTCCAATGTCCACCTTTCCTAGATTTAGCTAAGAGAACATGATTATCATTTTTGTGAGAGTTCTTGAGTTTTCCTCTTACCTCAATTCGAGATTCCTCTTCAATGCAATCAGATTGAAGACGCTCAAAGTTGGGACGATCAGCTCTTCCACCAATGCTACGAATGAATGGTTCCCATTCATCAGGTAGACCATTTAATGCAATCATAACAAGATCTTTATCTGAAATTTGGCAATCAAGAGTACTTAGCTTGTCCTTTAGTTCATTGATCTTCATGAAGTAGGCTATGATTGAGTCTTCTTCTTTCATTTTCATGTGAAGAAGTTGTTGCCTTAGAGCAAGAGCCCTGCTGAGGTTGTTGACTTCATACATCCCTTCCAAGTGTTTGATCATTTCCCTGGTAGACGCAAATTTTGATATGACAGTGACAAGATGATTCTTGACGGATTCAATTATGATCTTCCTAGCCTTGAGGGAGTCTTTCTTGAACTGCTTCAGCTCTTAGCATCTTCTGGAGGGGACAACCTTTCTTCTTCTACGAATTTCAGCAGATCATTCTCTTCAAGGATCAAAAGAATACGGACTTTCCAAGCAGCAAAATCAAGGGCTCCATCAAGTCTATCTTCAGCCCTCAAACTTGACATTTTAATCTGAAAACAAACAACAACTATATGCAACAAGTGATTTACTAAAATCTGAAATTAGTGACACCTTAGCTCTGATACCATGTTAAATGTGTGCCCTAGTTCAGTAATCAGATTTGTAACATTTAATTATTTGTTAGCATTTAGTAAACCATAATCAAGTAAATCCAAGAATGAAACAAGAGAGCAAGAGACAAACACAAAATACCGTGGGAAAACCTCCAAGGAGGAAAAACCCAGCGCTAAAGACCCACAGGTCAGGTTATGTATTCACTCTTAATTGTACAAATACAATACTTAGCTTGATTCTCCAGATCTGATCCCCTTTTGGATATCAGATCTGCCCTTTTAAATACACCAAGTCTGCACCAAAATGCCTTATATCCTCTTGGACAAGTTCACACAATCCTCTTCTATATTTCGTACCTTTAGTTGCAGAGATAGTTCGCTGATTGCATGAGAGATGAACTGAGTTATTGTATTTGCAATTTAACTTTATTTATATGAGTCTTTAACCCATATATCCCAAGTCGGCCTTCATCCTTTTTGGCGCCAATTTATTTATTGAGGCATGGTGCTTTTAGGGTGGCGTGGAGGTGTGGGGCCAAACTTAACTTGGGGGCACGTTACCCCTTTAGGATAGGACCCAGTCCTATATGGGTTCGGATGTTGCCTTAAGGCAATCTGAACCCATCTTACCTAGTTACAAACAACAAAATATAGTCTTCTCTTGAAAAATGGGTGATGTTTGATGAAGGGTTTTCGTCCTATCATCAAGCGGTTGGAGGATTTGTCTCCAATCTTGCTCCAGCACTTTGCAAATTCGTTCCAGACCTGAAAAATATGATTTCTCCAAAAATTCAACATAAACAATGAATCCCCAAAAAGGCACGTACAAGTCTTTTAGCCTCCTCAACCCTAATTTGATTCCTCTTGGCATCTTCCAAATATTCCATGGAATCTTCTCCCCTCATAAAAGTAGGCCCAGCTTGAGGGTTGCTTTAACATGAATAAATTGACCACCTTTTAAGTTATAACACTTGCCTCGGAAAGTGAGCCAAGGGGAAAAATAAAGTTACTTTTATTTTATTTTACTTTTAAATAGAAAAAAGTAACTTATAAGGTCTTATAAGCTTTATAAACTTTTATTATAAAATTTATTGAATAATTTCCCACCAAGCTAAAAAATTGGCTAAGTATAGCTCCTCCTGGTGAACCAAACATCTCCTAACCCATCATTTGCCTGCGGAAACGGCTGACAGGCAAATCTAAGATTCTCGAGTGATCACTGGAAAAATGGGGACATTACACCTTGGCATGCCTTGGGTTTGTACATCTCACACTTATAGACCCGTGAACATCATGTTGATGCTGATAGTGCCCTACTTCCAGGACATCCTTATTTTGCCTAAAATCACATATTTTAAGAAAATCTAATGATTTAAGCCTTGAGGGGTTCCATCTAAAGTGTTTTAATTGAAGAGGGTTAGGTCAAATCTCCGTAGATCAAACTCCTTTGGATAGAACCCCTCTAGTCTTAAATCATACTTGCAATTGAGTCTCCTTTGCACCTATCAAAATGTTGACAAAAACCACTTTTGCTTTACCTTTTGGGGGATCAAATGAAGTCATTTTGAAATGATCTTTTTTTAAGTATGTAGCCCTTATTATAAGCTTTCCAAAAAGTATGTTTGAATATATTTAATTTTATTATTATATTTATTTTTTGTTTTTCGTGAATTGAGGCTTTCACTGAACATCAAGGTCTTTGTTTTACATGCAAAAAAATTGGAAATTAGAGTTTTTAAAATAAAATTAACTGTCCTCTAGGTATTGATGCTCTTTTTTCAACAAAAAAAGGTTAATTCAGATGAATACAAAAAAAGTTATGCGATACCGAAGTAACCTACGTCTAATTTATAGCTAATCTCTCTTCAAAAAGTTATTAAAATTAAATTATGCAACAGAAAATTATGGAAAAATATTCGTGCCCTAGATATCAGTGTTACGAATCTATGTTTGAAGTTTTACAATTTTATCCTTTCTACAAATAAAGTTATTTAAAGAAACTCGCAAATTATTTCTTAAAATTAAAAAAATAAATTATAAACTACATACAAAACTTACCTAAACATCTTGAAATGCTGAAATTTGTAAGTTCGGCTAAGGTTGAATTTGAAGAGGTTCTTTAGATAATATAAAATACAAGTTTGTACTTAAATAATTAGTTTAAAAGTATAGGGTAAGTCTTCCAGTCCTTTTCACTAACACAATATAGTTAATGAAGTACAAACAAAACTGAAAACACTTGGTGTCTGGTGATGACAGTCTTTCTGAGTTATGACCTAGGAATTTGTATAAATATATATTGAACAAGCTCGTTGCCCTTGAATTACAATAGGCTACCTATGTCTTTCCAAATCACTTTTTTTGAGGAAGACAAAGAGGAACTAACCTTAAGAAACACAGAACTAGAAGCCTTAAAGATAAGGATTTGCTGCAGATTAAGGTTAGCAACTTTAGCATTAAGCACCTTTCTAACTTGATAGGCTAGCTGTTCCCTTCCAAAGTTTTAATAGTGGCCATCGAAGACTCTGATTTGCAACCTTTAGTCAAAGGGAGAAACCATTAATCCAACAGCCTGCTCATAGGCAAGTATTCTTACATGTTTATAGGGAGAAATCATTAATCCAACCACCTTTTGTATGTTTATTTCTTACATTGGTTGACATGTTACCTACTTAGTGCCCACTTAGCACCTTCTTGTTTCCTTCAAGCCTACTTCAACAGAGGCCTTTTACTTTTCCTATTTAGAGGTTTGCTTAGTAGATTCCAGATTTAGTGCATACCAAACATTTTTGATCTTGGTCAATCTAAAATGATGAATGTTAGCAATGACTTAAATAATTAAATTTTGTTGAAGTTACTTTTATGTATCATACTCATGGTTTTGTGGGGTTGAATACCTGTGTAATGTGGATGCATACTAAGATGAATATCATCACAACCCAAGGTTCAAGTATTCTATTATTTTTCTTTTGGCTGATATGTTTATGTAATTTGTATATTTCTTGCAAGTATGTTCATATGATGCATTTTAGGCATGGCAATTTTGATCTGAAGGTCTGTAAAATCTAAGGTTTGTGTGTTGTGTAATGTATGTATTCTTACCTAACTATTTATTGGTACCTCTTTGTGTATGCGCATGCCCACATTTTATTATGCTTTATTCATTTTAGTTGAGTTTCTGTTTATTGTTTGAAGTACAGCTACAATAAATTACATCTTGTTTGTCTACTGTTTGCTCTAGTTCAACAAAATTACTTATTTTAACTTGTATTTACTTAAATTGTAGATTCATGTTGACGAAACTAAGGGGACGCTTCAGTTTGCAAGCAGGGCATTACGTGTCACAAACTGTGCTAAAGTCAATGAGGTGTTTTTTGCTTTTGCTTATGACTTCACTGTTAGTTTGATCACATAATTTATTCCATTCTTTAGGGTTGCAAGTTTTTTATGTAATGCTATAATGGAGAATTAGAAATTTCTTACTGGAAGATTCAGTGGCAATTGACTAGTTTTTCTGCAGTTGATGCATCTAAGCTTTTGTAACAATTTTTTCGGACTATAGGTCTTAACAGATGCTGCACTATTAAAGAGGCAGAAAAAGGAGATTGAAGATTTACGTGCCAAGTTGCAGGTTGTTGCTTTATATCTATATGGTCGTCACAATACTGGGAATATTTTATGTGAAATTGGTAGATTACATCTTACAGATGACTAATGGTATTTTGCAGGGATCTCATTCAGAGCATATGTCAGAAGAAATATTGAACCTGCGCAACACATTGTTGCAGGTGCAAGCTGCGATTATTTAAAATTTTGTGTCTTTGAGAATTTCCTGGTTTAAGTTTTTGTTTTCAGTAATCTAAAGTAATTTGTTCTTGGTAAAAATGTTTATTTAGAGTGAGTTGGAGAGGGAGCGCATTGCTTTAGAGTTACAAGAAGAGAAGAGAGTACAGGCTGAACGTGAACGCCAATTAAAGGAGCAAGCTCAAAGAATTGAGAACTTGAGTACAATTGTTTTATATTCGGCCATGGACGACAGAGAGAAGTGTGCTAAAAAGGTTTCCTCAACTTGCTTCATTATGTCTCGATCCATGTTTTTAAAATTAATTTTAAATAAAAGTAAGAACTTGTCCAAAAATGAAAATATTTGCAAATGTATTTCCTTTAAGGAAGTGTGGAGTAGATTTCTGATCAATTCATTTCTTCTCACTTTGTTATTCTTGAGACTTAGAAGTGTCTTTCTATATGTTTAAATCTGCCACAGAAAAAAAGGGCATCTTTCTACTGTAAGATGATAAATGTTAAAATTTGTTCCC
Organism: Cryptomeria japonica; assembly: GCF_030272615.1. Taxonomy (NCBI): domain Eukaryota; kingdom Viridiplantae; phylum Streptophyta; class Pinopsida; order Cupressales; family Cupressaceae; genus Cryptomeria; species Cryptomeria japonica. Next base: position 585,229,683 of record NC_081407.1, read on the forward strand.
TTTTGGAATAAGAGAAATAGATTTGATATTGCTATCTATTTAGTATTACAGATTAACAAGCAAAATGAAACTATAATTAAACTGAGCACACAACAAAAAGGTCCTTTCTGATCCATTCAAGTCATATATTTTTGTTTTGCAGAATAACAGACGTGAAACATGGTGCCCAAATACTTTATCAAATGATTTTTCACAGGAGGTGAGTTTTTGGACACAATCTTTTACATTATTTATGTGAAAGTTATTTCATGAAAAAGAAGGTTATTTGAGCATTCTCTCGTTTATTTTGTTTGGCTCGGAAACTATTCAAAAAAGGTAATTCAAGGTAGACTCATAATTTTTTTCATGTTTATAAAATGAATATTGTTATGCTGCAATTTTCCATAATGTGGGAGGTGTTAGAGTTGGTATAGAATGCACTGATACCATGCAGGAGCTGAAGATTAGCTTAACACTGCAGGGTCAATTGCAAAACAAAAGGACAACCTTCCACAAGGGAGTATACAAGAGTTGAGCTTGCTCGATAATAAGATCTATAATATATCTTCTGATCTACGATACAAAGTGTACAATGGCCTTGCTTAAAAGAGATGATGAAGAATAGGATTAGACAAGATCATGACGTGTCTTAATCCTATAACACGAGACAACTAACTTAACAACTATTAAATGACCTAGGACAAGAAGTAAATAAAAGCCCAAAGATAAGATATGGTCTAATTGACAACTAAGACTTCTAGAAAGTTTCCTAGGACCTAAGTAAACTTAACATGTAAATAGGATCCACTAATAAACTAGTTAGGTAAAATACCTTATTTACACCAACATGAGGAAGAATTATGATATAGTTATACCTGTGTGGTGGAAACTTGTATGGGCGGTTCATTTGGTCACATTATAAAAGAAGCACCAAAAGATAAGTAACCTGTAATCTAATATCTCGAAAAGGGTTTTCAAAAGGACTTTGGTCTGCTAGAGAGGTACATTAAGTAGCTTGTCTTCTTGATTTATGGTTTTTGAGTATTGGTAATTATTCTCTTTGTTCCAATTTCCATATTGTAGAGAATGGAGAGTAGAAATCTGGTATATAAAACAGCAGATTATGATTGTTGTGAAGTCAGATCACAAGGCAATCTCTTGTGAGCTTATAGAATGATGGATAATATTGCGACATATAAGGAGTACATTGGCCCTAGTACTTATAACTCTGCAGAGTGTATTGGATGGACCTTGCTTAATCACTATTTGTTACTAAACTATAACTTGAAGGAGATTATGCTAATATTACCTGTTACTCTAGGATCTTGAGTTTACTTGACTAATGTAAGGTGGGCCCTTCAATGTCCCTTTTGGGGATTGCCCTAAATCTTGCCCTTGTAAATATCAAAGTCAGCTAATTTTCTCCCTTATTAATTCTGATATCAGATATTTCCCCTTGATCCATTGACTTTCTTGTCTTCTTTGATCTTATGGATGATTCCTTCAATTCCCCCTTCTCAATTGAATTGATCTCTTCTTTATATCTTCAATTGTCGGAAGTCACACGTCTTCATAAGAAATGAGTCATCACTCTTCATTGCTGCCTTTGTCCAAATCGATCTCCCAAGGATGTCCTCCTCAAATGAAATCTTTTCCCTTTTATTTCTTCCTATGCGAGAGAGAGTCACACCTCTTAATTGCGTCTGCCCTTCGCAATCATCATAACCTTTTACAATCACCACCCTTCGAAAGAGTCACAACTCTTCATCATTTCTGCCCCTTGAGAGAGTCACAACCTTTCACAATTACCACTCTTTGAAAGAGTCGCAACCCTTCATCATTTTTGCCTTTTGAAGGAGTCACTTCCTTAGTCTCTTCCTATTTGTTTCTTCTCCATTAATCCTTCCTTAATTCCTATGATCCATTCTTTCTTCCTTCCTCCATGTCCTCTTTCAAATGAACTCCTTCTCCCTTTTATATCTCACATTCGAGGGAGTTGCAACTCTTCATAGTATTCCTCGACTTTTCATTAAATTTAATTAACTCGTAATCATAGTATATTATATTTAGTTATTTATTTATATTTTAATTTAATTATTATTATTTATTATTAAATCCTATTTTAGAAAAGGGACATTACAATCCACCCCGCCCAAGATTGCTTGCCCTCAAGCAATGATTAGGGAGTGTTCAAAATGATTCTTAATATGAAATGGCTTTGGATACACATTGAATAAACTTGTTGAAAATACATCAAGTATGAACCAAACACGGAGAATACACATAAAAACACAAAGCATACACATAAATATATTCAAACATGGAATATACATACAAATTCACGTGTTGTTAGATCCCTTCTTTTTTTTTTGAGCCAAAAAGAGGGCCTAACCCCAATCTTGCTGCTCATAATCTATTTTGAGCCAGAAAGTGGGCCTAACCCCATCTTTCTCCTCATAATCCATTTTAAACCAAAAAGTGGGCCTAACCCCATCCTTCTACCCATAATCCATTTTGAGCTAGAAATTGGGCCTAACCCCATCTTTCTACCCATAATCCATTTCGAGCTAGAAAGTGGGCCTAAACCCATCTTTATGCTCATAATCTATTTCGAGCCAAAAGTGGGTCCAACCCCATCTTCTACTCATAATCTATTTCAAGCCAGAAAGCAAAAAGTGGGCCCAACCCCATCTTTCTTCTCATAATCCATTTCGAGCTAGAAAGTGGGTCCAATCCCATCGTCTACCCATAATCCTTTTTGAGCCAGAAAGTGGGCCTAACCCCTCCTTCTACACATAATCCATTTTGAGCTAGAAAGTGGCCTAACCGCATCCTTATGCCCATAATCCATTTCGAGCTAGAAAGTGGGCCTAACCCTATCCTTCTACCCATAATATATTTCAAGCCAGAAAGTGGGCCTAATCCCATCCTTCTGCCCATAATCCATTTTAAGCCAGAAAGTGGTCCTAACCCCATCTTGCTGCTCATAGGTATGCCCAAGTCTCCCTTGAATAGGAATGATATTCAACAAATTGCTTCCTTTCTCTTTCCAACGCCCTTGAGCCCTTTGGCTAGTTTACATTAACTATCTTTTGTCCCCTAGGTTGGTAGGAATGGTGCTCTGATACCATTTGTAATGTCCCCTTTTGGGGATTCTTGTAAATCTTGCCCTTGTCATGCCCCGAATTTAAACACTCAAAATTCTGAACTTTGCATTAAATCCATTGTCTGGCATTTTCGAATGTGTATTTGAATTGATTTTTCAATTATGTGGTTTTAAGTCCAGACCATCATCTTTGTGTTAGTTGTACCATGTATTGGTCAAAGAGGTCAAAGCATCGAAATATTAAAATCTTGAAAATCATGAGGCCTCAAGGAAAACCACCTTACAGATACGTTTTAAGTACCATTTTGAGACGTGCAGCGAATTTTCACAACTACCCACCTCTCTATTCATGAGATTTTAATATTTACATTTCTATAAACCTATTTTTGAAAAATATTAAAATCCCCATCATGAATAAATTCTCTCGGCTTATGATCGTCTCAGCTCCTTTGATACTTGGTGAAAATTTCAAGCCCAAACTTCTCTTCAGTCAAAAGTTGTGATGAAATCTTTGAAAAAGGGCAAGGTGAAGTGAATAGTTTTATATTAAATTAAATTTAAAATTAAATAAATTCATTTCACAATTCACGATAAAGAGGTTATGAGTTATGAGTTGTGAATGTTGAATGTAAAAGTTGTTATGAGTTGTTAAATCCAATCACAACTCACAACTAGTTGTGAAATCCAAAATCACAAATCACAACTAGTTGTGATTTTGAAAAGTCAAAGAACTAAGAGGTTGTGAATTCTAGAAGTGGTTATGCGTTGTGAAATCAAAAACCACAACTCTTAACTAGTTGTGACTTTTGAAAAGTGAATGCAAAAGGTTGTGGATGGTAAAAATCAAATGCAAGGCAAGTTGTGAACTGTAAAATTTAAACGTAAATGAGGTTGTGAAATGCGTTTTCACAACTCACAACTAGTTGTGAGTTTTCAAAACAACCAAAAGTAGTTATATTAACTACTCCCAAAAATCAAATTCTTGAAAATATTTTGATCATTGTAAAGTTCATTTCTGCAACCTCAACCTGCATCTTCTCTACTCATGTACAAAATGGAAGGGTTTGAACAGGCTATAAGCAATCATCGAAGCCGGAAGGATAGAGGATTTTTGGAAGCTGTAGCTGCTGTTACACTGGTAATCACTCATTCAAGATGCAGAGACAAATTGTGCTTACTGTTTGACTGAATGCTTTGAAGGTATATCATCTCATGGAGATATGATAACAGTGTAAAGTACATGACCGTACCACATCATTCTCCTTGCCAGCATTGAGATGGGAGCTTTGACAAATCTGCGTGAGATTTGGTAGACATTCATGCAAAATGTTGAAGCAGATATAAGGTATGAGAATTGTTTGACAAAATGCCTTATAAAATTTGGTCTCATGAAGCAGCAGCTGCCTTGTGAATGTGAAATGCTATAGTATGGAATGCAATGGATTCAGTGATATGCACACAGTTGATTAATTAGAAGCCATACAACCAGGCTCCAAAACTTTTTTTTGCCGGCTTCCTATTAATAGTGTAGTTGGAATGCTGTGGTAGGCATACAAACAGATAAAAATAGACCATTTGAAAAACTCTCTCAAAATGTTGAAATTACGGCCTGTGGGAGAATAAATGATGCACATAAAATATTTTACAGAATGTCTCAAAGATATGTCATCTCATGGTTCACAATGGTTGTAGGATGTTCACAAAACTGCATCAACTGTTCGATACAATGCCTTAATGTGGTTTCCTTTCATAGAATGCATTGATTGTGGGATAGATACACAGTGGAATTTTTAAAGAGGCTTTAAAAACTTCCAAACAAATGCATTCACAGGCGTAAAGCCAAACTTCACAATCTTTACCAGTATGGGATCTTTGGAACAGGTTATCGACATTCATCATGGCATATCAGCACAGGGATTTTTGTCAATGCTCTCACATGCATGCATCTAACGGATGGCATCATAGAATAGATGCCCAAAATGTTTGACAGTCCTCCTAGAAGAGATATCATATCAAGGAATGAAATGAAATAATTGCAGTTTGTGCACAAAAATGGATTTGCCAGGAAGCTCTCAAAATCTTTGAATTACAAAGTTGTCTCAAGCACATGCTACAAAGTAATCTTCATTTGTGTTGGAGTACATCACTTATATCGTTGATTAATGAGTCCATGGGTGGTCTTCATGCCCATGGTGGCTATATTGTAAATTTCCTAAATCTTAATGTTAAGATGCCAGTTAGACCAGTGGTGGTTGTGTGGACGTGTTTTCTTGGTGCCTCTAGACCATATATGAATATATGCTAAGTATTTCAGACAGCAGTGCTATTTTTAGTTAGGATCTTAAAAATGCTATAACCTATTTTCTTGTAATTATCTAGGCAAAATTGGAGAAATTGGCTGGAGAAACAAAAGCAATGGGGCAATGTTATTTTGAATATTATTGATGATTGGTGATGATCTACCGTGAGTGATGAGAACTCTAAGTTTTGAAGATTGCATCGAGCATTTGAAGATTTATCCACACCATAATGTGGAAATGGAGGGTGACAATAAAGGTTTTCATCAAAATCTGAAGAAGATCAATCTGAAAAGAGAAGAATCAAATACCAAGCTACAGTAAAGACATCGGTAGATGCATTTTGGTCTCATGTATGGGTGACAAATATTGTGCCATTGGAACGTGTATCCTCAAAGGCCAGCTTGCCTGTGAACAGGTGATTATATATTGGAAGATCACAAAGTGTTGACTCGTAGATTGGAAAAAGGAAAAATATTCATTCTAACAAAATTGATGACTTCTTTCATCATAGGTCTTAAGTTGCCTTTTTGTAAAAGTGACTCATGTCAAAGTTATAATATAAATCTTATTTGTGCAAAAGTGATGAAAATCCTAACCAAATAAGGTTTATTATCTTCAAATCAATTGTTTTTCTAAAAGGTAGTTAGAAAGAAGCTATCAAGTTAGTTATCCTATGAAGCCTATAAATGCAAGGCTATTTGTAATGTAAAGGGGAGACCTTTTTTCAAAAAGGGGAAACTCTGCAGAAATTTTCAGAGAAACTTGTAATGTAATGACATTTTGATTTTTCATTATGTATAGAAAATTTTTTGGACTTTTATATACTCAAAAGGATAATGAAGAATGCATCTTAGTTCGTGTGTTCTAAATGTATTCATGTGTTATCGCTACCAATTTCTCGTATGTCAAATTGGTAGTCTTTTTATGCATATGATCTGTCCAATTAATGTGATGATACACAAGCAACCTTTGGTATCTCAGTTTGAATGTGTTGGAGTAGCCTATCTCTTTGTATGTCGAGATCTTTTATTCTTCTTTCATCATCATCTCATGGCTAAACATATTATGTTATAAACTCCCCTTGTAATTTGTTACCGGTTGGGAAATCTCAATTGATGTTTGTATGTATATCATTGGGGTTTCTATCTTTTATATCTCTTTAGTTTTATGTTTTCTCCTTTATGTACTTTCAGGTTAAAAGCACACAAAAATCCTAAAAACCCCCATCATGGAACATTTGTCACTTCCTCTTAGGATGAACAGGGTCAGTTTCAGAGAAACAACTGCAGTGACAAATCTATTTACCAACACCTTGTAAATATCAAAGTCTGCTAATTTCTCCCTTATTAATTCTGATCTCTTCTTAGTATACTAGACCACTTTGCTCCCCATTCCTTTGTGATTGACACTTGTAATATTGTACCAATCACATGAAGAATTGACCACCAAATTTTTCAACCTTCCCCCACGTAGTTGTGAGGGACAAATGAAGCATTTACTCCACCTTTATTCCTTATCAAAGCTCAAAAATTGAAAACCAAAATGGAATATATTGAAACTAGGAAAACTAGAAAAGGACTAAACACCAAATTAGAAATGGAAAACCATTTATTCCTAACAAAACTGCCTATCAAGTAGTACAACCAATCTCTGAATGAGAAGCTAACTAAAGATGGGAGTAATCCTCCATCCTTTTGGAGGGTCCTCCAACCTCCACTTAGACCCCCTAAATTCTATCCAGGAGATGCAAAAACGTAATCAGTCTGATAGCACTATCAAGTTCTTCGATGATTTTATTTTTTAAAGTACAAGAAGTAAGAAGCATGCTGGACCTGACAAGCATACCCACATGTAAAGCAAGAGAAAACATTGGGGTGTCAAATTCTATCAATATTGCACTTGTTATGATGAAATATATTTGTGTTGACAAAATGATGTTCTCAAAACATGTAGGGAAGCCTCTGGAATAAAAAATTAACCTTATGGGTGGATTTAGAATGTATTAATTCCTGAAAAATGACTGGTCACATGACTACCTTTGCTTACCATAAAAAGGAATTAAATTGGAAGTCAAAAGATGTAGGTAAGTCTCTGGAAAAATAGATTAACCTTACGGGCGAATCCAGAATGTACTAAAACCTAAAAAATGATTGGTCACATGACTACCTTTGTTCAAATCCATAAAAAAGAAATTAAATTGGAAGTCAAAATATGTTGGTAAGTCTCTGGAATAAAAAATTAACCTTATGGGTGGATCTAGAGTGCGCTAAAACCTTAAAAATGACTGGTCACATGACTACCTTTGTTATTGGACGCTAAAATAATTAGATTTTTTTAATAAAATTTGATTTTAATATATGTATTTGGTGTACTTTGAACCTCAAACCTCCCCCAACTCAATTTCTCACCATCACTTTATTGACCAGCTTCACTATACATTAGTTTTGAGAAATTTTAAGCAGCAGTCTAACTGAGCAAATGCCACATAAATTCAGCACTTCTCATTTCTAATCCATGTAATTGTTGTTGGTGTTGAAAATAAGCCACACCCGGACCGACGATGGACTGGTCCAAGAGGGGCCAGTAGCTCAGTGGTAGAGCACTCCAGCAGCGTATGGAAGGTCCTAGGTTCGAGTCCTAGCTGGTCCATGTCTCAACATGGTATCAGAGCCAGGTCCAGGCTAGGAGCCCCAAGCACACGAGAGGTGTGGCTTAAGGGGGGGTGTTGGTGTTGAAAATAAGCCACACCCGGACCGACGATGGACTGGTCCAAGAGGGGCCAGTAGCTCAGTGGTAGAGCACTCCAGCAGCGTATGGAAGGTCCTAGGTTCGAGTCCTAGCTGGTCCATGTCTCAACAATTATATAATAGTAAAGCTTCTCACCCTACCAGGACCTCTTTATAAAAATAAGTTAACCACTGGCTACAGGAGATGTATTCTCTACTTTTTCAACCGCTCTGTACAAAGTAAAAATCAAATCATTTCAGTTCTCTAAATTTTCAGGCGGAAAACAGTCTGTGCATCTCAGTAGATTCGCACAAAATTACCAAAGCCTGTTGGTTTTTTATTTAATGCTACACTCCAATTATAAAATGTTACTCAAGCTGCCAACTACAGAGCTGTTCTATTTCTGAAAAGGATAAATTGGACCGTGCTCACAACAGAAGAGTCAACTGCTTTACTGCCATAAAATTGGCCATGATGCTCCTCTGAAACTTGTTTTGTTGATCAACCAAAAGCAAGCATTAATTGAAAGCTAGGAAAGAAGGGTTCTACACCAGCCTTTGTCATTGTGATCACGAATTGGGATCATTAGTTGCTCTGATATAACTTGTAGGACCAGAAATCACACAGGAAAAATAATTTCTGCACCATGAGCACACAAATGAGAAATAATTTCTTATCAAATGTTTGGAATCTGGATGTACCAAATGATTTCTATTATGGCTTATAAAATGATTTGCTTCATCCAAATATAATCATCCATAACTTCCAAAACTCCCATGTATTGAATCACCTAATAAATATTAAATGATGAAATTACCAACACAATTAGACATAACACTTGAAGATTGCACTTATAAACTTACTAACAAAGCAGTAATAGGCTATAATATATATTAACTTATGTTAACAACTTAACACACAGACGCACTAATGCCCTAATAACTTGTGGATATAAGGATCACACAAGTCAACAGTTAGTTGGACTCTTGGATACTCATTGTTTATGCAGTGCCATATGCTGGTTCTAACATTTTCCTAGGATTTCTTTTGGTTTATGTATTGCTGTGATTTGTGTCTCTTTTTTTCCCACTTGTTCCTTACTAGATAGGTTTGCTATATAGCATAATTTCTTTGCCTATCTGTAATGCTTTTGTTTTAAAAACATTGAGGTATTTCAAGGGTGTTTTAGTGCATTTAATGTTTACGTTGCTTTTGAAGTATGAAAACTGTGAGGATGATGCAGGATCCAACTTGGTCTTCGAAAGAAAATTTGGGTAAAATAGTTCCTGGAAAGAGAAAAAGGGATTTGCCACCTCCTTTTCAGAAGTTATGTGAAGAGGAGGAATCAAGTTGCAATACTTCCTTGAAAGGCCCTGACAGTGCATCTGGTCAAGTAGTCCTGAAAGATGACATGAATATCCCAAGTTCATGGACTGAATGTGCTCTTCCAGATGCAAGTTTATCTGTAAATGTAACTGATAGAAAGAAAAAGCCCGCAGTAGAGAGTATGACATTAAGTGAGGTATGCATGCTGTGTACTTAGTATGTTCTGGATGCATCACGTTATGTCCTAGTAATTATGCTGGTATGATTAATGACACATTATCGTGTTGCTTAGGAGCTTAGGAATCAGCAGATGATAACAGATGGAAGATGTCAATTTTGACAGTCTTGTTAACCTTTCCTTTGTCTGCAGGCAAGAGATGAGCTTTTAGAACTACAAACAAGATACCAGGATTTAGAGTGCAAATGTGAAAACCAGGTATATTTCTTTAGGATATGATGATCCAGGCATTTTATCGTGTCTACCCTATAACCCTTTATTATGCTAACTTCTTTTAAATCGTATTCTGATGGGATAACCCATTCATCAATCTGAGTTTTGATATCATTGGAACAGAGAAAAGTAAAAGATTCCGAAATAGAAAATTTAAAAAAACGGTTAGCTAAAGCTGAAGCTGCTGCATATAAGCAACAAAAGGTTGATAACCTCCATCTTGGACGCTCTACTGATGGAAGAGGCAAAAGTTTGAGTGGATTGGAATCTGAATACATGAATAAACAGCTCGAGGATCAGGTAAACATATAGTGATTTGATTGCTTATAAGTGGCATTTGATGCTTTTTAGTTTTTTCTTCTGTGATTTTGTTTTAATATGTTTCTGTCATGCAGATCAAAACCTTAGACAATCAAATGTTATACATGCAGCAAGATTTAGACAGACATTTAGAACTAGCCAAAGAAGAGAAAGAAAATGCAAAAAGGGCTCTAGAAGAGGTATATTGTACTAGCTTTGGAACAATTAAATAATTTAACGCAAGAAACACTCTTGAAAGTGGTTATTCTTTGTTTCTATTTTGGAAATATACTCTTTTCATGCTCAAGGAAATATATCAAGTTACTAGTTGATGTATTAATTATCTGCCAATTCATCATTTATGTAAAGTTTTGCAAATAGATGAACAACCAGAATGTTAGTTCAAAGTGATAGTCCGTCATATATGGCCAATGGATAATTTTGTGTGGCTATTGGCAATTCTCTGCAAATGTCACCTCAGCTTTGGAAGTATTATTCCATACTGTTAGTTTACATTGTTAAGTTAAGGTGCATATTTAGGATGAATTTCCTTCAACTAAATCCTATGAGCCAAGATCTAGGTGAGAGGAGACAAGTTTCAAAAGTTGTAAGCAAACAAGCAAATGGTATAGAATGAAAATACTAGTTATTTCAATATCGAGGATGAAAACATACAATACAAGAGATTGTTTACACAATTATGGGCCTCTTGGATGGATTGTACCTAGTGTTGTGACGTTTTCATACATCGCCCCATTGCAAATGGAGACCCCCTACTTTTTAGGCCTTTCCGGTCTTTTGGCTTTGTTCTTGGGTCTTGTCACAACAGTCTCGTCAGTCTCTCTCTAAGTTTGCGAGTGTTTGGGGGTCAGATTGGTCAAGTCTGCTTTTCGTTTGGGTGAATTTGATGAAGTCTAGGACTCGTTTTGTTAATTTTAGGGTTTCTGCCTTCAGTCCTATATTTTAGGATTTTTTTTGCCAAAATCAAACTTACTATTTTTAGTAATTTCTATTTTTAGTAACTTCCTATTTTTAGTAAGTGTTTTCGTGACCTATTTTGTCCAAACCCTAACATTTTGAAACACTTATTATTTTGGAAAATCTATTTTTGGCAGGTTCTTCACAGGAAAACACTGAAAACTGAACATCCTCGAAGATGCTGAAGACTGAACACTCTTGAAGATCATTTCTAAATCGGGAAGAGTCAGAAGGCAGACAAGTTGGAAAAAAAAATGGTTAAGTTTGGAACTCCTATTCCAGAAGAGGAAAGCATGCAAAATCATCCAAGTCTGGAAATTCACATCAATCCACCAAATGTCATCTTAATCCGGAAATGGCCTGAAATTTGACTAAGTCTGAAAATTTGAAAGATCTTCCAAAATCCAGAATTTGCATTATAATTCCTAGGGATTTGAAACCACTCTCAAACATCCTGACAATATATATGAAATATAACTTAAAGTATGTTATATTTCATATATATATTCTGATAAAGGAAGATTCCTCCATGGTCTGAATTCCTTCCTCCTAGTGAAATTCCGCCCAAACACTCAGTAGGGCGCCAAAATGGAGGGGTCATGGAGGATTCAGCATTTGATGAAATTCCTCCACCACAGTGAAATTCTGCCCAAACACTCACCTGGGCGCCAAAATGTAGGGGTCATGGAGGATTCAGCATTTGATGAAATTCCTCCTCCACAGTGAAATTCCGCCCAAGCCATGATCAAAGCGCCAAAAGAGAGGGGTCATGGAGAAATCAAAAGTTGATGAATTCCTTTGCACATGGAAATAGCACCCTAGACTAATGGAAAGCGCCAAATTGAGGGGTGCTTGGAGGCATGGAAAATGATCAAATTCCAAGACATGGTGAATTCCATGATTAAGCTTGAAAATTGAAAATTTGTCTAAGGCATGAAAATCCAAGGGTCAAAAAAGAATGAAAAGCAGAAATCCCCTCGAGATTTTTTTTTTGAAATTTCCATTTTTAGACACCAAATCCTATCAAAATCCAAATTTTTTTTGTAGATTTGGACTCGTGGGAGAATTCTCTCTTCTGGACCAGGGTCCTAAATTTTAGGAAATTTCCTAAAAAATAGGAGATGTGAAAATTGGTCGAAAAGCTCCCTGCAAACATGATGAATTCAAAGAGCACAAAAATTCCTTCCTCAGGGAAGAATTGCGCCCAAGAAGAAGAAATTCCAGGAAAGGTCAAAATTTGGCTAAGTGTTGGAAATTCCTTCCTTTAGGACATAATTCCAGGAAAGGTGAAAATTTGACGAAGTGTTTGAAATTTCTTCCTTCAGGACATAGTTCTTGGAAATCATGAAAATTGGCTAAGGCATGAAGAATTTCCTTCCTTAGGGGTAAGGAACAAATTTATTTCCAAAGGAGAATTCCTTCACAACATGAATTCCACGCCGGGATGAATTGAAGGTGGAAAAAACAATTTGTAAGGCAAGGAAGAAATCAAAGATGAATTGAACAAGAAATTCCCCCCAAGGAAAAATTTGAAAAATCCATTCTCGGGCATCAAGAATCATCCGAATTTGAAAATGATGGTAGACTTGGAGTTGTGAGGGAATTCTCTCCCTCCTGGACTTGAAACCCTAATTTTTGGAAAATTCCTAAAAAATAGGAGATCGTGGAAAATCATTAAAAATCTCCTCCAGAGCAAGGAAAGTTCGAGAAACTTCAAGAAAACTCTTCATGGATCAAATTCTTCTCTCCTGAAGTTTTCTCTCTCCAAGGTTTTCTCGCCAAGTGGTAGCCGAGTCAACACACGCTGAATTAATGAAGCATCTCTTTGCATGCAGCCGTCACGTTCAGGGGATGATGGTGCATTTATGGCATTTTGGGCGATTTTTGCATGAGGCTACATTCATTGCATAGTGGGCACTTTTTGAATGTAATGGTTAATTAATGCTTTATGGGTGCCATTTTTGGAAGGATTGTAATTAATTGTATATGGGCTTTATGGGGTATTTATTGCTGATTCCCACATCTTGAGTGGGAAATCTTCTAGGGTGAAACCCTAATTAGGGTTTTGCATGTAATCATGGCCTGAGGCCTATATAAAGGGGTGAGCCCCCTCATTTGTAAAGGAGGGAGCCTTGTATGAAATTTTTGCGACAAGTTTTGAGATAATAACAGTGAAACATTGTTCTCTGATGGTGTCCACTTAAGTTATTTTTTCAAGACTTGCATGGTTTCACCTTCCTCACTTAGAGTAGAATTTTATTTTCTTAGTTGTTAGATAAAGTGCTTTGATTTCAATGGAGAATGTAATGGTGTCTGATGAATTTCCATGGTTCATACTTTTTGCATCTTGCTGATTGTAAGTTGCAGTGTAAAGTTAGCCTGAGCCATTAAACTTGTACGAAGTTCGATTGTGGACAGTCGTTTGGATTGCATCGTGTTGGGTACTCAAATCAACTTTCTCAATATGAAAATTCTTCAACATCCTTAGAAGATTGCATTGGTTCTTGCGGAGTTGTAGTTTATCTTGGCGAAGCAGAGCTTGGTTTATTTGGAATTTGTCCACCGAAGCATTAACTGTTGATATCACTGCCCTTAGGAGTAGATTTAGATCCTTCTAACCCTTTCCCCCTTTATTTTCAGTTCATTTCAGTTCGTTCAAAGCAGAAGCATCACCAAATTGCTATATCTGATGATGAAGTTCCACGCCACATCAAAGAAGTGAAAGAATGATGCAAACGTAAGGCCCCTTGGATTACCAGCAATCCCATCAGCCAATCGAGTCACGTCCATAGCATAAAGGAACCTTGGAGTCGATTGTTTGAACTTCTTGCAATCTCAGTATGCAATTGCACTTTGATCAAGAGAGAGTGAAGTGACCGTTAGGCAACTTTATTTTGTGTTCGACGTAGTCATAAAAAAAACGTAACACCTAGGAGATGACATGTCCAAAAGGTTACGAGCTTAACTTTCAGTCACTCACATTAATTTGGTGAGTTAGCTTAGTCTAATTAAGAGCTCAAGAATGTAATTGCTAATCAATGGATCAATTAACCTAGTTTGACCAAAACAAAGGTGGCACCTAATTGTCATCAATTGAGGATTGATCAGTGTTCCACGGGGATGCGTGCCCCCCCAAAACCTTGCGTCCCTTGTATGGGGACGTTTTCGAGACTTGGTGAATTGGGGGAAATGTTCCCCCACAACAACACCACCTCTGGCACCTCCACCGGGGACGCCGCTAGGTTATTTGCTATATTGCACATGCCATATGTATTGATTGCAACCTTTAACATTGTAAAAACTAGTATGCCTTTCATGGGGCACTCACAGAGATGTTATATTGCAAATTTTGCTTTGAAAATTTCAATTGACCTCAATTTGTATATCGACACCTTCCCCCCACTGTCGTCCTCCCACTGTCCTCTAGCTGTCTCCAAATTTATGCCCTTGGTCCCCAAATTTTTGTATCTTATTTTCGGGAATCTGTTTACGGTCACTGTACATTCAAATCTAAATAGGCTACTAATATGCATTTCAGACATGTAGGAACACCAATCACAAAAAGTTGCCAAAGTTACTTCTCCCAGCTTCAGTAAATGTGAGAAAGTTATAAAACAATTGCTCTAACAAACAGCTGTCAGACTTACAAATATTTATGATTTTCATAGGACCTAAGGTTTTGAGAAAAAAAATCCAGAGATGTCAATTATTTAGCGTCTCGTTAAGCTCTTGGAACATCTGTCTGGATAACTGTAGGAAGCTTTTTGGGGGACATGGATTTGATAAAAAAATTATACACACACACAGACACAGAGAGAGAGAGAGACACACACACACACACACACACACAGACACACACACAGACACACACGCAGCACACACACACGCACACGCGCACACACACACAGAGGATTGGAAGAATAACCATCCATTATCAAACAATGAACTGTACGTCTACCTTAATTTCGTCAATTGAAAGTACTTTAGAAGTTGTTTAGAGTGTAGCAAAACAACAATTAATGTATTATCTTTGAAAGATATGTTTCTGCTGGAATTGAGCCAAATATATTGTCTGATTTGAGTCCTTGCGAGAACGCTGTCTGTCTACAAAATGTTCCAAACGTCTCAATGCTAGCACTCCTCACCTTGTTGTGGTTAGCTTAGGTCACTTGAGGATGGTCTATACCTGACTATTTATCCTAATTTGTGTCGCTGTTATCTGCTTGTGTGCCAAGTTAAATAAAATATGACATAAGTTTACAAATCCTTGACTTTGGTAAAATGTTGTGGAATATAAGATTTCTAAGTTAAACAAAGCTATTTAAAAGACAGTTCTTATTACTCTTTTTGTTGGTTGAAATGAGAAATTGCATGGGAAGATTGGATTGTTAACGCAAATAACTTTTATACAATCCCACCACTTCGTTGGTGATGTCACCTCTAATATCTCTACGAAATTCTGCAATGATTGCAGGAAAACCTGAAGCTAGTCAAGGAAACAACAAGGCTTGAAATGCGGCTAAAAATAACAAGGGCAAAGCTGGATGCCTCCCGTGGTAGATTTGAAGAGCTAGTTAATGAAATGGACTTTATGCATCATAAATTCAAGGAGGCTACAAGAAATCTCAAGGAACAACTTGTTGCAGCTAGACTTGAATCATTTGAATTGAAAAAGAAGCTTATGGCTGTGGAGTGAGTAATGTTGGTAGAAATATGAATAAATAAATATAATGACTGATATATGTTGTATAATAGGGTAACGTATTCGATGAACAATGTTCTCTCTGCCAGAAAAGCAGAGTATAGAGAGCACGCTCAATTGTAAATATTCATTTTTTGTATCCAAAAAGTTTTAAAGGGTTACATGTTTGAAAATTCAGTCACATATTTACCAGATTTGACCTGCTAACTTCTTTTATTTTGATTTGTACCATGTAACTGTATGCATAGAGTTAAATAAAAAAAAACATTTAATAATCTGTTAACTATTCATATTTCTCTTCAAGAATATTTTGAATAAGGATATTCTTGAAAGTTCCATTTGGCAAGCCACCGGCACATAAAATTGAATGTTTTGAATGCATAGTTGTTTTCTTGTACCTTAACGATGGATAATTTATTTATTTACCTTAAATAAATGGATAATTTATTTCTTTGAATAAATTTGAAACACCTTTCACTAAATTTGGTAAAATAGCTGGTGGAGGGGAGGTCTAGATCAATTTGAAGCTGTTCAGTCGCAGGATTTCCTCCCTCAAGGATATTTGTTTCAATTATTATCTATATCTATTTGGATATAGAGAATAATCTAGATCACAAATAACATTAAATGGTATACTTTTTTACTCTTATCTGTATTCCTTTAAAAAGTAAAAGTTCTCGAAGTGTGAATGTTTTGCCTTGTAGCAAAATGCAGCTCAGTTCATCATAGACATTTAAGTGATATTATAAGCTCCATAGTTCCATAGTACCATGCATGTACATTTGAGCTTTTCAAAATATTGGTGTACTTTTTTACTCTTATCTGTATTCCTTTAAAAAGTAAAAGGTCTGTAATGTGAATGTTTTGCCTTGAAGCAAAATGCAGCTCAGTTCATCATAGACATTTAAGTGATGTTATAACCTCCATATCCCATAGTACTATACATGTACATTTGAGCTTTTCAATTTTTTTTTATCTTAAGTAGTTTAAACAAAATAATAACATTTAATTGATAATACATTTGTACCATATAAACCTTCAAGTTAACCTTGGGATAGATAATTGTAGCACGTCATAAGCATTTAATTAAGAATATAAGTGAAGAGATGAAAAGTGCTTACTTTGTTGTTGATTATCCACCCTTAGCCACTTTATTTTACTGAACGATACTGAATGGTTTTGATCATTTGAAATGCAAAGTGTCCCTAATCTTACAAGTCTTTTTACACTTATGTTTTCCTGACCCAAAAACTCAAGTTCCAATTTATACCTTATCATTAGTTGTTTGAGATGCCATTGTGCTTGTTGTAATGCCCCCTAGACATGATCGTGCATTATAGCATCCACAATGGTATACAACTGATTTTCCAATTCCAATGCCTGCCATTTCACTTTGATTCACGCCCTTATCCCTTTTTGTGCACAATTGTTTAAAAAACAACCATTTGATGTTTTACAAAAGGCTAGGTTTATCAAATAATTATAAAGGAGAATGAACAAATAGGATAGCAACATACATGAAGAACACATAATCCATAAATAACGCACATAACATGATAGAAGCTATTATTGCATTTATACACACCCTAACATTTCCCTCTTTGCACAACTTTCAATATTCCACCATCCCAATCTCTTCAAATTTGTCAAGCTTGATTGTCTTTGAGGAAGTTTTGTTATTCAACCTATTAGGACAGGCCCTCAAAGGTGTCTATATTACCTCTTAATTTAGATATCTAATTTTTTAGTAAATGTCAAGTTGCATATTTATAGAGGACAAATTTGCAATCTTACATGACAACTTTACAGTGTGACACCACCATACACATAGATATAGTTGCACAAAAGCATAGATTCACATCCAAATTTGTTCTCGTAACATAGAGATGAAGCAAGTAAAATAGAGGGGATATAGATTTAGGATTCTAGCTATTGATGCAACACAAAATAAGTTAGTTGATAGACAACTTCAAATTTCAAACAGACCTTGTTTTCCTTAATCCTAGTCTTTCTAGTCTTTAAATGAGAGAATAATGATAACACAATAATGGCAAAGTAAACATCTTGAAGAATGTCATACCCCTCCTTTTCATTTTAGCGAATCTAACATCTTACAAAACAATTTAGGATCCTTCCATACAATATTCTTGTTGATTTTCATGTCATCTAAGTGTGGGTTAAGGTTTTTCTTTTAGGTTTAAATTTCTTAGAACCTTAGCTCTTTCTCTCCACCCTTTCTTTTCCGTTCCTTGTCAAATGAATTCTTATATGTCTCTGGTTTTTATCCACGAACAACCTAGCAACACTTATTTATGTCTAACTTCTTTGTCATCATCTTATGATCCTAGAACACATGTTATCCTTTTATAACTAGAATGATTCTTATCATTATAGATCATGAACTAACACCTATTCTCAAATCCTTGACAAACATTTATTGAGTTTGTTTGAACAGAAAGAATTCCCTCTTCTCTATCTTACACGAAGTTATTTCACTAGATAATGAACAAACTTTGTTCACTCCTCATTTCTAACAATAGTGCGTTATATGATGGAAAGATGCATGCTTCTTTGTTTCCTTTCCTTTCTAGAAAATCAATAGTAGATGCATTTAGTGGCATTGAATATCTTGTGTTGTGTGTTAAATTTTTTGTTTTATCTTTCTATAAACATTGGCAAATAATGATTTCTTTTGCATGCATTTTAACAACATTTAATAAATGCAATACATCATGAAACATGGGGCACATTGTCTTTCTTTCTATGTGTTGATATGTGCATTCTTGGATTACTTTCCAACTCCATCTCAACACATCTTTGTAACTTCTACACATGAGGTTTCCATTTATTTTTAATAAACATTTAAATATCTATTTAAAAAATATATTTATCAAAATTAGAAAAAAATAAAATTCATGCACTAAAATTTCAAGTTAATATACACACCAAAAATAAATAAATTTTTATCTATATATAGAGAGCGACATTTCATGTAACTTCATTTTTTAGAATTTTATCATCAATTAAATTATATTGTCAATTTCATAAAAACTATGTCAGAATTTATTTATTATTATTATTTTTTTAAATACAAACATAAAATACACTAAAAATAACAGCTTTTATTAGTTTATGTCATTTTAAAATTAAATATATAGATGCCAATTTTTATTAATTCAAGTTAAAAAGTTGGAACAATGTTAGCCATTTTGCTTTATAAAAGTGTGACATAGCTATGTACTTTTAAAATTTTGGTTAGCAACATCTTTGTACCTACTCCAACTTTGCTTTATAAAAGTGTGACATAGCTATGTACTTTTAAAATTTTGGTTAGTAGCATCTTTGTACCTACTCCAACTTTCATTGGTAGGGTCCTAGATTGACCTACACAATATCTTTGATACAAAAATTTCAATTGGGAGACTTTGTTACACTAAACAACATGGAAAGATATTTAGAACAATTGGGAGGTATTGTAAAGGATATTCAAGGTAATTTTTCTCAGTTACAAGGGGATTTCTCTCAATCCCTTCAAATAAAACTCAAAACATTGATGGATGAAGTCCTAAAAGGCACACAAGTACATAAAAGAACAATGCATCAAAAAATACTTGTGGAGTTGTAGAAGACTAGGATGAATGAAGAGATGAAAAAGTGTGCCACTATCCATTCCACTTTGGTATCACATATAAGCATAATACAAACTATAGAGGGTGATATCATTGCCCTCTATTGGTTTTGTTTACAGTGGGTGACTATTATAACACTAGTCAAAGAACAAAAGGATTAGATAGAGCTGCACATTATCCAAGTGACCACCTCCTATGATTCCTTACAAGACTCTAATGGATATAATTGAGCACATATGGAAACTTTACATGCACAATTCTAATAGCTACAAGACCAATAGAATCAAACAAGGCATAAATTCTAGCAGTTAAGGGAAGTGGTTAGCTTGTTGTTGGCACACATCACCAAAATACTTCAAGAAGCACATAAATTGGCCCAATAGATCCAAATTCCTAACACTCTTCTAAAGGCAAGCATCTAATGATCTGGATTCAGGTACATAACAAACAATTGAAGTAGGCAAAGGCACAATGGGATAACACTTTTGTTAATCTCAAAGAAATCTACAAGGACATTATTCCTACACAATAGGAGTCAATTTGGCTTGGGGACAAGCCAACATTTTGAAAGGGGAGATGATGTTTGTGGGATAAAGGTTGTCACAACCCTCCTTTATCACCTTTTTTGATTTAAATACAAAACTCTATTTATATTCTTTGGATGAATTATTGAATGAATATTGTAAGGGAATAAAAATAATAAACCTCACACACATGAAAAATGCATATATATTTTAATTTGTTATTTAATTTTCCCTCACCCAAATTAAGGCACATGTTGTAGGAGGAATAAGAAGCTTCTAGAGGCTTCTCCACCTCCTTGCATGTAACTCCTCCCACTAAGCCTAATTAATTTGCATGGAGGCCAAATTGGGAGAAGAATCTCTTTTTTTCAATTAAAAAAATAGGTAGTGGGAATTGGTAATTTCTTTTATAAAATAGGTACAAGTTTCAAAAGAAAAGTTAGCCATTCCATAAGAAATTCTGCAATTTCTCCTTTGTAGTCCATTTTTTCGTTGCAGCCAAGGGTTTGTTGGGAGGATTTCTCTCCAATTTGGAGGATCAAGGAAGACTCTACACCATTTTGCAAGCATCTAGGTTCCTTCTACTTAGTTTATGCATCTTATTTTGTGGTAGATTAGGTTGATTAAATTATTTATGAGAGTGAAATTCATTTGTGTTTTGTTAAGAATTAGTTTTTAGATTTTAAATGAGATTCATTGTTTAAAGGAGGTTCATTGTCTAAATGAGATTTATTGTCTAAATTCTTGATATGAAATTAGTTTCAAAGTTTGCAGAGAATAAGATTCAATGTTTAATTTCTTGATAAAAAAAAAAATATAGTTTTAGATTTGTAGAGAAAAAGATTCTTTGTTTCAGATTTTTGAAAGAATTAGTTGAAATCATTTGATGAGAACTAGATTTATTGTTTTTTTTTGAGTCTTGATAAGAAATTTAGTTTCAGATTTTTTTTAGACTCATGCAAAAGAAAAGAAGAAAATTTTTTAGATCAAGGGTTAATATAGATTGTTAACTTGTTGTAAGGATTAAATTATTGTTTTTTTTTCAATCTCTGATTTGGATACTGTAAAAGAAAAAAAAAATTTATTATCTATCATTTGCTTGCTGTAGTTTGGATTTTCAGTTTGAATAATCAAATGTTGTTTTGCTGTAGAATTAAATATTCATTTCTATGAACAAATCTTATTTTGAATAAATAAAATTCTCCTGTAGGATTAAACTCATCTCTGTAAATTTTAGATTGAAATCATACCAACAAAATACAGCCATAAGCCTGCATAAAACCATCTGCCTTTCATGGCTGGAAATGATTTACTCTTTGGGATATTTTAATCTCTGTGTGGAAACAAAAAAAAAACTTACCCTTAGTTGCTCATCTAGGTTTCAATCCTCTGCACTATGCTGGGATCAACTTATTCTCCCTGTGTTGTTAATTCCTCTGGGTTAATTATGCCTGAGAATGAACCCCCATTACTACTTAACATTTTAATTTATTATTGTTAAATCTACTCTCTAACTATCTAAATTAACCTGGGAAAAAAAAAAACAAAAAAACTAATAATATGATAAATCGAATGAATGAAACCGTACGTATATATATATATATATATATATGTATGTCTGAAATGCTTCAAAAAAGACCATCGCATGTGAGTAATTGTCTGTACCACGCGGTACGTTGCATGGACAACGGCCGCAGGCGGATTAATAGTATGCAGGTAGGGGAGCGGTACCGTTACGGTACCCTCCACTAACCTGCGGTCACTGCTACGGCAGTGGCCGCAGGGTAGTGGGGGGGAACCGTGGGGCCCCCTCCTCCCACTAAGCGCACTGGGCACGCGTTGCCATGCCTTTGCATTATAAAAACTCTTTTTCGAGGAATGTAATTAAAGTTAGATGTTAATAATCGGTAAAATTTCGATTTGTTTCGTTTTATTTATTTTAAGTTTTAACAATGATTAATAACTTGTCAATAATTATTATTAATGTAATTGGTAATAGATATTAACATTGATATTCATTGATAATAGTTTTAATGATCAAATGAAAATATCACATGGTGTATTATTGGAAAAAAAAAAAAAATGGATTTCCCAAACCATTGAGGGTCTAATTGATTTTTGGGTGATAAACTTGAGCTTGCTTAAATCTTTAAGTCTTATGATTAATTCCAAAAGTGTAAACAAAATTCTAGTAGCTCTATATTTAATTGTTCTTGCAATAAGAGTAAACACTCCTCCTTTTTCTGCAATGATATTATTTTACTTCGCTTTATTTCCGCAATTTCTCATAAGTTCTCAATTATCATGTCAATTGTAGAATGACGATATCTCTCTTTTATTTTGAAAAGTATTTAAAGTTTAAATTGTATACAAGCATGATGCTAGTTTAGAAAACTAAACAAATGGAGTTGGAAAACCAAAACTAGCAGCGTTCGGTATATACGGTGCCTCTGGGTCACGCTTACGGGTAATGCCGTCGTGTTGAACTACTGCACTTAACGCCTAATAAAGCTGCATTAACGACGTCTGTGGCATCGTCCCTATAAATCGTCGGGGAGTAATAAGGGACATTTGGAAGTTAAAAATCCAAGGGGCGGGTAATCCCTCTTGGATCGATAATTTAATAAGATAACTTTTAATTGAATTCCACATCCGTTGAGATAAACCATAGTAAACCCCTCTTAGGGATGGTCAAGTTAAGAGCTCTCGTGAAATTTACTTATTTATTTATTTATTTATTCATCTCAAAGGGATATTGGTGATTTGCAATTAGGTGACGCTCATGATAAGTATTAGGATCTAGTTATTTTGTTTAGGCCACAAGAAATAGGCCATCTTGAGCCTTCGCTTAAGTGCTACCTTCGTGGGTAGCAACCGTAGAGAAACTGTCTGGGACATTGACCCTAGAAAGGGTTGCGTACCCACAAAATCAGTTTACATCAAACCATAGATTAGAAAATAGAACTACATACTTTACGCCTTGATCCCGCGCCGAAGCGGGTATGTAGGCAGTCTTGGGACGGAGTTGTCCCTCGTACTCAGGCGTTCGTGGGTGGGGTCTAGGCTTGGTTGAGTAAGAATCCTAATTGAAAGATAAGTTAATCAAACTTAATTCAATGCATACTCGGAAGGAATCCCGTATGGATTCGCTTGACTTCCCGAGGCTTTAAGCCAAATTCTGAGGCGGAATTCAAGCTTGTATTACTTTCTTACTACTCCTAAGGACGGCGACCTCGGTGCATTCTTGTTAGAAGAATGTAGTACTTAGTGAGTGGCTCAGGACCCGAATGGTCCCGATGAGTCTAAGTCTCTGGCCAGAGCATCTCCTATCCCGTTTGGATGGATGCCTACCCCGTATGGGTAGATGCCTATCCCGTATTGGATAGATGGAATTTACGTCCCGTATGGACAATTGCCTAACCCGTATGGTTAGAAGCTCATCCCGAATGGATGAATGCCCAATCCTATTGGATGGATGCCCAGAGTATGCAGTTGAATAAAACATAATAAAGGAAAACAAAAAAAAAAAAAAATTATACTCAATTTTTGTTGGATGATCATGGTGGGTTATTACAAAGGTAGAGCCTATTCAGATAGCATAAATCATATTGCAAACCACTACAAGGAGGTTTAGAGCCTCTAATTGAAGAGATACCATATACATTAGTAGTAGTGTATATGGGACATATCTAATTCGATAGATATTTGTATGCTAAAAAATATAATGAAAAATAAGACATAGACATTGGAAGACAAGAAGAGAAATATAAGGTAGATTAAGGAATCTATAATGTACAAGGAGATATAATGATATAATGAAAGGCAAAGCCTTGCTTGTGAGTACATGAATGAATTATGATAATAGATATATATTTGGGAATTCTAGATAGATGCATTATGGTTTATGAGAACTCTATTTTCTGTACTTTGTTAAACTAGTTGATGTACAATTCGGATCAACTCCTTACTTCCATTTGTATAACCGAGACTGGGGTATAAATACACCATATAAAAATTACTTGGTGCTCAAGACTCTAGTTTGTGTTCTCCCATTTTCTTGCTAACACATTTTTTGAGGGACATAACCAAAGCATGAAGTCTCTCAATATTTTCTTGTAAAATTCTTTTCATTATCAATAATACAATGTTTGGTTGAGGGTGGTCTAAAATTACTCTCATTTTTATTTTATGTTTTTATTTTATGAAATTTCATATTTTTGAATGCAAGACAATTTTATATTAATATTTTAATAAATTTCATAGAGAGTTTAGATGTGTATTTGATGTCAATTTGATATTAACAAGACATAATTTTACAAATTACTTGATTCCTTTGAGGTTGTGTCAATATATTTGCCCTAAAAGTAGGTACCAATCCTTGAAACAAGAGAATGATCAATTATGACATAATAAGGGTTTTTGGGTTTCATTGCTGTTAATTTAAAAAAAATATTTAATATAAAATTCAAGTAATTTAGAACTTGATTCTTGAGAACCTTCATTATTATAATTTTTTTTGCAATTTCTTACTTTTTTCTTTGTTGAAATAAGGTTATGATTTTATTTTATTGGACAAATAAAAAACAAAAATAGGTTTTGAAAGACCTAAAAGCTAAAAAAAAGATTTTTGGAATACCAAAGACTTGACACTAAAAGTAGTACATGACAAATAATTGGACTAACATATGTTATAGAGTTCAATTTTTTCATCGATCCCTTAAAAACTTGATAAATTTATCTAATAGAAATCCTTATAGATACTTCGATGACCTAACATAGGTAAGAGTGCAGAGGAAATAATCCTCTCCTACCAAGTGTTCATAATTAGTATAATCTCTACATTCTACATATATGTGTAGACACCTAAAATTGTCCTAGCCTAATTAAATAAATAAGAATCTGAAAATAAGACAATGAATCTATTGAATAAATATAATTGAACTTTGTCCCTCTAACACACTACATAGATTCATGTTTGTTAATATCATGCGCATTTAGGATTGCATTCATGTTAGATTGATCAAATATCCCTCATTCTCATGATTGTCATCCCTAAGTCACTTTGCTCAGTGATCTGAGAGCAAAGGCATTGGCTTGAGGGGTCTTGTGAGATAGAGAACAATGGAACATCCCTTGGGAAGTTGAGTTATTTCATATAGCTCCATAACTTGCACTAAGAGTCCCATTGGTGTGGACAAGTCCTGAATTCGTATTTTCCGTTTCATCACATCACTTTTCCGGCACACAAATATAATTGAACTTTGTCCCTCTAACACACTACATAGATATACTAAAACCTTGGGAGTTGAGATGCAAGACGATTAATCAAATAAAATTGAATTTTGTATCTATTATTTTCAATTTAAACCAATAAGAAAAAAGAAAAAGAACATTTTTACAATCATTTAAAATAAAAATTAAATATTTTTTGAGCAGATTGTGTAAATAATAGTTATTACAGTAACAAAACTTTAGTAAATATATTTGATATTATATGTTAATTGATGTAAATAGAAATACACCACATTAGATTGATCGTTAGAAGTTGTCTCAATTATCAACTATATGAATTCGTTGTTTCTGTTGATATATTTTCACTGAAACAAACTGTCTGAATGCTCCTACAGAAATGCAATGTTTCTCTTTCACCACATACTTTTCTTACATGGTATAAACTTTAAAACCTAAGTAGGCTTTTATCTCAGCTTCCTAAGCTTTTACCTTTAAATGATGTAGTATTCATCATTCCTGGTCATCGTTTGTGCATGGCACAAAAATGACAAGAGTAAAGTTATCCTTCATTTATTGCTTTTGACAGTTTGATCAATTGACTTCCCTTTCTAAGTGGTGTACAATAAATAATTAAGGGGTTTTAATCCATTGGAAATGGATTTGGTATGCCAAACAACCCGTGCATGATGGTATTAAACTTTGGGTAATGAATAAAACTATTATTTCTGTGAGTTATGGCATTGGCACGTCGTTGTGTCTTGTCTAGATTAATTCAAATATCTTCAAATACAGTTTTAGGGTAGCCTCTTTAAGAGGCAAATGCATATCTTCTTTTTTAGATCTTATACCCCTTAATGTAAATTTATGCTATTACACAATATAGGTAAGGTCACTCGGTAAAGTTATAATTGTATGAACTTCCATGTTTCTATTACTTGTCTTAAATCCTTTAAATTCTTCAAGTGATCATTTATCCAAAAAGAATTCAAGATTAGAAAGATAGATTCTTATACTATATTTAGGCTGGATTAATTGAAAAATTTAGAAGTATTTTGCTTAAGCTTAGATTTAAGAACTTGACTTTCTTCATTGAGATGATTATTTGAATTAAGTATGATTTAATCTTATATTACTTCTCATTCGATCACTTTTTTTTCTTGAAGGCTATAAGGTGGATGGTGTTTAAAATTCTCTTTTACAATTATATCAAATCTAGTATGCACATGTTGACTATGGAGTCAAATGAATTTTAATGTGTCACATATTATATATAACTCAATGTCAGTCAACAATATGGTTAGTAGATGTAATTATTAATTCTTAGTGTTTACGATAGCCATCAATGAAAAATTTATAAACTTAGCATAATTAATGTATAATAATCATATTTGAACTACTTAGGTCTTTTGTTTGAATATATGAACACTTACTATAATTATGTTACTATGCTTTATTTAATAATAGTATCTTGTTAGTATTATGGCCAATATCCCATTAATCATTACCATGTCTAGAAGTATCTTTATTAGTAATATTATTAATTATCCTTGGTGTATCAAATGCTATCATGAGTATCCTTGACCAAAGTGAATTGTCTGAAAATGATGTTAAGGAAGGTCATGATTATCCTCGATTGATAGTGGAAAAAATCATTTCTTTAGAGACCATAGATGGGTGTCATATATTAATTACCAACCCCATAACTTAGTTAATTCTTTGTGGTTCAAGCATAGTGAAATCGGAGATATGATGTACTTGTTATATATTACTACAATGTTTGAACAAATAAGAATACATACATTCTGACCCTGAGATAATTATAGATGACTTAAGGAAGTTGACTTCCTTGAGCCTAATAGTAGCATAAGATTAAACAAATATGATGTATGGTGTAAATGTTGTATATTTGAATTGGCCATGGGTTGTCTACTTGCTGTAGCTACATGTGAGATGTTATGTTGATCTTGGAACAACATTGGTAAAGTCTATTTATACCTTGTATACTAATTAATTATTAGAGTTACTAAATAGGTCTGGATATATCTCTTGTGCATTGATCTAGTGCAATATATAACATATGATTAAAACTTTCTATACTATACATAATCTATAACAACATATTGATTTGCGTATCTTTACATGGAGACCTATGTGTGAATCATCTTCATATCAAATCTAGCTAAGTCTTCATCTCTGTTTCACCTTAGTGTGTGGGAGCCGATGAGAGAAACTGTCTGGGGTATGAGGCCCTAGAAAGAGTTGCTTACCCACTTTTATAAATTTATTTATTTTTTAAGTTGAACTATGAAGTGTCTGTGCTTTCATGAGGCAAGGCCATCTACGATGAGCCCTAGAGACTTTAGATTTGGCCCTTAGCTTTGATTCTTCTAAGTTTATTTGGTCTTGCCACTCCTTCCTAATGTTATGTGTTTGTACTTGTGAGTTCAATGGTAGATTGTTATATGATCAATCTAGTTAAAGTAATAATATGATCTATCTTGTCAGTCATGTATCTAGCATTTGATAGATTTGATATTGTGCATCTTGTGGTGTAGACATGTATGCAGGTTCATGCGGTAGGTCGAGCCAAGTACTGAACATGGAAGAAAGAATGAGGTATGAACTGGCAAATTTTCTAGTTGAGTGTTGTTTGAATTAAATTCATTATTATCTTTAGTTGAACCGTTGAATGTTATAGCGAGTATAATCATAATCTCTTTTAATAGTTACATGGTATGTTTAAAAAAAAAAGTTGCTATTTCTTAGTAATGTTCACTTAGGTAAGAAGTGGGCATTATAGACCAAAATACTAAGAGGGGGGGGTGAATCAGTATTCTACTTCAAATTCTAAAACTGAAATAGTTAATATGTTGAACACAACTTAATCTTAATTATCCTTGAAAACATAGAAATGAATTGCATAACACATCCACAAAAGAGACACCAGAGATTTTTATACGTGGAAAACCCAAAGAGGGAAAAACCATGGAGAGGGTTAACTCTCAAGATAATATAACTAGTTATATGAGGTTACAAAACATGCTCACTATTGAAGGGCTCACTGCCCAGAGAGCTTATTGCTCAAATACAATCCGTTCACTACCGGAAAGGCTTACTGCAAAAAGGAGTGAATTGTGAAATTAGCATCTACACATGCATAAAATAGTTCTAGTTAAAGCTTCGACAATACACTATCTACTTGCAGCAAATCGGGTTAAGAACCTCTGCAAATCACTTCATCAACTTACTACTGTAGACGTATAAAAATGACCACTTTCTTAAGTGAATATTTAATATTCATTTTAATCTCATTCCTCTATTAAATTTAATTAAATTATCCACATTCATCTATTTGATTAAATAAGTTATTCAATTTATTTAATTAAATTCACCTAAGTCTTTTCTACCCCTTTAATTAAATAAGTCACTTTATTTAATTAATTTCCCTTTCTCCCCTTTTAATTAAATTTACATTTAATTAAATTATTCCTTGCAAATAAATAAATCTATTTTATTTAAATCCCCCACTTGCATCTATTTTGTTGAAATAAAACAATTTATTTTAATTAAAATTACCCTCTATCCACTTGCATTCTCCTACATCTCCCACTTGCCTCTCTAACCCCCCTTCTAGATTCTTCAAATCACTTCTAAATTAGCCTAGCCGATCTACTAAATATTGTCACATCCCTAAACAAAGGGAAGTCACTTCTTAAACCCTCAAAGTCTTTGAAAACCATTAAAGGTTTTATGTCTTCAACAAGTTAACTTTGAAAGTCTTCCAAACCATTAATGGTTAACTCAACCCTCTTGCATGATTAGAGACTTTCTCTCTAACTCAACCCTCATCTAACCCAAGGGTCTCATCAAGTATTTATTGCTTTGACCATGGTTATCCCTTTAACCCTTGCACAAGAGTTTACCCTTTGGGTAAAAGCTTTATCCATTGGATAACCCTAACCTAACCTTAACCCTTACCTCCTAAGGTAACCATGAGGTCTTCTCAAACATTTAATGCTTCTTACATCCCCTCTCAAGAAGTCTTATGTTGACAATTGTCACCATTTCATTGGTGAGAATTGTAAACATGGATTGATAACTTTCAATCCTAGCCCTTGATAAGATCATCCAATCCTGACCATCCATTGCCCTATTTTTTCTATAAATAGAGCCCTCTTTCCTCCATTTTGATCATCCAAGTTTCATGCATCTAATCTATACTTATTTTTATAAAGCATTTAGTCCCTCTTTGAATAGAAATAATCTAATAAACATGTTAGAAGCATTTCTATTATCATAATAATCATAATAGGCTAGCATATCATGTTAGGATAGTTCTTTTACTAATCCTTTCATCTTATCATCATATACATGTTAGTTTAATTCATATTAATTAATATCATGCACATTTAGGATTGCATTCATGTTAGATTGATCAAACATCCCTCATTCTCATGATTGTCATCCCTAAGTCACTTTGCTCAATGATCTGAGAGCAAAGGCATTGGCTTGAGGGGTCTTGTGAGATAGAGAATAATGGAACATCCCTTGGGAAGTTGAGTTATTCAATATAACTTCATAACTTTCACCAAGAGTCCCATTGGTGTGTGGACTAGTCCTAAATTCGTATTTTCTGTTTCATCACACCACTGTTCCTGCACACATTTTTGGTGCCCACCGTGGGGCATAACCCCATTTATCAAATCATTTTTGATGCAGGACTAACATTGTAGGTACGCGAAAAAGTTGAGTTAGTGCGTCGGTGCCTTCCTTTAGCGCATCCAAGCTGTCTGTCAACGCATCTAGAGTACTATTTAGAGCGTTGGACCCAAAACTTAGTGCATTTTGCAGTAACCTTAGCGCATAACAATTCTGCTAATTCTCGATAAACATTAGCGCTTTGAGGCATTAGTTCAATGCATCCATACAACAACGTAGCACATTGGAGAGATTT
The DNA here is from genome assembly GCF_030272615.1 of Cryptomeria japonica. Taxonomy (NCBI): domain Eukaryota; kingdom Viridiplantae; phylum Streptophyta; class Pinopsida; order Cupressales; family Cupressaceae; genus Cryptomeria; species Cryptomeria japonica. Next base: position 585,259,891 of record NC_081407.1, read on the forward strand.
TGTAGCATGTAGGGTCTACAGATTAGCACATAATAGACACAGAGGAAAAAATACAGTTGTAAGCGAGATCAAAAATTAGACTTGTAGAAGTCCACCTGTAGAATACTTTTTGCTAACTGGTGTTTTATTGCAGGTCACTAACATTTGTTTTGCAGGATTGGAAGATTCATTTTTTTTACTATTTTAGGCATTTGATTAAGTTTTCTTGTTTCTAACCTTGCTAAGTTAGTTATTTGAAATTTTTAATTTTCCTTATTGGTAAAAATGAACTTATTTTCCTTTTGAGTTATTTAAAAAGAACAACAAAAAAAATCTTAAATCTTGCTTTCATAGGGAGAAAAACACTTCATTTTTGGGATTTAAAAAGAACAAAGACAAACTTTACTTTTGCAAAGTATAAAACGAACCTCACCATCCTTTGGTGTTTAAAATGACCCACTTCATTTTTTTGCACAAGTTAAAGAACTTCACTTTCAAAATTCTAGATAAAACAAAAGAGGGAAATCCTTCCCCTTTCGAATTTTTTTTGTTGACCATATCAAAAATTTGCTTTGTTGACCCGTATTTCTTTACTTAGATCAACAAAATCATTGTTTTGAAAATTAAAAAGAACACTATGCCTTTTTGAAGCAACATCTCCCAATAGAAGTTAGCAAATCACTGAATTGGAGGCTAAAAAGAACTATTTTGTGCCTTGTCTCGAAAGTGGAAGGTATATGCTCTCCCCTTAACTGGGTGATCAAAAAGCCAAACCACTCTTAAGTTTTCTATAATTCAAGCATTTACATCCTTTAGCAGGTCTGCTCTCTCGAGTTTCTCTTAGAGCGCCATTTAAATGGTCGGTGAGAGGGGAACAACCTAAGTGGGAACTGACTTTATCGCCAAGTGTTCCAACCCACTATAATCAAAAGTGGAGGATGATGAAAGTCCCTTCAATGGTTTTTCTCAGCGATTAGCCTTCCCCCAGTATCTTTAATATACGTAAAGCCTTTGTTCTAAAGGTTGGGAAGCCTCTTGAGGGAGTTTATCACTGAAGACCGAACAGGAAGATTGATTACGAACTTTAGCAATAAAAACCTTGAGTCGAGTCAGTATCCAAACATCCTCAATATCATAGTGCAAGGGTGGGGAAGAATCCGCCCCCAAGATTACTCACCATATATCTCCCAAGATAACTACCCAATTGTGAAGCAATTCACTTTGAGTTAATTTTTGGCAAAAGGCAAAAAAATGGGTGCCCCCTAGGGGGTGACACGACTGTTTGAGCTGCCGGAGTATCGAGACTAGTGGGCTATGATATTGTCGATGACCCTTGAATAAAGAGTCTATCTGATTTGTATTATTTGTATCCAAACTTGTGAAAACATTGGAGATTCGAACACATCCTCACAGAACATACACTATCTGTTTAGTATAGGCAAAAATGATTGTCTCTTTCGTGTTGTGTTTGCAATTTATAATTTAGAAAATCATCCATCAAAATTAAACTAGTGTTGAAAATTTCCAAGAAAACAAAAAAGAGAGCAAACAGAGCCATTTAGCATGCCAGAGCAATCTCCTAGTGCATCTAGAGCACACTTTAGTGCATACAACCTGAAACTTAGCACACTCATTCTTAAAAATAGCGCATAACAATATAAAATTTGGCAAACTTTTCACTAGCGCTCTAAGACACCATATTAGCGCTTTGAAGCATCAGCCTAGTGCATTGGGAGAAAACTGTAGCACTTTGAGTCTAAACATTAGCACGATTAAGGACATAATAGTGCGTAATCATCCCGGTCAAAATAAAATTCAAAACTCTGGTTTAGCACATAGCACAGGAAGCTTAGCGCATTGGTGGCTTTTAATAGCTCATTTAGATCTCACTTTAGCGCATCCAATCTCTGTCTTAGCGTATAGGTAAAACTTGGAAAAACAGAGAGTAAACTGAGCGCTTTTGGAAAATTTTATCATCAGTCTTGGATACCCTTTTGGGTCCTCAGTTGACCTTGCCAAGCAAAACTTGAACCAAAACATCAGAGAAATACTTCAAACAATCAAAGCAAGTCATTTTCAGAACAACATTTGTCAAAATCTAAAACTAGCTAGAGATAAAACTTTCTCCAATCAAAATCGGGTAACATCATCATATTTATCAAAAGGTCCGCCAATCTAACGGATTTCATCAACCAAACATACCTAGTTTAAACTTAAGTCATCAAATCGAGTCTCCATATCGAGAAACTCTTATCCATATCATTTGACGCACTTTGTCGTGGAGGCAAATCTAAACCTCTACTCGATAAAAGTAGGCTTAAGTTTTCAAACAAAGTATCATAATCCAAACATTAAAGGAAACCATTGATCACTCATGTATGACCACTCATATTTTGAGAAGAAAAAGTCTTCATCACAAAACTAAGTTGAAGAAACGACAACCTAGTTCTCAGAAAATTGCCAAACGGAATAGATTTCTCTATATCAATCACCAACTCTTCAAACCACATCGCACCTTTCTCCATCATATGCGCTTATATCCTCAAGACAAGTCAAACGAATTTGATGAAGAACCATTGAGAAGTAGAGCCTTTTGCCAAAAATTAGCATTTAGTCAACGCTTGAATCGTGGAGGAAAGATCAACCCAGCTTTCTTCCCAGAAGTCAGCATCACTTATAACATAGCTCAATTTGAACCACCAACCCTCGAACAAGAAGAAGAAGAGGAGTTTGTCTCCTTTGTCACGAAAAGTTTCTACTAGATGCTCGCTGTCACTCGCTCTCAATGAAACAAGCGAAGCGAACCACAACCGGAGTCCAGTATGGGTCGTAGATTATCAAACATGTTCGATTATACTGATCTAGGAGAAATAGAGATCACTGAGGAGCTCCTTCAAGAATTTCAAGAAAACCCTTCATTCCAAAAACTTATGGAAAGACTCATAGAGGTTGACAAAGAAAAATACATGCTCATGCTAACAAGACAACGAGTTAGGATTCCTGAAGACTTCGACACTGAAATCTTTAGGACAAGGTCTTGAAATTATGCTTATCAAGAACAACAGAGAGAAGAGGAAACATGTGACCCTGTACAAAACATACCTGAACAACATAACATACCAGAACACACCCATACCCGAACTAGGGATAACGAAAGAGAAGAACCTTTTCCTCGGTAAACAAATGCGCTCATGGTTGCTCTTACACAACAAATGCAAATGTTACCGAGACAAATGCAGGACATGCAACAGGGGACCACAGTACAATATTCCTTAAATGAAATTTGTCCTTACCCCTTTGACATGAGATTAAACATGATACCTTTTCTCTCGAATTCAGATATACCCAAATATGATAAGTATGATGGTAAGAGTGATCCTCGTGATTGTGTTCAAAATTTTTGTACCATGAGCCTTGAATTTTCTCACGATGACACTTATTTGATGAGGTTGTTTCCAAGAAGTTTGGGAGGGCAAACAATGGAGTGGTCGTCTAAACTTACACCTCTCGTCAGATCCTTTGATGAGTTGGTCAATAAATTTATCACTCAATACTCCTAAAATATTCAACACACAATCACCATGTTGGATGTATGTAATACCAAACAAAAAAAACAATGAAACATTCATGGTGTTTCTTCAACGTTGGAGACAGACGGTTTCAAGATATCCTCGAGATGTACCTGAAAAGGAAAAGAAGGAGATTTTCATCAACAATCTAAATAGTGAGATGAGTTATATACTTAAGCTCCAATGCATACCATCTTTTTCCAAGTTAATCGAAAACAGAATCCAAGCAGAGGAAGCATGCATCAACAAGGGAACATTGAAGTTCTTCAAAGAAGGAACTAATTCATCCAACTCTCATTTTAACAATCAGAACAACAACACCTTAGACAAATCCAAATTCTGGACCAGAAACAAAAACACTGTCAATGAGGGAGGAACTGATGCTAATGATATGAAGTCCAAACAACCAGTATTGGCTTTATCAGGTAATCCCTAGGCTACCAAGAATCAAAAGGGTGTTAACCAAGGCACTAACACTTATCCACCAAATACCAATTAGGGACCTTCAAATACAAACACCACCAACAATACCCAAGACAACAACACAAATCGAGGAACTAATCCAAATCAAAGGGGTAACACCAACAATTTTCCAAATAGACGCATCTACACACCATTGGGACAATCCTTAGAATCAACGTTCCGAGAACTCCTGGCAAACAAGATTATCACATTACTAGCCATAAACAACTTTGAACCCTAGGTCAAACCACCTTGGTGGAATGACTCACACTTCTGTGATTTTCATTGAAACAAAGGACATCAAACAAATGATTGCATGAGGCTTAAAAACATTGTTCAAGACATGATTGATAGAGGTGATTTAACGGTTAATGGTCTCAAAATAAACAGTGATCATGACACATTTAAAAATAGTCTTCCAAATTACAACAAGGAAGGAGCTTCATCATCAAACGACACCAGAGGAGGTCGTATAAATTATGTATACAATAACACCATCAATCATATATCGACAAATAACAACCAAGTAAATGTCATTAAAATTAAAGACAAACACGAACATGAGTCAATCAATGTAACCACTAGAACTCAAAAATATGTCTTGAAAGGACATACATCAACAACAACCATCCTCCCCAAGACTCAGTATAACTTAGTTGATCAAATGCGGAAAACTCCTGCTTAGATATCCATACTCGAGTTACTCAAACTCTCACCAAAACATAAGGACATATTGGAACAATCACTAGTTGAAACAAATGTACCTCAAGATCTGGATATTGATAAATTTCAAGCCATGGGCCTCATAATCTCATATTTTTTGAACATGATAATATCTCTTTGAGCTATCCACATAATACTCCCCTTCACATTGAAGTCTTGGTCTACAAATATCGAGTCAAAAGACTATTAATAGATGGAGGAGCAGGTCTCAATATCTGTACCTTAAAACTTATTCGTGCCTTAGGCTTCTTTGAGCAGTCTATTGATCCACACAAAAAGATCACCATCAAGGCATATGATGATGAAGAGAGATCATCCAAGGGAACAATGATACTACCTATTCAGGTAGGACCGATACAAAGAGACACTATGTGCCAAGTCTTAGACATAGACTTGACATACACTATTTTATTGGGTCGTCCTTGGATACATGAAATGCAAGCAGTACCGTCAACCTACCATCAGTGTGTCAAATTCCCATATAATGGACAAGAGATTTCTATATCAGCAGATAATAACTCCTTTCAATATTGCAATGCTATGGGGGCAGCCCAAGACAACTTGGTTCCACATAACAGGGAAGCTCAAACTTCCTCAGCGTTGGATCATCATCAAGAAAAGCTCAAATCTTTATCCATGGATTTCAAACAAAAGATGAAAATCAAAGAGAAAGGCATGGGAGAATACTCTTTTGAACCCATGTGTCTAACCAAATTACCAGCATCACCAAAATCTCATGGATAACCTTCTGCATCAACACATCAAGCAATACAACCCATCACCAAGTTTGATGGCAAGTTCATTCAATTGGGCACACTAGCACATGAATCAGAAGAGAAAGACATCCTTAGTTGGCTATACAAGGATGAGGAAGAAGTCTGAGCTGCTACTTTGGAGATAGCCATACCAACACAATAGTATGGAAAAGGATTCCGAATCATGCAACAGATGGGATACAGCGACAAAGGACCTATAGGCAAGTGTCAAGAAGGCATCATAGAACCACTGGACCCTCCTTCACAATTTTCTAGAGACAAAACAAGATTGGGATATGGACACAACCTACCCCCAAGGCAAAAGAAGAATAAATATCAAAAATCTCAGTGGAAAGCAAAGAAGAAATACAATGAGGACTCGTGGCAAGATGCACTACACCAAGCAACAAAAACAATAAGGAAAGAGCACGAATACCAAGAAAAAAAGAAACAATAAGAGGAGTTGGCCATTCAAAGAGAAGAAGTATCTTATAAGGAAGAACACCATGTCCAAGAACCGATTCAAAACAAGGCAGAATCACCTCCTGAAGAAATTACTACTCGCCAAGGAGAAACAGTATATGAACAGATGCAAAGAGTACAAGAAGGTTCTGATATGGAATCAGAGAAAACTACTTGACTAGTATCAATTATCAGGGATCTCTTTTCACCTTACAACATACCTGTCAACAGCATTGAAAGACTTTGGGACAATACTTTTGAAATTGATTCTAATGACTATGAATGGGGCAGCTGCTCAAATGTTACTGAAGATATCCCTGAAGGTGCTATTCATACACCCCTTTCTTAGGAAGGACACGTCATAGAGTTTAGATTACTTGAATTTGGTCCACAACATATCTACGAAGCTAAGGAAAATGAGCAGCGACACTACGAGCAAGTCTACACGGAAGATGATACCATCAAAGACCTCGACAATATCATTAACTTAACCAATATCCTAGACAATTTTAATGATACCTCTATCATGACACTTACCTCAGCTGACATTGATCCACCAAATGACCCTTTACCACTTGTATTTCTTGATTTAATAGACTGGGATGAACCTGAACACCATGACTTACCCATATTTTCAGATGATGAATCCATTATCCATTACCTATGTACAGTTAATCCGGAAACAAACTCTACCAACAAACAAAATCACGATATCTGCAATTGGGAGGGTGCTAAGTCTCTCAGTCGCAAAAATGAAAGAAATAAAGGATCTAATGCTGAAAGCCAGTCAATGACAGCACTAGATCACAAAAAAGTCAAAATAAAGGACACATCTAAGGGTGAAAACCTTTTTAAGGCACCTAAGGATGGGAGACTTGACACTCTTCCTGAACACTATCAGGAGAGATCGCCCATATTGATTGAGCCCACTCAATCAATCAACATTGGTACAAAAGAAGCAGCTAAAAACATACACCTAGCAGAGTCTCTAACAGAAGAAGAAAAACCAGAATTTTTCAAATTCTTCAAAGAAAAGCAAATCAATTTTGCTTGGTCCTATGCAGATATGCCCAGAGTAGATCAACACTTTATCATGCATCATTTATCTATTGCTCCAGGAGCTAAGCCGATCAAACAAAAGTTAAGAAAGATGAATCCACATGTAGCATTAATGGTCAAAGCTGAACTAAAGAAGTTATTAGATGTCAAATTTATTCGACCTATAGACTATGCTGAATGAATTTCAAACATTGTGCCAGTTTCAAAACTAGATGGAAGCATCAAGACATGCACAAATTTTAGGGATGTTAACAAAGCCTATCCAAAGGATGACTTTCCTTTGCCCAACATCGACATAATTGTAGACCTCACAGCAGGCCATGCAATACTATCATTAATAGACGGTTTCTCTGGATACAATCAAATCAAGATAGCTCCAAAGGGTCAAGATAAAACAACATTTACCTGTCCTTGGGGAACACATTATTGGAATGTCATGCCCTTTGGCTTGAAGAATGCTGGGGCAACTTATCAAAGAGCAATGACGACAATCTTTCATGATATGATGCATACCTTCATGGAGGACTATGTGGATGATTTACTAGCTAAGTCATTTACTCGGGAAGAACACCTGGGCATATTAGATAAAATCTTTCAAAGATTGGAGAAATTCCAAGTTAGGCTAAACCCTAAGAAGTGTGTCTTCGGGGTGACATCAGGCAAATTATTAGGCTACATTGTGTCAGCAAAAGGCATTGAAGTAGATCCAGCGAAGGTACAGGCCATCATGGAGATGCCACCTCCCAGGAACATTAGTCAACTCATATCTCTACAAGGACAACTCCAGTCAATCAAGGGATTCATAGCCCAACTAGTAGATACAAGTCTACCATTCAATCATTTGCTACATAAGAACATACCATTCAAATGGGAGGCCAAGTGTGGAGAATCATTCTATCAAATCAAGCAATATCTAATGAATCCACCAATTCTGGTACCACCAATAACAGGAAAGCCTCTCATCCTCTACATATTAACAAATGACATATCATTGGGGGCACTGTTAGCACATGAAGATCAATAAGGCAAGGAACAAGCTATATATTACATCAACAGGACATTAAATGACTATGAGCTCAATTACACATTTATTGAGAAGGCCTGCTTAGCTGTAGTCTTAGCCTCTCAAAAGTATTGACATTACATGCTAGCTCACACAATCAAGATAGTAGCAAAAATTGATCCTCTCAAGTATTTACTCAGCAAAGCAACTCTTACAAGCAGATTAACTAAATGGGTCATGATTCTCAGCAAGTTTGATATCCACTACACAGAGCATCGGGCTATCAAGGGACAAGTAATTGCAAATCAATTAGCTGAAGCACCACTACCTGATAAGCAACCAATGAAAGTGGAATTTCTAGATAGGGATGTCCTTACTGTTATCACGAAGCAATGGACCCTGTACTTTGATGGTTCCTACACTCAACATGGCTCAGGTGTCGACATCTTGTTCGTCACTCTTGAAGGACACACCATACCAAGATCATATAGACTCATGTTTCCATGCATAAATAACATCACTGAGTATGAAGCACTGATCACTAGAATCAAAATGGCCGTGGAATGGAGAATCATAGAATTGAAGGTCTATGGAGATTCCCAACTAGTTATAAATCAGATGAACAATGAATATCAAACAAAGGATGACAAGCTGCTACCATAGAAAAGAATGGTAGATGACTTGAAACAGTATTTTGTACCCATCACCTTCGAGCAAATACCAAGGTTGGACAACATAGCAAATGATGCAATGGCTACTATTGCTTCACTAGTACTGCATCCCATGTTATTTATGCCTTAACCGGTTCAGACTCTCCTTTATATGAGACAATATATGAGTACCTTAAAACCAATACCCTGCCCATTGACCTATCTCATAATAAAAAATGCAACTTTATCCAGCAAGCCACCCGTTATACCTTAACGACTGATACCCTTTACTGTCAAGGTCTAGATGGTACTCTTCTTCATTGCCTTGATCGTAATGAATTTGACTTTGCTTTACACGAGCTTCACGAGGGTATTTGTGGCACACATTCAAGTGGTCCTACTCTCGCTAAAAAACTTCTGAGAATGGGATATTACTGACCGACAATGGAGAAAGACTCTTATCAATTTGCCAAGAAATGTCCTAAATGCCAAATCCATGACAATCTTATCCATGCACCAGCACAAGAATTACAACCATTTACAACTTCTTGGCCTTTCTGTCAGTGGGGACTTGATTTAGTAGGGAAAATCCATCCTTCCTCTTCAAATGGACACAAGTTCATAATCACTGCAATAGAGTATTTCACAAAATGGATCGAAGTAGTCCCATTGACCACAGTAACTGGAAAATAGATTGCCTCATTTATTCTCAATTATATGATCTACAGATACGGCATTCCCAGTTCCATCATCACAGACAACAGGCGTCCCTTCCAAAATCAGGATGTGTGAGAACTATGTGAACAATTCAAAATCCAACATCGTTTCTCTACACCTTACTACCCACAGGGGAATGGTCAAGCAGAGGAATCAAATAAAACAATATTGAAAATCCTAAAGAAGACAGTAAATGATGCAGGAAAGGATTGGCATGTACAACTCAATCCGACACGCTGGGCCTACAAGACTTGCATCCGGACACCTATAGGGACTACACCATATTCTTTGGTATATGGATTAGAAGCAATTTTACCTCTTGAGGTAGAGATTCCATCACTCAGAGTATATTTAAAAGGCCTCATTCCAGATGAGGAGTATCAGGTCAACAAATTGCAAGAACTAGAGCTTCTGGATGAAAAACGTAAGCATGCCTATGATCACCTCAAAGCATACCAACAACGCATGTGTAAAAGCTACAACCACAAAGTCATCCCTAGGATTTTCAAAGTCAGTGATCTCATACTCAAAGAAAATCCCACAAATCAATAGGATCGAGAAAAGAAGGGAATGTTTGAACCTAATTTGTTAGGTCCTTATGTTATCATATCAGCCTATGGATCCGGTGCCTATCAACTTATAACTTTAGAGGGAGATGTACTCGACAAACCAACCAACAACATCCATCTGAAGAAATTCTATACTTGAGTGGTCTAATGCATGGAGAAAGTGAAAAATACAAAAAAATACAAAAAAAAAATCAGAAAAACAAAAAAAAAGTGCAATTAAAACAAGTGGTGAAAACCTAGCAACATGCGCTATTTGTGAGGGACCAAATTCTCTATCTATCATTACTCATATCTTTTTGCATCTGAAGTCATAGCTAATGGCCATCAACCAACACTTTTTACACAACATTATCCCGGACATACTTAGCGTAGTCACTGTCCTTGATTATCTAAATGATCAGTTTATCATATTCCAACATGGCTTGGTAATCACTGTGAATATACACATCGATCGATATATATAGCTAGGGGTAATATTCCTATGAATTCAAGCATTCCAACAAGCAAACAAGAATTGTAGCATGCCAAGGCAATCTTGTCAACAACAACTCATCAACCGAGAAAACAAAACACTGATCCAATTAACAACTTCAACACACATGATGGATGATTTTCTGAAATATAATTTGTTTACATCTCGCATGAAGTTTTGACTATTTTGCACTTGAACTTTTTGAATCGTTGGATCTCCTAAAAATTTCTCAACGATGCATCGAGCTAGAGGAAATGGCCAGAGAGTCTGATATTTTTGGTTTTCTGTCTGTGAGGCGATCACTTGTACTATGCAAATTTGTCTTGAGACATGATTCAAAATGTATCACTGAAGACATTGTTCCACCTTGCGCATACAAATGGTTTAATCTTGTCTGTTTATACGCAAGCAACACTCAGGTCGTCTTGGTTCAATTATACCTCGACGCTTGTGCCATCTTGCAATATCAAAATCTATGTAAAGTTTTTCTCAAGTCATTATGGTTCAATTATACCATTATGCTTGTATAAAATTTCAACATATCAAAAGCTCAATGATGATAAATAAAAACGGAGCAAAAACATGTGACTACACAGAAATGACAAACGATAGAATGAGGATGATCAAATAAGTTGCATTTAGTTGCATATCATTTTAAAGTCGCATTTAGTCGCATATCATTATCATACATCTCATTTTCACGATACATCTCACATCATATCATTATCATACATCTCATTTTCAAGATACATCTCACATCACATCATTATCATACATCTCATTTTCAAGATACATCTCACATCACATCATTATCATACATCTCATTTTCAAGATACATCTCACATCATATCATTATCATACATCTCATTTTCAAGATACATCTCACAAATTAGTCATCATAGCAACATATCATTATGTCATTGCATCTTCATCATCAATCATCATCAATCAATATCAAATAAAAAACATTTATATAAAGCATCACATCATCATCATAGAAATATCATATCAATGCATAAATCATCATCCATAAACACATCACATGTGGATCAGAAAATTGGTGTCATATATCTCAAAAATGATCAAAATATACAAAGGATGTCATGTCTATCAAAATACAACAAAACACTCAAAATACAATAGAGACAAGTCTCTCAGGTATGACTATCTCCTGAGGCTGATGGTCTTGCAGTAGATGTCCCAGCACCTAGATCTCCAAGTGGATCACGTCGTGACGACCCTGTAACACCTTTGCTCTCTGTCCCTGACTGACTTCAAGCTGATCGACTGGTTGTATAGCTAGGAGCTCTATGCTCTCTAGGGACTAGCTTCTCATATAATCACCTATAGTGATGAATAATGATGATTAGTAAGTACTCACCATATACTGAGAGGGGGGGGTGAATCAGTATAGACAAAAAATTCCTTAAACCACTTTGACTGCAAAGACTGCACTAACTGGTAAACAGAATCACCGATCTAAAACAGGGCACTACCGGTAAAACATAGTGAGACTATGAAACACACAAACCGATAACACTTAGATCTTCTCACAACCTAATCTCTCCTTTCCACTTCACCCATATGTATAAACAAGTAATACATCGGAAATATAAAGACCACTGGATTAGCATGCATTACCACTTAACAAAAAACACTAATCATCACATGAAAAAACATCACACATGACACACTGATTTTTCACGTGGAAACCCAACTGGGAAAAACCACGGTGGGGATGAATACCCACAAGTTGTTCTTTGAACTCTTCTGAAGTCCGCTTTGTTAGGAGCCTAATTCGGTTAAGGACTTTATAATAGGTTCTGCTAGGAACTAATCCTTCTAGGGATCACTCGGTTAAGGGATGGCTAAATACCCGGTTAAAGGTTAGAACCCCACTAAAGGTTACCTCGCAAGAGGATTTGAAGAACTCAATGAATTTGAGTCACCCCGTTAAAGGATTTATAGAAAGCCTATTAAAGCTACCCGGTTAAGGGATTTTCCAACTGCTGAAATGGTTAGAAGTCAACAGATAATACACTGATTTGATAACAACACTCAATGCCAAGATAGATCCATTTTAGCTCCTTTACTTTTGCAATCACACTCTACAGGTATCAACACACTTCTCTAGTCTAGCAAGAATCAAGTATCTCTTCACTTGGATACACACATAACATTTGCCAACAACTTCACAATGCAAATCATCATCAACTTTATAGGAAACAGATAGGTCGGTAGCATAAACCCTAAACCCTAAACATTTAGGTTATCAATATAGTCGGTCCAATCCTAACCGTTCAAACACATTGCATTGAATAAAACAGTCTTGAACAGATCTCAAGATGTTCTCCATCGTTCATTCTTTGCCGCTTCTAGAAGCTGGTAACCCATCACGCGCTCTCCACTGTTTACTGAGACTTCGCACATTCTCGAGGTAGATACGATCAATCTTCTTCATGCAAGATCCTCAAGAAAATCCTTCACTTGCACAAGGCTGACGTGGCAACACAATTTGATCTTCATTTCAATGCTAACCCATCACAGGATGTCGTCGGTCGAATCACAGAGACTTGGCATGCATCAACTAGAAACCCCGATACAAACTTTCCATATACCGGTTCACTTTCTGCATATACCGGTTCATTCCATCATACAAGTTCACACTTCATCATACTGCTTCACTTGTATCATCATACTGGTTTGCTTGCCAGGTTGCTTACTTCAATATACCAGTTCATACTTCAACATATTGACATCAATGACAAGATACAATATCATCATGTCATCACACTTCTGCACATATGCCAACATATAGTACTCGGCCTCCTTGGCCATGTACCGTATCTCCCTCAGTGTGTCCCTCATAGGGGCATTGACTGTCACTCTCTGTAGTCTCTCTACAAGCTCCTCTGCCCGCCCTAGGTGCTCTATCATCATATCCCGCTCTGCCATAATCTGGTGCTGCTGAGCCAATACCTGTGCCTAAAGCTGCTGCACTGTGCTCTGTAGGGATCTAATCTGTGAGTCATGTTGGTGGGTGAGTACCCAAACCTGAATGGGTACCTGTGTCGTGGTCCCACCCATCCCTGTCCCTGTCCTAGGCGTCGGTGGAGGTAATACATTTGATCTCCTCCTCTGGGTCGACCACGTGAACTCCTCTATGCCACCCACAACTGCTAGCACCTCGCCTTCTCTGCCAACCCCGCCAGCTCCAAGAACCAAACCTCCCCTACCTCCATCAACACCCGGTCTTCTGACTAATCCAATACTCCCCCATCTCCCCCTCTATCTCCTCTCCTCCCCCCATCCCCTCCTCTATCTCCTTGTCTCCCTCTACCACCTCCCCTCCCATCTCCCCCGTCATCTCCTCCATCCTCCCCATATCCCTCCTCCATCTCCTCTCCTTCCTCTCTCTGTCTCACTGGCCTCTCTGGCTGCTCATCCTCATCATCGTCAAAGGCAGGAATCATCTTTGCCGGATTTGATATCTGTGCCATGACATGGGCCACAAAGAGCGCTGCAAACTCCTCCATCATCCCAACATCCACCACTCCAAACCCGTAATCCCATATCTGTCCGGCCAAATGCATGTACTCCTCCACAACCACTACACTATCAATAGTCAAACCCCACTTAGGCACATCCTTTCTCTGACTAGCATATAAGCATGCTCCCTATGGTATACCCTGCTGTTGACCATACTGCCACTGAACACAACCATGCAAAAATCTCTCAATAATAAAGGGCATCCATTCTATCAGGTATAACGACATATATACATAGGGCATCTCTAGCCCATCCTCCACCAACACCTCACAATCCATATACGGTCTCCAAATGACCGTATCAATGTCATCTGGCACCCTCCTCTAATGCTCTAGTTTGCCCAGCTTACACTGGACAACTATACCTGTGTACCCATATGCATAAGCCCGACCAATTGGCCTATTCCTGTCTGCAAGTGGTCTCATTGCGGGAATGTGCTCCCAAGCCCACACTTGTAATAACATGACCCCCGCTGATAAACTCATGTATCCCAGATACACCACATGGTGAAGTTCTCTGTAAAGATAAGACAACATACAGGACCCCCATGCAAACCTGTGACCCTGAGCCACCATATCCTCTAGCACCAATCCCCACCCCACTTCCAGTCCCTTCGACCTACGGTCGGGACACAAGAAGCCACCTACAAAACTTGCCAGTATAGAAGGTAGTGGAGCATAATCAAAATCTATAAACTCCTGCCAAGGGATCTCATATCCACATATCTGATCATCATGGAATATCCTGCAAAGAGCCTCTGTCCCATCCTCCTCCGTCTTCTCATATGGAAATAGTGCTGCAATCACTGGAATCCATAAAATCCAATAACAGTCCTCAGGAGTAACTGTCATCTCCCTAGTAGCCAAATGAAAGGTGTTCGTGTCACTGTGCCACCTCTCTGCCAAAGCTGTCAGTAAACCCCAGTTAATGATATATCGAGGCATGTCCAACAAAGAGGATAAACCACACCTCTCAATAATATCTCTATCGACCCGTGTCAAATGTGGAATCAGAGACCATGGTCTCGGAAACCGCTCTTGTGACTGCAATACACCAAGCCGTTCTTGTAAGAAAAAAACATGTCCAAACAACAGTTCCCACTTCTATCCGATATATCCAAATCAACACAAAATCAACTTGAAACAATGAAATATCAAATCAAATTCCATATCAAAAATCAAATCCCATATCGAAATCAAAAGCAACTTGAAACAACGAAGCATCATATCAAGTTCAATATCAAAAATAAAATCCCATATCAAAATAAAAAATAACTTGAAACAACGAAAAATCAAATCAAGTTCCATATCGAAAATCAAATCCAATATCAAAATAAAAAACAACTTGAAACAACGAAATATCAAATCAAGTTCCATATCGACAATCAAAAACCACATCGAAAATAAAAAATCCATATCGCAAGCACCATATCGAGAAATCAAATCCAAGACCCATAACACAAGAAATTCAAAAATCCATATTGCGAAAATCATATCAGGAACCATATCAGAAATCAAGAATCAGAACTCATATCGGATGTCAAAATCAATTGCAAAGCAACAATCAAAGATCCAAATCGCAAGAAAATTAGGATCCTGATAAAAAACAAACACTCAATCTGGCAATCCATATCAAAGCAGCAAAATCAGACATTAAGACAACAGGCACGACCTTGACACAGCTCAGCAGGCACCTATTCATCCCTGAATCATCTACCTCATCTATTTTTCCCCGCAACGCAATCTTCCCACTTCTTTCTAGCTATTTTTTCTGCTCACGCGCTATGATAACCCTCCCATGCACTACATTGCCACCTATGCGCTAGATAAACTCATCTACACGCTAAGACCTTTACTCTATGCGCTAGGTTAACCCTATGCACTACCCAAATCCTCCATCGCGCCAACCTATCTGCCCTATGCGCTAGGTTAACCCTATGCACTACCCAAATTACCCCTCGCGCTAACCTAAGAACCCTATGCGCTAGGTTAACCCTATGCGCTACCCTGTTCTTCGCATGCACAAACCTATTAGCCCTATGCGCTAGATCCTCCTATGCACTACCCTATACCTACGACGCGATACCTAAGGACTCCTAGATGCTAACCTAGCTAAAACAACCTTATGCGCTATGGTGTCTATCGTATGTGCTACGGAGTAAACCCTACGCGCTATGGTGTCTATCATATGTGCTACGGAGTAAACCCTACGTGCTAAAACGTGAAATTCAAAAACAAAAAATTAAAAACGTGACCAAAATTGACCAAATTAGAAGCAAAAAGGACAAAATTAGGATGAATTAAAAGTGGACCATATGGGGTGGGCCTCTGGTATCGATGAACGTGCTCGAATCGGTGCAAAGCATAGGGAACCGACATCTTGTCACTCTCCAAATGCCACTCTCACAAAAGTCAAATGGGTGCAAATAATACAAATAAAATCACTTTTAACCTTTTTATAAGGTAAAAGTCAATTAGGGTTAGTAGGTGGGGCATGTATTTTGCTCGTTCTCTCGCTTTTAACCCTAGCAAACATCATTTTCAGGAAATGAATCAATTAACGCGCATTAAACACAAACAAAATTTAAAAATACGATCAAATAAAAAATGATTATCAATTGAACAAATTTTTTAAATTTTGACTCATCTCCCGAGGGGGCATTATCAATATCATTTATCAAATATGGGGCATGACATCAACATCTCGACACACGACATCACATTGATCAAATTTTTGGCTACATACCCGACAATTTTCTTTGAATCAACATGTGCACACACGTCACTTCAAAGAGGGGCAAAATGTAGACGTATAAAAATGACCACTTTCCTAAGTGAATATTTAATATTCATTTTAACCTCATTCCTCTATTTAATTAAATTATCCTTTAAGTAAATAAATCACTTTATTTAATTAATTTCCCTTTGTCCCTTTTTAATTAAATTTACATTTAATTAAATTATTCCTTGCAAATAAATAAATCTAATTTATTTAAATCCCCCACTTGCATCTATTTTGTTGAAATAAAGCAATTTATTTTAATTAAAATTACCCTCCATCCACTTGCATTCTCCTACATCTCCCACTTGCCTCTCTAACCCCCCTTCTAGATTCTTCTAGTCACTTCTAAATTAGCCTAACCCATCTACTAAATATTGTCACATCCCTAAAGAAAGGGAAGTCACCTCTTAAACCCTCAAAGTCTTTGAAAACTATTAAAGGCTTTATGTCTTCAACAAGTTAACCTTGAAAGTCTTCCAAACCATTAATGGTTAAATCAACCCTCTTGCATGATTAGCGACTTTCTCTCTAACTCAACCCTCATCTAACCCAAGGGTCTCATCAAGCATTCATTGCTTTGACCATGGTTATCCCTTTAACACTTTCACAAGAGTTTACCCTTTGGGTAAAAACTTTATCCATTGGATAACCCTAACCTAACCTTAACCCTTACCTCCTAAGGTAACCATGAGGTCTTCTCAAGCATTTAATGCTTCTTACATCCCCTCTTAAGAAGTCTTATGTTGAAAATTGTCACCATTTCATTGGTGAGAATTGTAAACATGGATTGATAACTTTCAATCCTGGCCCTTGATAAGATCATCCAATCCTAACCATCCATTGGCCTATTTTTTCTATAAATAGAGCCCTCTTTCATCCATTTTGATCATCCAAGTTTCATGCATCTAATCTAAACTCATTTTTATAAAGCATTTAGTCCCTCTTTGAATAGAAATAATCTAATAAACATTTTAGAAGCATTTCTATTATCATAATAATCATAATAGGCTAGCATATCATGTTAGGATAGTTCTTTTACTAATCCTTTCATCTTATCATCATATACATGTTAGGTTAATTCATATTTGTTAATATCATGCACATTTAGGATTGCATTCATGTTAGATTGATCAAACATCCCTCATTCTCATGATTGTCATCCCTAAGTCACTTTGCTTAGTGATCTGAGAGCAAAGGCATTGGCTTGAGGGGTCTTGTGAGATAAAGAACAACGAAACATCCCTTGGGAAGTTGAGTTATTAAATATAACTCCATAAATTGCACTAAGAGTCCCATTGGTGTGTGGACTAGTCCTGAATTCTTATTTTCCATTTCATCTCACCACTTTTCCTGCACACAACTACAATACTCCAACTGTTTGTAATAGATCCGATTAGGAACCTCTACAAATCACTTCACCAACTCACTGCACAATTCTTCTAATACCAAACCAACACTTCACCTCTGTCGCTTACCGCTTCTATTCTTCGCTCATATGCTTCCACATACTCACTCACTCACATACATACATTCATCTCATCCCAAAGGGTTCTTACATATATATGTACATGCATATCAATTTGGAAATACATCAAGTCAACCATTGAGATATTTTACAAAAGAACGCTTTAATGACATGCTACAATCAACACAACAGAATATCAATAAATCTTCAAGGTTCGCCATACCAGAAAAGAACATATCCATGAAGCACCAAAACAACACACTGCCATAATGTCAAAATTACCAAAGTACAAAATGGAATAACCGAAACATTCAAAGCCCAAAAATTCTGGAGCACACTAATCACAATCCAAGTCAACTTCACATGACTCAAGACATGAAAACCAAACCACCAAATGAATGATACAAGAAACCAATGAAGCTAGAAGAAACCGAAGCACAAGAATCTGCTCACTATGGCATATTTGAACATACGATCTAAAACATGACATCTAGAGAACAACTTTGGAAGCACGTGAACAAATGTCACTTCCAACATAAAAAAAATCTCACAACCATATACTCATATCCTCATGATTCTAGAGCAATATTCATCTCAAATACTGTGACAATAACAACATCAACAACAACAAGGATCATGCAATTTGTAACATACATACCTATCTTCAACTATGCTGCAACTCAGCATATACAACTTCTCACATATCAATTTGCATATACCACATCTCTCATATTAATTAACAACATCTCACATACCAATCCAGAGCACCAGATAGAACCAAATAGCACCATATTTGACATCAATGACAACATAGATAAGTGATTCCAATAATCTCTCAACCATATTGACTAGAATTTTTGTTCGCAAGTTATAATTCTATAGAATGATTGGTTAAACTAATAGAAAAATATAATTCAATGGATGCCTAAGTATCCTACCTTGGCAGGAACTAATAATTATTTTAATTATTCAATTGGCTAATTATTCTCTCTATGATCAAATGAATTCTTTAATTTATTAAATTATCCACTTTTCAAAAATTAATTTTTTAAAAAATAAATAAAATATTTATTTAATTTATTTATCTATTTCTTGCACATGTATTAATTAATTAACTTCATTTTTTAATTCTTCTCACATGCTCAATTAAAGAATTATTTTAATTATTTAATTCTAATTAAGTCTTCTCTTCCACCTCTTTAACTCCTGTTCACTTTTAGTTTCACCTCTCAATCAATTCCCCTAACAGATCAGTCAAACCAATTATCTCATCAATCAATGCACTTAACTCCTCAATCAAATCTATTATCTCATCAATCAATGCATTTAACTCCTCAATCAAATATGTTCTCTCCTCAATCAATTTCTCTAACTTATTCATACAGCCAATTCCTCTTTGTAATTATCTCAATCAACTCTCTCATTAGATCTAAGTCATTAATCAATTTTGCTAATCTTTCCATCTTCACCACTGATTCCAATCTCAAAATTCTATAAAAGCAATCTCAATCTCATTCATTAACAACCACAGTCTTCAAATTTTTGTGCTATCATATTGCAGTAATTTTGCTACGATTCTCAGAGCCACCAACACACAACACAAGGAGAAGATTAATGGAGGCATTTGCATGAGTTTAATATCTTAGTTTGCATTTGATTATTTGATTGAAGCTTTTGTTGAATTCATTTGCTTCCTCTATTGTTTATGATTGGAGATTATTGTAATAGATTTCAAGTTAGTGGTTTCTTTCGTTGTCTTTTTACATTCCTTTCTTGTTTTTTGGTCGTTACATTTTGTGAACCTAATGTGAATTACACTCTAATTTGTTTTAGTTTTTTTGAGATCTCAGATTTTGTAGGCTACAATATTGGAATTCTGTAGTTGACAAATATGTTTCGCAACTATTTAATTTTTCATGCATATGTTCTAATGATTCATGCATTTGCATCACAACTTAATGCACGTGCTACAATTTCTCACACAATTGAAGAAAAAAATCACACAATTGTAGCACGGAGTCACACAATTGCACGACGAAGTATTACAATTGTACAATAGAATCACACATTCGCAACATAGAGTCACACATACGTTGCTTGTAGACACAAATTTGTTAGGTAAATTAAGAAGGTATAATTCACTATTTTGCCATTTCTCAGTTCTTTTTTTTGTCATTTTTTTAGTTATGTTGTTTTGTCTTTTATGTTCCTAGGGTAGGGATTTCATGTTACTAATTTTCGTTTGCAACATTTTGGCAAAAGGAGTAAGATCTTGAAGAAAATTGAAAACTTCTAACATGTGTTGCAGGTTCTTGTAGAAAAGTTGATTTTTGATTTAAATTTGTGTTTTCTTAGAATAGATCACATTTCGGTTTCTTAAGGGTAATTTCCATGTGTTTTTTGTGTCTTGTGTGCTTGCATGTATGCAGGGTTGTTGCAAACCGCTACATGCATATGCTCTCTCATTCCCTTCGTAGATCTAGGGTGCAAGAAACATTTAGTGACACTTGAATTTTCTTTTTTAAGTAGGAGGCCTACTTGGGGATTTCATCACTTTAGGGTTCGAACTCGAGCACATAACTCCAGTGGGCTATATTGAAGATCAAGAGCAAAAGATATAGGTGAAACTTGGCATGTACCTAGCATGCATGTGAATGTGTTCCTTGATAATGCAAGACACATTGTGGTGAGGGCCTAGTTTGGTTATGGAAGTAAAATGTATATTGGGCCTTCACGTGTATAAAATTTCAATCATAGGTGTTCTTTGAGATTGTACTATGAACTTTTTTGCTATTTAGAAAACTAGTCTTTGTTATTACTTGATGGTGCAAGGGATGCAAATCATACCCCAAAGTTACTCCACATGTACTCTGCTTGGTGATATAGGAATCTTGAGGCTTTGGCATACCTCTTAGGTGTATATGCCACCCTAGGAGAGAGAAGGTAAATTCCTTGTAGGCCTATATTTCTATCTATTCACTTTTTGGTTGTTTTGAGTTGAATCTTCTTCAAGTAGTATCTTACTCTTGAGATAGGTTGTATTATTTTTAAAGAGTTTTGAAATTGATGTATGATACCAATATTAAGACAATCTTTGGGATAATATAGGATTACATTATGAAACTCTAATTTTCAAAGCGTCCAAGTAAAAAACCTACTGTTTTCAGATTGTCTAAAAATCCAAATTTTTGTCAAAACTAAAACAAAACTTGAGAAACATTTATTGTCGCATTCACTTAATCTCTCACGTAATTGTTAGACCTAGTTATGCATTCATTAGACTAATTCACACATTTGCATAATCTTTCACACATTTGTCAGATGGAGTACCCCATTTGCTTAAATCTATCACAATTGTTGATAAAATCACTTATTTGTCTATCAAACTTAAAACCTTCAGGTTCATATCAAAACTATCAATTGGGATCCAAATCAAACTATCTAAACTTTTTTTGTCATTTGGGCCACTAGATTTCATCTATAGTTATCATTTAGGTCTTGCATTTAAAAGCTAGATTAAATTTCCCTTAGGTCAAGTCAAGATTAGTCCCTTGTCATAGCTTTCAAAAGTCTATATTTAGTTCTTTATTAGTCCTTAATATAGACTATCATTATTAATCCCGTAGGACCATCCTTTTAGCTTGCATTGTCAATAGAATTATATTATAGCTTTCATGCCTTAATCCTAAGTTTGCATACTAGAGTCTAACCATTTGGTTAGTTTACAAAACAAGAACTTTGGTCTTATATTAGAGTGTCTATACCTTATCAATCAATCAATCAATCCATCATCAACTTGTCGAATGTCAAAGTCATAAGTCTGGTGAAAGGTAATATTCTATTAAAGTCCTTCATCATTGTTATTTCAATCCTTAAAGGTCTAGGATCCATTTTTGGCCATTTAGGTTGGTGTCCATAAATTTTCACTCAAGCTTCTCCAAAAGTCTCAAAAAAACCTAGGTTTTTCATTACCTTTCCTTTAGTTGTATTTCCATTCAGAAATCGAGAAATTAAAAAGAAATAATTGCATTTTAGGGGTCTTATAGGAGTTTTTCATGGCCTATAATAGATCATAAAGTAAGGAGAATCAAATGGATCCAACATTTGATCCAAAATTTAATCTAACTAGTACCCCAAGCATTGAGTCAAACATACTCAACTATCTTGAAGATATGCCACTTTACTTGCTTCAGATGACCCATTTTTTGTACCAAACATCCATAAAGGGTTAACTCCTAACGAGCTTGACCAAGCAAAACAAGACCCCCAAATTCTCACGATCATAGATGGCCTCTTCGAATATGATCTTAACAGGTATTTTCTATTACTTGCTCACAATGGTGCTAAATTACCTTATGATTTTGACATATCTAGAATAATAGAACCTAGATCACAAATATAACAAAGTATAGGGTCTTTACAAGTGCTATCCTCACAACAATTGTTCACAAGCCTTCTGTTAATATTCATCCGAAGATGTTTGCAAGTGACATTTTGGTTAACTGTTTAGCATCTTCCTTTGCTTTTCGGCTCGCTCTTCCATTTGTGCACATGTGCCACATGGTGTCACGACGCTACTCTAAGAAGCTCACCTTTCTCGCCTTGAATTGAGAAAGCACAGAGCTACCGTATGATGTAGGATTTTTCTTCGGCGTAAGTGTTTCTGACCCCACCATTCTTTGTGTACTAGTAGTGACACTTGGCATCTGTGCGCTTCATGTCCTGGTCCCCACTTTGAGCTTGACTTTGAGGTTCCTCTGAGTTTCCACATGTCCCTTTAATGATTCATGAACCATAATGCTATTGGCATCATGATTTTCTTGTTTTGGCAGGTGCAGAGATCGCCATGATGCAGTTTGCATAATGACATCGAAAGGCCCTTTTCACCTTTTGATTGCATGCGTCTCTATGGATGCCACACAAGGATTTTCCTGACAGGGAGTGGTTGTTGGGATTTTTCTTGTGCTTTCCTGCTATTGGTTAAGGGCCGAGGGCTATTTATTGGCCTTCCCTCGATTGCTTTAGAGGTTCAAACTTTTAAGAAAAGATAATTAGACTTTGGCTCTGCAAATCATACCTTTATATTGATTATGTTTTGTGGATGAGAAAGATAGCAAACTGTGCCTATGGCCTTTATGATTATTTTGTTTGAAGCTTAATAGATTAGCTTCTGTGCTATTTTATGATTCAGTAACTTCTATGATGTATGTTGTGAGACTACAGATTAAAATATGTTATTAAACTTGTTATCTTTTAGATGAATGATGTATGTCATATTATGTTGAGTGAGCCTTGTTTGATTCTTCTCAAATTGCATTGGGCATGTAGATTGTTGAATGGGCCTTAAAATTGCAATTACTTGGGTTTTCTGTGTTGCAAATTCTCTAAAAACATTCTAGTGCATCACGTAATTAGTGTAGCCTTTAAGTTTTCTTTCTCCCTTTTCTCCCCCCATTGTATGAAGAGCCAACTTCTCACACCCGGAGGTTATTCAATGAACTTTGTTCAAAGGTCCCCATCACTAGATTTCCCATAAGGCTGTTAGCGTTTAATGCAAAATTTGTAGTCAACAGTTCTTTTTCTGGCATGCCTGGTGGGACCCAAATTTATGCTTAAAGCCTAAGCAGGTTTATGAATCACATACCTGTTACAAGGAGTCAAACAACTTCAAATCCCAGTTTACTTATGCCACCCCTGGTAACTGTCCAATCACCCGCAACTGTTTCTTCTTAGAATCCACCTATTATCCCTGCGACAACCATTCTCATAGTGATGGCTCAAGTTCCTCCCAAAAATTTTGTGACTTGGAACAATGATAGTCCTCTTATTCCTCCCGTTCCACCTATAGTCTAGGGCCCTATTCCTACTTCTGCGCTAAAAGTCATCCCTAAATTCACCGGTGAAGATTCCAAGACGTCGGGAGAACACTTACAGGATGTGGCTAATGTTTGTATAGTTTATAATGTTACAGAGAAGAATGTAGCTTTGAGATTTCTTGTAGCTTCATTTATAGGAAGAGCTTCAGATTGATATAGATCTCTTGCACCCAATTATATAGCTGATTGGGATCGACTTGGTGATCATTTCTTCAAGAGATTTTTAGATAAGGCGGATAGATCATCTCTGATGCAACAATTGATTACAATCAAGAGAGCTCCTCATGAAGTAGTAACAAACTTTAATATGAGGTTTCAAAGATCCTGGCAGAGGATACCTTTGTCCACTTGCCCACCTACAGATATGGCTTTTATATTCTATTTGAAAGCATTCAGTTGAGATATAATCATGATGATCCAATCTCTCGGAGGCAATAATCTCCCAAGTGCATATGATTTGGCAGTCAGAGCAGAGAACAATTTAATTGATGCTGAGAAGCTTGCGCCATGACCGCTCATGCCGATCTTCCCTGAAATATCTAATCAAGTACCTGATCCTGTCGCACCAAGCACTTCTACACCCAATCCATGTACGTATACCTCAGATCCCAACAAGCCAACACGTCCTCTTCTTCAGCTCTGGCTGCGAAAGTTAATGACATGATAAAGTTGCTGAGATCTTTTTTGAATGAGATAATTAACCTAAAAAGGTTCCAAACTCCCTCTGCTAGACCTCCTTTCCAACAAAATTTCCAAGGAAATAAACCTCCGTATTAGCAAAACCAATATGTGAACAATCAAGCTTCCTCAAGTCAAACAAATGGCCAGATAGTTCCAGTGCCTAATCCGCTGCAAGCCATTTATCCTAGTACCAACAAAGAGTTAACTGTAGGACATAATAATTTGGTGGACGATACCAATTCTTGGTGTTTCCCATGTAACAATGCCCATGCTCCAAGAAAATGTCCGAGGGGTAATTTGCAACAAAATATTTCAGATCAACGGAGTTAAGGTGCTACCTTAGATGCGGGGGTTTATGCTTCCCTTGGCATGGACAATGCAACCCTCATCGCTCAGATGCAAGGCATGTCAATGGAGAAAGAAAATGAGATGGCCCCAGATCATGCTTTATTTTCTTGGATGGAAGATGAAGATGCCGTACTCACAAATGACACAATTGCATTGAGTTTGGGAGCTCCCCAAGTACAGTAAGACTGCAACTTTCAGTCAAAAAGATGGTTCATGGGAGAGCTTGTAGGCGTGCAAGGAAGGTTTAGCTCAGAAAAGGCTCTTGAACAACCCGCAACTACTACCACATATTAGAGAAATGATGTTATCCCCTATAAACCGAGAGAAGTAAAAGCATCTGTGCCGCCAGTATTAGACGTGGTGGAACAAATAAAGAAATCCCTAGCTAATGTCTCCCTATGGGATATCCTTAGCATCCTAGAATAGAAGAGCTAGTTAAAAGAAGCTCTGCTAGAGGTGGAAAGACCTGCCACCAAGAATGTCACAAATTCCTCGTGGGCTAATGAGGAAAGATTTGTGACTCCCACAACACAATCACGCTTGCCAGCTATGCTAACGAATGAGGACAAACTACCCAGGTCCCACGCGAAGGGTAAGCGTAAACCAAATCCATTCTATTTGACTCTCATCGTAGGAGACAAGATTTTACATAGATCCATGATAGACTCTGGTGCTAGCACCACCATATTGCCAAAGAAGATTGCCAAGGTTTTGAACATCAAATATGAACCTCTAAGTAGGGGCGTTATGCAATTAGATAGAAATAAAGTTCAGACCATGGGTCTTATCAAAAGTCTTCCGCTGACACTGTTTGCATGTCTTAGTGTCACTGTATCCCAAGAGGTAGTAGTCATTGATACCCCCCTATTTTCGGCCTCTGCCTCTCCTGTGACTTCACTGCTAAGATAGGAGGTTACCTATCCCTAGATTGGTCCCATCTCATCCTTCGGACCCAACATGGTGCCAAACTCAAAATCCTTTCAGAGCCCCTACATACCGAGCATATAGCTGATCAAGCTATGATCAACTTTGAGCCAACCCATATCTCCATCTCTAATGAGGAGAGAAAAAATGCAGAGATTTTAGAGGATGAATAAGTGACTCATGATAGTACACCAGAACAAGAGGTCTTCCTTAACAAGTTCATAAATTCTGATCCATATGCCAATTACCATGCTAAAAGTGTTGGTACCTATTGTATTTTTGATGAGGATCAGATTATTCCAAAATTTACTAAAGAACCACTAACCAAGGAGGAGCTATCTTCTGTGCTCTAGACCTTGCACTTTGATCGTGCCAGATGCAAAATAGGTTTAGGCGCTGGAGTTTGCCTTACGTCTCCCTCTAGTGAACAAGTCCCGAGATCTTTTTGCTTGTAGTTTTCTTGTTCAAATAATGAAGCAAAGTATGAGGGACTAATTCAAGGCTTGAGCTTAGTAGAACATATGGGGATTAAATAATTGAAAGTCTTAGGATATTATGAGCTAATAATGTACCAAGTTTGAGGGATCTAAAGTGCCAAACATGTTCGCATGAGGTCATATCACCATAGAATATGGGATTTGATCGAAAGTTCTGATTCTTTCAACATCGAGAGGATTCCTTGCGAGGAAAATGCAACCACTGATCGGATGACCACTATTGGGTCACAATTCGACCTTGCTACAGATTTGCTTATCAATCCTCAGGCAGTCCGTGTGGTCATTCAAACAGCTATTCAAAACAATGACACCCATTGGCAAGTATTTGAAAGTGATGAAAAAATTACTTTGTTCATCCAACACTCCAGTGAATTTGCTGATCAAATGAAGCCTAAAGTTGTTGGTATTTTGGTATGGTTTTGTCATTGATGTCAACACCTACTAAAACTCTAGCACTTTGGAGAATCAACAATATTCACTGGCTAGCAAATGACTTATGCATAGTCACCGATATCTGGTACATCGACATGATATAATGATCACCATCACTTGGAATGGCATGGAAAACACATGGTTATGTCGAAGACATCGTTTGGACACTTTGTCTTGAAGGTTTGTTTATTGGCATATTCGTATTTGCATATTTGCTGTTACCGACAAATAGGTCCAGGATATACACCGACAGGTTTATCTTTTCCAGATCAGCATGGCACGCTATGGAGATGACTTATTATTGTTGTAAATGCATTAAGCCGACATGTTGAATCGGTTATTGCATTGGGCATTAATTTATTTGTAAAATGATTTTATTGTAATATCTTGTAGAGCCGACCTACTAAAATTGGTCTTAGGGTATGGTATAAATGTAAGATCTTATTTGTAAGATCAAATATGGAATGCAAAAAGGAATTATGTGAAGGTATATGTGAGATTGAGTAGAGCTATACACGCAGACATCTTTTCAAGGTGAAGCAAGGTTTTTGTGAAAGCATATCAAAACTACACCGGTACTAAATCTAGCATAGGAAGATGCTAACTTAAGCAGTACATTCTTATTGGATTTAACCATCCAATTGTAGTCAGTGTGACTCCCATTTGTGATTGAGCAGTGAGCTCTAGGCGCTTGGCCTTTCTGCATGTGCAGACCCCATTTGTATACACTTACTATCTGTAGTAGTATCATCTGATTGTGGGTAAGGTTTCCCACCGTGGTTTTTCCCTTTACAGGGTTTCCACGTACAAATATTGGTGTTATGTGTTGTGGATGACTTTATCTTTTTGTTTCATGCATTAATCCTTACCGGTATTGCAATTAACTATTAAAACTGTCTACCAACATATTAGATTGGTTTACCGATATCAAACATTAAGTTGGTTAAGTTGTTTTTGGTTTGAATTTATTTGATAACTGATTCCCCCCCCGACCTCTCAGTTGTCTCCGGGACCTAACAATTGGTATCAGAGCATTGTCCTCTTTTTGCAGAGGTTTAACAGCTTGAGGAGATCCAATGTCTACTAACTATTTCAGGAAGGACAGTCCTAAACTTGATGGAACCAACTATGGCATATGGAAGATCAGAATGGAGACACATTTAAATTGCATTGGAAAGGACATCTGGGATGTTACAAAGAATGGCTATACTACTCCTACTCAGAGTCAGCCCAATCCACCTAACCTAACTAAAGATGAAGAAAATGATTGCAAAGCAAGAGAAGCACTTTTGAGTGCATTATCAGATCAACAAATCATGGGATTATTAGATAGGTCTACTGCTAAAGCTATTTGGGATCATTTGGAAACACTAAATGAAGGAGATTCCACAGTCAAGATTGCAAAACTTGAAAGCTTTCAGGTTAGGTATGAACATCTGAAAATGGAAGAAGATGAAAGGATTTCTGCTTTTATGGAAAGAGTGAATGAAATTGATTTGGTTATTAAATGTTGTGGAGGAATCTTAAGTGAAGATGAAATTGTTTCAAAATTTTTAAGAGGATTGCCACCGGCATATAAAATGAAAGTCACTTCTATAAATGAGTTAAGAACAATGCCTAATACATCAGTAACTAGGGATGCATTGATTGGAAAACTTTCAGCTTTTGAAATTGAAGAATTTGGCCCTATTGCTACTATAAAGACAGATTTAGCTTTTAAAGCATCTACATCATCTACACCATCATTTGAAAAGTCTGATCGGAAAGCCTTTTATGCAAGAGAACTTGAAGAAAGCATAAAAGAAAATGAAGAACTTGAAGAACTTGAAGCACTATTTGCAAGGAAAATGCCAAAAGGTCCAGTTGGAAGTAAGTATGAAGGTAAAGCACCCTTTAAATGTTTTAACTATAATAAGATTGGTCATATGGCTTCAAGATACCCTGATAGACATGCTAGACTAAGAGAAGAAGCTAGAAGAACATACAAGCCTAACCTTGAATACCAAAGATACAAATTTAAGAAGAATAAAGACAAATCTTGTTACATTGCTGATGAAGGAGTGACTGATGATTCTAATGAGGATCCGATAGATAATGGATGTGTTTTTGTTGCTATAACGGAAGATCAACCGACACCTACTGCTCAATCGGTAGAATAGGCCTTGGCAGCTAAAGTTGAAGTTAAGGATGAATGGATCATTGATTCAGGATGCTCACATCATATGACTGGTGATAAGAGTAAATTCCTAAATTTTCAGGAGTATAATGGAGGTCTTGTAAGATTTGGAGATGATAAAGCTTGTTTGATCAAAGGTAAGGGTACAATATCTCTTGATGGTAAGAATAATACTGACAATGTCTACTATGTTGAAGGTTTAAAGCATAATCTTTTGAGTGTTGGTCAATTAGTTGAGAAAGGATTTCAGTTATAATTCAAAAATGGAAAATGCAAAATCACGAATAGAACTGGTTTGGAAATTGCAACCGATAATCAAACTAGAGGTAATATCTTTCATTTGAATAATAGTGAAAAGATATGCTTGATTGCACATATTGATGAAAGTTGGCTATGACATAAGAGACTCTGTCATGTAAATTTTGATTGTATGGTGAAGATCAGTACTACTAAGGCAGTTAGAGATTTACCTAAAATTGTCAAACCTCACAATACAGTGTGTAAGGAATGTCAATTTGGAAAACAAGTTAGAGCTACCTTCAAAAGTATTCCAGAAAAATCTAATAATGCTCTTGATTTAATTCATATTGACTTATGTGGTCCAGCTAGAACTAAAGGTTTACAAGGTGATAGATATTTCATGCTAATCATTGATGACTATTCTAGAATGTGTTGGGTTACTTTTCTCAGAGAAAAATCAGAAGCACTTGGAAAGTTCAAACTGTTCAAAGCAATGGTAGAAAATGAAACCGGTAAGAAAATCAAATGTCTAAGATCAGATCAAGGAGGAGAATTTACATCTAAGGAATTTAATACATTCTGTGAAGTTAATGGAATCAGAAGACAGGTATCAGCACCTCAGACACCACAACAAAATGGAGTTGTAGAAAGGAAAAACATAACTACCTTAGATGCAGCCAAAAGTATGTTATCAGAAGCAAACCTACCACATGTATATTGGAGAGAGGCAGTATGTACATCGGTCTATACATTCAACAAAGTTCACATCAAAGGTGAAACCGGTGAGACCCCTCATGAACTATGGTTTGGTATTACTCCTACTCTTAAATATTTCAGAATATTTGGAAGCAAATGTTATATCAGAAGAGATGAGTATATTGGCAAATTTGATCCTAGAAGTGATGAAGGAATATTTCTTGGTTATTCATCTAAGAGTAAGGCATATAGATGTTTTAACAAAAGATTGCAAAAAATTGTTGAAAGTACAAATGTGAAGATTGATGAACAATTCAGAGGAACTTCAAGGTATATAGAATCTGAACCGGCAATAGAAATTTTGACAAATGAACCTACACTAAACCCACCGGTACAGAATGAAGATCCAGCTACCCCAGTATCATCTAAAAATTCCACTGTAACTGAGGAACAACAACAAACCAAGACACCCCGGTATGTAAGGCTGAATCATTCTGAAGATCAGATAATTGGAAACAAGTATAAAGGAGTTATGACAAGAGGAAGATTGACAAATGAAGAGGTATGTCTTATTTCTCAAATTGAACCATCATCTGTTAATGAGGCATGTGAAGATGAACACTGGATTAAGGCTATGGAAGAATAATTAGAATAAATTGAGAAGAATAACACTTGGACATTAGTTCCCCGACCTAAAGATAAAAATGTGATTGGAACCAAATCAGTATTTATAAACAAACTTAATGAAGATGGAAAGGTAATTATAAATAAAGCAAGACTAGTGTGTAAAGGATATTCTCAGAAAGAAGGAATTGATTATAATGAAACCTTTGTACCGGTAGCTAGAATTGAGGCAGTTAGATTATTTTTAGCTTTTGTAGCACACAAGAACTACAAAGTATATCAAATGGATATTAAATGCGCATTTCTGAATGGAGATCTTGAAGAAGAAGTTTACATTGAACAACTTGATGGATTTTCTTTGATAGAAAACAAAGATATGGTTTGCAGGTTAAGGAAAGCTTTGTATGGGTTGAAGCAAGCTCCAAGAGCTTGGTATGCAAGATTGGATAAGTATATTTTGAAAATTGGTTTTTCTAAAGGTAATGTAGACAACAATTTATATTATAAAGTGACTAATGATGACATCTTGGTTATAGAAGTTTTTGTTGATGATATAATCTTTGGAGGAGAAGATGGATT
The DNA here is from genome assembly GCF_030272615.1 of Cryptomeria japonica. Classification (NCBI taxonomy): domain Eukaryota; kingdom Viridiplantae; phylum Streptophyta; class Pinopsida; order Cupressales; family Cupressaceae; genus Cryptomeria; species Cryptomeria japonica. The sequence continues at coordinate 585,291,179 of NC_081407.1, forward strand.
ATGTAAGGAATTTTCTATTAAAATGCAGCAAGAATTTGAAATGTCTATAATTGGAGAAATAAAATTCTTTTTAGGATTGCAGATTTCACAGACTAATAAAGGTATATTCTTGAGTCAATCCAAGTACCTAAAAGAGTTACTAAATAAATTTGGGATGGAGAACTCTAAACCGGTAAGCACATCTATGACTACAAATGATAAATTATCTCAAAGGGATGAATCTACACCTATTAATCCAACTAGATACAAATCTATGATAGGAGGTTTACTATATTTGACACAAATCAGACCTGATATTATGAATGCAGTATGTATTGTTTCAATATTTCAGAGTAATCCTAGAGAAAATCATGAATCAGCAGTAAAAAGGATTTTCTGGTACTTACAAGGCACAACAAATCTTGGATTATGGTATCCTAGAGATGAAAAATTTGAATTATGTGCATACACATATGCAAATTGGGCAGGAGATGTGGATGATAGAAAAAGCACCACCAGAGGAGCATTTTTTCTTGGAAATAGATTGATTTCTTGGTTGAGTAAGAAACAAAGTTGTACATCTTTATCAACAGTAGAATCAGAATATGTTGCAGCAGCAACTAACTGTACATAGGTACTATGGCTTAAGCAAATGTTGAAGGACATAAAGGTAAAATGAAAGGAACCTATTACTATCTATTGTGATAACACTGTAGCAATTGATATATCTAATAATCCAGTATTACATTCTAAAACCAAACATGTTTCTATCATACCGAATTTTCTAAGGGAACATGTTGAAGCAAAAGAGATAAAACTGGTTTATGTGAATACTAAAGAGCAGATTGCAGATATTTTCACTAAACCTCTGCCTAAGGAGACTTTTGAATATCTCAGAGATTAGCTTGGGGTCATACCCTCACCGGTAGAGACTTAGGAAGTTGATGATTGTCATCAACCTACATAATTAACAGAGAAATCTTTTATTCCGACTTTTGATGAGGAAGCTACTTCTCAGGGGGAGTAGTTGGTATACTGAATTGGTTGGTATTTTGTATCTTTTTATTTGGCATTTGCTGTCAAAGGGGGAGAGATTGATATGGAAAAACACATTATCTTTTGGGGAGAGATTATTCATTGGGAAAAATTGTTACTCTCTGTATCTATATTTTGATTTCTGGTCATGATCTCTTTTTTTGGGAGATTGTTGGTTTTTGGTATTTGGCATTTCTGTTTTGGCACTTTGATGGTTTTTCCATCTTGTGTTGCCATCAATGCCAAAGGGGGAGATTGTTGGTATTTTGGTATGGTTTTGTCATTGATGTCAACACCTACTAAAACTCTAGCACTTTGGAGAATCAACAATATTCACCGGCTAGCAAATGACTTATGCACAGTCACCGGTATCTGGTACACCGACAGGATATAATGATCACCGACACTTGGAATGGCATGGAAAACACATGGTTATGTCGGAGACATCATTTGGACACTTTGTCTTGAAGGTTTGTTTATTGGCATATTCATATTTGCATATTTGCTGTTACCGGCAAATAGGTCCAGGATATACACCGACAGGTTTATCTTTTCCAGATCAGCATGACACGCTATGGAGATGACTTATTATTGTTGTAAATGCATTAAGCTGACATGTTGAATTAGTTATTGCATAGGGAATTAATTTATTTGTAAAATGATTTTATTGTAATATCTTGTAGAGCTGACCTACTAAAATTGGTCTTAGGGTATGGTATAAATGTAAGATCTTATTTGTAAGATCAAATGTGGAATGTGAAAAAGGACTTGTGTGAAGGTATATGTGAGATTGAGCAGAGCTATACACGCAGACATCTTTTGAAGGTGAAGCAAGGTTTTTGTGAAAGCATATCAGAACTACACCGGTACTGAATCCAACATAGAAAGATGCTAACTTAAGTAGTACATTCTTATTGGATTTAACTATCCAATTGTAGTCAGTGTGACTCCCATTTGTGATTGAGCAGTGAGCTCTAGGTGCTTGGCCTTTCTACATGTGCAGAACCCATTTGTATACACTTACTATCTGCAGTAGTATCATCTGATTGTGGGTAAGGTTTCCCACCATGGTTTTTCCCCTTACAGGGTTTCCATGTACAAATATTGGTGTTATGTGTTGTGGATGACTTTGTCTTTTTGTTTCATGCATTAATCCTTACAGGTATTGCAATTAACTATTACAACTATCTACCAACATATTAGACTAGTTTACCAGTATCAAGCATTAAGTTGGTTAAGTTGTTTTTGGTTTAAATTTATTTGACAACTGATTCACCTCCCCACCCCCCCTCTCAGTTGTCTCCGGGACCTAACAAAAGTAAGGGAGTCTTACAGAGATCAAATCATTCAATTGAAATCCAATAAAATCCCAAATGGACTAATCACCCTTGATAATATATTTGATCATGATGATGCTAAAAATGACAAATAAAAATTCACAGCTGACAAGGGTGACTACACTGAAATGCCAGTGGGAAATGGGAGAATGCTCAAGGTTGGAAAGGGGGTTTCTCCAAAAGACAAAGAAATTTTGGCTTGCTATTGTGATGAATACCTTGGTGTGATTGCATGGTCATATGTGGATTTTAAAGGTTATAACTCTAACATCATCCAACATACCATTGAACTTGCTGATGGTGCCAAGCCAGTTCGACAGAAACGAAGGCCTATTAATCCAAAGATTGAGACTCTGATGGCACAAGAATTAAAAAAGTTAATAGAATCCAAGATTGTTTATCCCATTAAGCACATTACATGGGTATCAAATTTGGTACCAGTTAGGAAGAAGAATGGAGATATCTGACTCTATGTAGATTTTTGTGACTTGAATCAAGCCTCCCGGAAGGATCACTACCCTTTACCACCAATGGAGCAGTTATTGGATGCTGTGGCTAGGTCAGAAATGTTTTAAATGTTAGATGGATTCTCAGGTTATAGCCAAGTGTTAGTCAAACTAGAAGACCAACATAAGACCACGTTCACCACCAAATGGGGAACATTTGCTTACTAGAAGATGTCGTTTGGATTTTCAAATGCTAGTGCAACCTTTTCAAGGGCTATGGATTTGGATTTTAAGGAGTTGATAAACAAAATCATCCTTATCTACTTGGATGATCTGACTGTGTTCTCAAAACACAAGGAAGATCATTTTGACCACCTCGAGATAGTCTTCCAAAAATGCTTAGAATTTGGTATCTCTTTGAACCCAAAGAAATGTATCTTTGGAGTCTCGCAAGGGAAACTGCTAGGGAATGTAGTTTCTAAAGAAGGAGTCTCGATTAAACTAAATCATGTGAAAGAAATAAAGGAGCTCCCCCTTCTTGTCAACAAGAAAGGCATTAAGTCATTTCTGGGCAAGATTAATTTTGTTAGCTGTTTCATCTCTGACTTCGCTAGAATGGTAAGGCCTATCACACTTATGCTCAAGAAGGACACACATTTTAAATGGACGCCTGAAGCAAAGGAGATGTTCAATAAAATCAAAGATGCCATTTGATCAACCCAGTCCTTTTAAATCACTACATGTCTAGGGATTTCATAATGTATGTCTTCTCCACCAATTACAACATTGCCAAGGTTTTAACCCAGAAAGATGCAGATCAAAAGGGTGAACACCTGATAGCCTTCCAATCCAAAATACTAAAAGAATATGAGGCTAAGTACAAATTTGTTCAGAAGCAAGCCCTGGCCATTATCAAAGGCCTTAAGAAATTCTGACATTTCATTGCCTGTAACAAAACTACTGTATATGTCGCTCATCCTTTAGTCTGAGAATATATAATGGAAGGTGACATTACAGAGAAAAGAGATAATTGGATTACCAAAATCCTAGAATATGAAATCGACATCAGATCGACTAAGGTAATCCCCAGATTGGGCCTTTGTGAATACATAGCCCAAGAGTCAAGCCCTCAAGAAATCAAGATTACTATGGAGGAAGTCGTGATGGATGCCTCTGAGCTGACAAAAGCATGCAGGGAGACCGAAAGCATTTCATGACAACTGGGATCTTCCCAGCTCACATTTACCCTAAAAAGAAGAGGTTCTACAAAATGAAATATAGTGGATACCGCTTGTTGAAGGGGTGCTTTTCAAAATATTTTGATGGAATTTTACTCCACTGTGTAGACAAAGATCAAGCCCATAAGATCCTGCAAGAATTTCATCATGGACTCGCAGGGGGCCACTATTCAACACAAATCACTATCATTAAGATCACTTGTGCTGGATATTTCTGGCCCTCAATATTTAAAGATGCACATGCACTGGTAAGGAAATGTAAGAAATGCCAGTTTACAGTGGCATACGTAGGAATGCAACAATGCCGCTCAGACCAATAGCGGTCGAAGATCCCTTCACTCAGTGGGGTATGGACTTCATAGGAATGGTTAATCCGCCAAGCTCAGTTGGACACAAATGGATCCTCATTGTCACTGATTAATTCACTAGATGGTCTGAAGCTATACCTCTAAGAAATGCTATAGAGACAAAAATTCTTGCATTTCTAGAAGAGCTAGTATGCTGGTATGGCCCGCCATAGACTATAATATTAGATAATTGTAATGCCCCGCCAGGAAACCCCTAAGGGTTTAAATTAAAAACACTCAAATAGATTGTAAATTTTTTTTTTTTTTTTTTTAATAATAATTAAAAGGGTTAATGAAACGGTTACATTATTAAGATAAATTGAAGTTAACTCAATTCATTATTAGTCACGACATTAAAATACAATGGAGATTATCTGTCAACTTAGATATCACAGCGGAAGGCTCAGCCAATCCTAAGGAGTTTCCTAACGCGATTACACAACCTTACACCTAACTCAACTTGCGTCATTAGATCCATTAAACTAGATATCTTAGTTACGAGATAACGCATAGATCTTGATTAATGGTTTGGCATCTTCTAATTTTAGGAATCGATCATTTACTTCGGGTGGATAGGAGGCCCTTGATAGGTTATTTAATTAATGCACTTAATTGTCATAATTTCATTAAGAGGTCTCCCAAAAGGGTTCATGCTTATAATATAGTGAGGTTCATTCTTTGGGTTTGAGGTATCCATTCACAAATGATTTTATCCTTTAATGTTTAATAATAGGCTTAATGAGATTCATACATTTAAGGTTAAACTACGATTAGTAAAGCATGGTTTCCTTCATTTGATTTTAAGATATTCACCCACATGTGATATCTCTTTTTAAAATATTAAACAGTATGATTAATAAGGAGAATTTTCGTTCTTAAGGATTGACCACAATTAATAGAGTGAAACCCCTTTATTCGATTTCATGCGTAGCCAACTAACGAGTTGCAGCTCTTAAATGAAAGATAAAATGTGAGTAGCCATAGGAGTCATTTGAAGTTTTAAAATAATACTACTAGATTGGCTACAATCATTACGTTGAAAATGTATCGAGCCACAAGAGTTCATCCTTTACCTTTAAGATGTAGTTAGCTAGATAATATCTTACATTTCAAGATTAGAGTATAAGTTCCAACAGATGCTCTTTCATTGGGATTGAATTACAATTATCTTGTTGCAAATCACTTTTTTTTAATTGTTAAATGAATATAAGGTGAGAGAGATTCTTTTATTAGGTTTAATGTATCAACAACTAATTGAATCCCTTCTTTTTCAGTTCATCTTTAACAATCATAAAGAAATTCATTTGTTGGGGTTATAATTAGGATGGACTAGTTGAGTTTCACCAATTATCAAGTTAAATTTCGGTAAGGTTGATTTGTTAAGATTAAACGTAATTGACCAAACAACTATATCCAATATAATGAAACATAATTAACATGACGTTTCCCATTCTAGTTCAATCTTAGCAACATGAGGGATTCCTTTTATAAAGATTAACATATGGGTTTTCTAGTTGGGTTCACCCGGTTATAGAAATGATCCGGTGAGGATTATTGTTAAGATTAAAACGTGAAATAACTTAACAAATTTAACCAATGTAATGAAACATAACTGACATGACGTGATTCATTTACTAAGGTAAGCAGATAGATATTTATATGATGTTCATCCTTTAGTTTTAAATCTAGGAATTATGACATGAATTTTAACTTTATTTCCTTTTTACATTCATTCCATTGATATGCTCAATATCAAGTTAATCCAATAAAGTAATTCTAATTAAATTTCTTCCACTATTACATTTAAAATTAACATTACCAATTTACCTTTTTTCCACACTTTAATTTCAATATTTAAATACCATGCCATATTCATAATTCACAACATTTTATGAACTTGAATAATTACGTTTATCCATATGAAAAATGTTATACATTTAAATTTGAATTCATTTAATTTACACTTTACACTACGCAAGAATACAACCATTCAAGATAATTTAAAACATAAAACAAAGTACGCTATAAACATCGCATGACACAGAATATGATCTCGGAGTTCACCCCGGATGGGCTACATCTCCGGGTCTGCTCAACTGCAAGACCCCTTTGGTATTATATCGTTAGGAATACAAAATTTATAAGTCTTTTACATCTTGCCACTTAGGCGAATAAATTCAATACACAACAGACACCTCGGACGTTAATTACATAATGATCCCTTTGTAACGGATCCCATTAAATACATCAAGTAAAAAGGACAAGGATTTCTTAACCGGAGGTACCTTAAATGGAGACTAGACCGACGTTGGGCAGACCAAGGCAATCAGATGACGGGGTCCCAACATATTTCCCAAAATAAATAGTCATGCTCAAGCGTTGATGAGTAAATTCGACACTTTCTCAAGTTGACATAAACGTCTATCCAAATTAATTTACCCTTAGATACCCACTAAGACAAGATGGTTTTACAAGATAATCCAGCCCCAACATTACCCACTTAAAAGGATTAAAGCTTATTTGCACATCTCAACATTTGTATGGATAATGGAAATCGTTTCCATATTATATTTCTAAGAGGCAAGATCTATATAGGTCTTCAAGGTATATGTATACAAATTAGATGCTATCTATATTAACGTATTTTTTTTAAACATATCTATTTATCTCCTTTTTTTTAATTTAAAATAAACATTCATTACTCATTATAATGTTCATCTCAACTCAAATTTAATATAAAATAATGCCTATAATGTATATATATTATTAAGCCCCCTTTTTGATAACATAAACTATTCCAAACTAAAACCGATTTCTTTTTTTTTTTAAAACTTACTAGGCAAAACTAATTTAATAATTCCATTCTACAAAACAAATAGAAAAACAATTTTAAAACTTTAAAATAAAATAATACATAAAAACAAATTTAAAATGCCAAGTTTAAACTGGAAGGCGTGCCCTACGGTACCCGCCGGGCTTCCCTGCGAGTCACGGTGGATGCAGGGTTCCCTGCGGACACCGTGGGGACGCAGGGTTTACCCTGCGGCCCACGGTGGACGCAGGGGTTCCCTGCGGCCCACCGTGGTCGTAGGGAAAAAACCCCTGCGAGCCACGGAAGCTGGGCAAGGGGAGAGATGAGGGGAGGGGCGGCGGCGGCGGGAGCCGAGCTTCGGCTCCTCCGCCCGCCAAGCCCTAGCAAATAAATAAATAAACAAAATTTTCTCATTTTCTTTTGTCCCCCCTTTTTTTTTATAATATTCCTTTTTTTTTTGGTGTTTTCTTTTTAATATATTTTTTGAAAAAGAAAATTCACAGCTGGACACCAAAACGTTTTCTATTGAATGAATACTAAAACAAAAAAAAATACACACAGTCACAGCCATTGCTTGTTTTCCTTTTTTTAAATTTTTTATATATATTTCCAGCATGTATAAGCAAGGATTGGGAAAGCTTTTCTCCCTTCTAGATGTCCAAGTAACCATGCCAAAGCTTGAATCCAAGAACAACAAACTCCCAAAACTGAATCTAAGACTAATCTTCAAGAAGCTTCATGGTTTTCTTTAAAAACAAAACATTTCTTTCTTTTCTTTTTTTCAACATTTCATGGAGATCAAACAATAAACAAACGGGTAGATAGAATCCTACCTCCAAATGCATTTCGGGAAGGGATTTCTTTGACAAAGAGCTCCACCTGCAACTCCCATGCAAATCTCCCATTTTTTTCCCCAAAAAAAACTCCCAAGCCAAAGAACCCCCCAAAAATGACTCCAAAACTAGGTTAAAAGAAAAAGCCCTAATTTTGCCCTAATTTTTAATTTCGAAATTAGGCATTTATTTTTGAAATAAAATGAGTGAAAAATGAAATGGAAGTCATTCATTTACCTTATTTAATACATCTCCTTTGTTTTCCTTATTAAAATTATAATGCTTCTATTTCTTTTAAATTTTAAATTTTAATTTCTTAATATCGATTTAGGCCTACATTTATATTTTGGGACTACTTACCGGGTAAGGCGTTTTGATTAAGTTTTAATTTTCTAAAAATCAATCTTTTTATTCTATGTCAACTATACAAGTAAAAAGGAAATAATTTCGTTTATATAATAATAATTTATCCCTTTTCTTCCAAAATGCGAAAATGAGTAATTTATTACTATCTCCCAAACGACTTAAAAAATTTTCCTTTCTAAAATGCATAACTCAATAAATTCGTTATTTTAAAATTAGCTATTAAATTAACTCGCTATAACATAATAAAGCGACATTTTTAAATAAATGACTAATCTAATGCAAGAGTCTTGTTTATTCAAATTTCTCAACTACATATGCGTAAATGTTACAAATGCGTAAATGAGTACACTAACCCCAGTTAAATACCTTAAGCTTGCTACAATAACAATTTAAAATAATCTCTTTAAATTAATGACTAATCATATAAAGAAACTACCTATTTAAATTTCCATATCACTAATGTGCACGTCTACTCATAAATTTGAAATTAATAATTAGGATAACAAACCTCACTTACCTCGCGCAAGGCACGCAAATCGAGGAAGTCTTCCAAGTCTCTCGACACGCATCCCAATGAAAGGCAAGCTCCACGAATCCACGCACGATGCTCACCTAACCATGGCTAAGGCAAGACGAGAGTTATATGACCATTAAATCCGAATTCAAAAGATGAAGGAGCATACTCAACCTTGCAAATTCCAAAGGGGATAAACCTTGCCCTAAGCGGTGTTGTACCTGCAATCCCCTGCACCCATGAATTCATACAAGCATGCATATACATATACATATTCAATGAAGGTGTTAGCTCAAGATTTATCTCAAGGGTTAGGAGTCAATTACATTTACACGAAAATCGATGCAAAAGCACAATAATAAGTATGCACAATTTATTTATATTATCTAAACTACACATTGCATATCGGTTAATCTACCATTCCAGAATGCCACCTAGGAAATCAATCAAGGTTAAATGGGTTTTAAAAGTACGACTAGGGTATGGGCATTACAATAATGCGCGAGCATTCATAGGTTCCCAAGTGACCCAATTCTCTCTCAGCCAAGGTATTTACCTAAAAACTTCCTTAAACTATTATCCATAGGGAAATGGCTTGTCTGAGTCCACTAACAAGAACTTGATAAGACTCATCAAAAGGACCAGGTCCGAATACAAAAGGGAGTCGCATCATCACCTGAGAAGTGCATTATGGGTAGACCAGATCACACCTAAAAAAATCCTCAATAACTCTCCGTACAAGCTGGTTTACAATAAAGACTGAATTGATTGATTAGTTAGAAAAAGGTGATTTGGAGTGAAAAGGGGAGATTGAAGAGTTAATAGAGTTAACTGATTTGATGAACCAGTCATGATTTTCAACATGTGCTATAGGAGATTGAATTGAAATTCATTTTCATCTTATTTGAATTTGAATTTTGATTTTCAAATGTTGAAATGCACATGAAATTTATTGAAATGGGATGAAATTCAAATTTGGGAAATTGGAATTAGATGAAATTAGTTGAAATTCGAATTTGGGGAATTGGAGGAATAAAGTTAATTAATTAAATAATTTAAATGAAATTAATTAATTAATGAAGATTATTTAATTAGGAGAATTAATCAAAATTAATTAAATAATTAATATTTAAAAATGATTAATTAATTAATAGATAAAAATTGAATGATTAGTAATGTTGAAGGTGATAATTGAGTTACTTCAGAAGAATAATTAGCTTAATTAAATAATTAAAAAAATATTCAATTAATTGGATGAATGATTTGTATGCGATCGATGAGACATCCTTAGGTGTCTACATTAGGCATTATGACAAGTTGCGTAGGTGGAGCTTGCAAGTGCTATGGGTATCCAACATTAGAGTTTCCCCATGGTTGGTCACTCCTTGATGGTTGTTTCTTTCAATTTGGTTAAGGCATTTACCAATTAGGGTACTAAATTTGGGCTTGAAAATGTAGCCATCCCCCAGGAGGATTGCTCCATGGTATTGGACTAGGGTTCACCCAACTAGGAGGTTGATTTTTCCAATGATTAAAATCATCCTAAGAGGTATTGTAGGACAGACGACCCCAAGACCTACCTTATCTTTGGTTCAATGGGTTTTTTTGGGTGAGGTAGAAAACCTAGCCTTCTTTTAGATTCTTGAAATCAGGTTTTTCATGTATATTTTCAATCCATGCACTTGCAATCCTTCTTCTTGTAACAACAACATGGACAATATTAAGTCAAAATAGCATTTGCTTCTTCCTACTTTCATCTTGCTTCAATGCATCCATTTGAGTAGCCATATGGTTGATAATATCTCGCTTCATGTTTGAAAGAAGGTTGCTAATTTTCATATGTGAAACTCATACATCTAACATTGATGCTAATTCTCTTATGTTTTGGGTCTTCTTCATTGTCAAACTAGAGTAATTCCTAGCAAGGTGACAAACATCATCCCAAGTAGCTTGGGTGACATTTCCTCCTACTACGAGGTTCAATGCATCCAAGCAATCTTCATCAACTCCTCAAAGAAAGATAAGCTTCAAGGAATCCGCTCCCAATTGACTGTGTTTTTATTTTTGCATGAAAAAAATAAAAATGTTCTACATAATCCTCTAATGGCTCATCTTCATTTTGAGTCATTCGACATATATCATCTCCTCTCATATCTTCTTGTGTACAACAATCTTTGTATTCCATCAAGACTATTCTTTATGGAGTCCCCATCAACCATTGTATATCTTCCTAAGCTCATGAACCATCTCAAGGAAGAATATATGAGAGTAGTAGGGAACAATTGCAGCCTATGGGCATCAATAGTGTAGTCACAACTATAATATAGAAAATCAAATCCAAAGAGAAAGGTGTTAGGATCTTCAGTATAAGCCCATGGAAGTTTTGAAGATTGGATAGTGATATGTTCTTGAGAGTATCATTCCTCTCTTGGTGAGCAAAGGGAAAATGAAATTTTGGTGTTTCCTTGTCTTCATCTTCTTAACAATTTGCATTTCCCATTTAACCCATGGTGGTGAATGATTAAGGGTAGAATGATGGGATTAGTTGGAAGAAGCTTGCAAAATTAGTGAAGAGGGAGATGAATGGTATAGTTGATGAACTTCTACCATGGCTTCTCGAATGGGTTGTCTATCAGTTCTGGGAAGGAATCTTCCACGAGGATACCTCCTCTGCACGCAAAAAATGCAACCCTTTTTCGAGCGTACTTGCATGTGGTTAGTAAGAATTGTGGAGATTTGTTTAAAATCTAAAATTCCTACGAACTAAAAATAATGATTTCTATTTCTAGTAAAACATGAAAAACTATGAAACAACCTAGATAATTTCACAATTTGATACCATCCCTGACAATGATGCCAAAAATGTCAAACCTTATAATTCCAATTGAGATTCAGGACTGGTCACAAGTCTTTGCAACTTAGGGATATCTATCCATACTATGAAATCCTTCATGGTTCAAAAGCTACATTTAGACATCAAACTAGGGGTCATATAAATTTAAATGGGACAACAGGTATGTGCATTATGCACTTATCCCAGATTGCCATCCTATGTTACATGTAAAATTTGTAGTAAAGAAGAGTTTAGGAAAACAACTATTGAAAACAACTATAACTAAAAAAGAGATGTCAAAGAAAGAATAGGTACAATGAAAATAAAACATTATACTAAAGAAATTCCATTCTAAACTAAGTAAAGAAAAGCATCCATTAACTGTTACTTAAGCTATCTAATATGATTTGGATAATAAACTCTATAGGAAAACGGTGAATGATACAAACATTAACTAATTTAAATTCATAAGATCTTTTCAAACTAAATGCATGAAATAAAACTAATTAATCTAAACTAAACTACGAATAACTTTACCTCAAGTGTGCCCCCTTGGGTAAGCACCCTCTATATGATCACAAAATTACACAACTATTTTAGCAAACTTATTGTACTCCATTCATTATAGGATCACATGCTTTCTTGCAAAACAAATATATTATAGTAATCACAATGTTGTTAACCTTTTTAGATTAAAATTGGGCTCTTTTATACATTCAATCCTACAACTTATTCTTCTAACTAAGTATTGATCGATCCCCAAATCTAGAGAGAGATTTATTGAATAGATAAAGAAAACATAAATTGGTAAAGAGTCCTATTAAGACTAAAATTCATAAAAACTCCAAGATATAAATGTCCACTTGAATAACTACAATAGATTACTAAATAACACGACTTCAGGTGGTCGGACACATTATGGAAGATGTCCACATGCAAGTGTTTCTCCTAGGTAGATTGGAACACTTGGAACCACATTTGATTGATTGAATGCTAGTTTTTTCTTTGGCTGCAAGAACTCACATAGTGTTTGGCTATAGGAATAGTTGCGTATGGTTCGAGTGAAGTGTTACATATCAAGTTATGGTGCAGTCACCGGTTAGGAGGGACCTCAAAGATATCAATCTGGACTGGTCAACAAGAGTAAACACAATGGAAACGCAAGGATATGATGGAGGCAATGCAGAACAGAATGACTTATATCATGAAAACTGATTACAATCAACTAGTAACAACTGGGTTACAAAAACCAGCTCATTGGCCTATAAAACATGCTCAATTATAGAACAGGTCACAACCGGGACCTCAAATCTTAAGATCTAGCTTCTATGTTTGGTCTACTAACTTCTATCTTCTATCTAAATTCTAATGCTCAATTACAATGATATATATATGACTCAAGGGATCCAATCGGTCTAAAAAGGGATCAAAAGCCGATGAACAAGATCTAACGTGTATAAACAATAAGGTCGGCCTTCGCCAAAGAAATTCCTCTGGAAAATCCAAAGGATGAAGTGTAGATCAAAGGGAAGGCCGACCACATGCCAATGAACATCAAAATCAACGCTTAGGGCTCCACAAGCTACGAAAGGGATCCGATAGATCACCAATGCAAATAGGTCTAGGCAATCGGTACTGAAAAACTATCTCGGAAACCGGTAGGATAACTTGCCAGAAAATCATCCAAATGCTTCGCGGTTTGGGAATAAGGTAGATGATCAAATCCTCAAGAAAAATCCAACTCCTCAAGATCTAGTGAGCCAATGCCAAAAAATGCAGAATAATATGTTGAAACTACAAAACAGAAGGAAATATTTTTGGTTGATGCAAGATTTCCAAGGACTAGGGATGCTCCTACATTAGACATTCAGGGTTGTTGAAAAAAAGTGAGCCTCTCACTTTGCTGGGGTCAGAGGAAAACCAAGGCAGTCTACCTCTTCCTGAGAAATCCAAGATGAATCTTCAAATGGTCTGTCCTTCCACTTTACTAGATACTCCTTATACTGACTGCTCCGAGTAGTTTGCCCAATCCTACTGTCCAAAATGTCTTCAATTTGATCTGGTTCTTTCCGGGGCAACTGTTTCTTCAAGTCTGCAATACTTTCCTCACTAAATTCTGGTTCATGATACTGATGTAGATCTACAATGTTGAATATAGGTGAAATACTCAGACTATCCGGTAACCCCACTTCATATGCATATCTGGAACTGAACTTTCTCAAAATCTTGCAAGGTCCAAACTTCCTCATTTGCAACTTGTTATAAGTTCCAACTCAGAATCTTTCTTTTCTCAGATACACCATCACTTCATCGCCAACTTCAAATTCCTTATGACTACTGTTCTCATCTTCTTTCTCCTTATACTTGTTGTTCATGTCCTTCAAATGTTGCTTAACTTGAATATGCAAGATTGTCATGTGGTCTGCAAAGTCTTCTGCTTCTAAACTTCTCAGGTCTTCACTACTGATATCTCTTAATTCTGATATACCTCTAGGGTGTGCTCCGGTAACAATCTCAAAAGGTGTCCTTTTGGTACTCCTATTTACTGAATTATTATAAGCAAACTCTACTTGTGCAAGAATCAAATCCCAACTTGTGGTTTTGTCTCCAACTAAGCATCTTAACAAATTTCCCAAGCTTCGGTTAACTACTTATGTCTGTCCATCAGTCTGTAGGTGAAAAGTAGAACTGAACTTCAAATCTATCTTCATCTTCTTCCAAAGCGTTCTCCAAAAATAAACAACAAACTTAGTATCTTTGTCTGAAACTATTCTCTTAGGTAATCCATGCAATCTCACTACTTCCTTGAAAAATAAGTCAGCAATATGTACTGCATCTAATGTTTTCTTACAAGGTATGGAATGAGCCATCTTTAGGAATATATCTACTACCATAAATATTGAATCATTCCCTCTTTGTGTTTTAGGCAATCCAAGTATGAAATCCATGCTTATATCCTCCCAAGGTCTCTCTGATACTATCAAAGGTTTATACAATCCCACATTCTGACTACTACCTTTTGCAACTTGACAAACTCTACAACTTTGCACATATTTCCTAACATCCTTATGAATCTAGGGCCAAAAGTAATTCTCACTCACCAATGCTACTATTTTGTCAACACCAAAGTGTACGACTAATCCTCCACTATGTTTCTCCTTTATCAAATTTTCCCTCATAGAACTCTTAGGTATGCACAACTAAACTCCTCTGAATAACATCCCATCCTGAATGAAGTAATCCAACCACTTGCTTCTATTTACCATAACTAGTTCTCTACATGCTCTCCAAGTTTTTGCAAAATCCGGGTCACGATCATACAAGGTCTTCAACTCCTGAAATCTTAATACTGTCACTCTTCTCTCTGTCAGCAAATTCTTTCTTCTACTCAATGCATCAACAATTTTGTTAGATTTCCCACTTCTATGCTTCAACACAAAGGTGTAACTCTGCAAAAATTCTACACATCTCATATGTCTCCGATTCAATTTACTCTAATTGTTCAAATACCGCAAAGCTTGATGATCCATATACAACACAAACTCCTTAGGCAACAAGTAATGTCTCCACTTCTTCAAGGCTTGAACTATGACATAAAATCGTTGATCATACACTGAATATCTCCTCCGGGCATGATTCAAATTATCACTAAAATAATCTATTTCTCTCCCTTCTTGACTCAAGACTGCTCCTATTGCTGTTCCACTTGGATCAAAATCCACTTGAAATACTTTGTTGAAATCTAGTAAAGCTAACACAGGATGCTCAGTCACTTTCTGCTTCAACAGTTCAACAATTTCTTTTACTTTCTCAGGGTCCATCTTCAAACCATCCTCAGATATCACAAATCCCAAATAGACTTACTCTTCCTTCATGAAAGTACACTTCTTAAGGTTTATCAACAACTTTTCTTCTCTGAACCTCTACAAAACTTGTCTTAAATGCAACAAATGCTCCTCTTTTGTCTTACTGAAAATCAAAATGTCATCCAAATATAAAATAACAAACTTACCCAAGAATTTCTTCAATACCTCATTCATCAACCTCATGAAAGTACTCGGTGCATTAGTTAACCCAAAAGGCATCACCAACCACTCATACGGTCCTTCATTTGTCTTAAATGTTGTCTTCCACTCATCTCCTTCTCTGATTCCGATCTAATGATATCCACTCTTCAATTCTATTTTTGTAAAGTATTTGGCTCCACTCAAACAGTCCATTATTTCATCCATCCTAGGCAAAGGAAACTGGTATTTCACCGTGATCTTTTTTATTTATCTGGAATCAGTACACATCCTTCATTCTCCATTCTTCTTAGGTGCTAATTCTGCTGGTACTGCACAAGGACTCAAACTTTCTCTAATCAAACCTTTCTTCAATAACTCCTACACTTGTCTATTCAACTCTTCATTCTCTGTCGATGTCATCCGGTGTGCAACTTTGTTAGGCAAACTAGGTCTAGGAACTAGGTCCATGCAATGACTGATACTTCTGATAGGCGGTAATCCATCAGGCACATTATCTGATATGATGTCCTCATACTCTATCAACAACTCTTTTATCTCTTCCGGTTGTTCTTCTTCAAGATCTGGATTCTCAGTCTTCTTAGGAACTAAGGTGAACCACACATTTTCATGTCTTATCCCATCCTCCCATCCACCAAACAGATTCTAGCATTCATACAAACTTCACTCTTCAAAGGCTCCTCCAAGGGCAATAAGGTTTGCTTCATCCCATTGGCCACAATAGTGTATATATTCTTTCTCCCATTATGTATTGCTTGTCTACCAAACTACCAAGGTCTACCCAACAAAAGGTGACAAATATCCATAGGCATAATGTCACACAAGACTTCATCATGATAATTCCGAATTTTCAATTTCACCAACATTTCTCACTTACCAACAACTTATGTTCATCTTGAATCCATGCTATTTGATAAGGCTTAGGGTGTTTCAATATTTCCAAATTCAACTTATTCACCATCTCTACTGAAACAAGGTTATCTGAACTGCTATCAATAACAACTTTACAACACTTACTGGATAACTTACATCTAGTCTTGAACAAATTCTTCCTTTGCAAGGGCTCCTCATCTTCTCCGGTATGACACAAAGCTCTCCTCATCATCAACAATTGTCCATCTTCTAGTTTGTTAGTTGATTCGGTGGGGCTTTCCTCCACCACTATTGCTCTCCCAATATGCTTTGTCTTCTTACATTCGAAAGCACGATGTCCTTCTCCTCCACACTTATAGCAAGTTCCTCTAAACATTCTCTTATCTTGTCTTCTATCATCCTTCTGGTATGAATTACCTTATTTTCTTACTTCTTTGTCCTTGTTTTGATCCATACAGGTTCCTCTTCCTCCTTGAAATCTTCCCTCGGAAAACTTCCACTTCCACCTCTCTGTCTCTGCTCATGTCTTTTGTTCAAATTCTCTTATGCTTTCAGGGCATACTGATAAGCCTCTTCAACACTCTGCAACTTGATCAAACTGAGTTCATCTTGTATAGACATCCACAATCCATTCAAATATCTTGCAGCTTGTTCAACTTCATCATCAACATGTCTGAATCTGATATTCAACTTGTAGAATGCTTCGGTGTACTCCTTCACACTATATTCCTTCTACTTCAAATTCTGCAACTTTCAGAACATATTCACTTGGTAGTCAATTGGCATAAATTTTGATTTCAACTTAGCAACCATCCGATCCCATGTCTTGATCTTCTCTTTACCTCTTCTCTGTCTATCAACCTAGAAATGCTCCCACCAAAGAGATACATGTCCCTTTCAACCGGGTATAGGCATATTTCACCTTCCTTTGCAGTGTTCTGAATATCAAAATATTTCTCTATCTTTGAGATCCAATCCATCAATTCATCTGAATGTAACTTTTCATCATATTCTAGTGGGGTAAAATGTGGTTTAGTATTCGCCCTACTCATAACCCTCAAAAACCTCTCTTCATTCAGATCAATCGCTGGTGGGTTCACTTGTTTAGTTGGGGCTTCTTCTCCTTCATATTTACTCACATCTTCAATATGTCAGCCTCTTCTCTATGTTGTCTCAATGACTTCCAACCGGGCTGTAATTCCTCTCAACATTTCCATTACAGCAAGGTTTGCATTCCCACGCGCTCCACCATTCCTATTTCCTCTTCACGCCATCTTCACACTAGTCCTTTGCAGTTGTAGTTTGGATCCACAGTCTGCCACCCTACAACAAAATTCTCAGGACAACAAAATCTTTAGAATGAAAGCTCGCTCTGATACCACTTGGTTTAGTCATTGGTTAGGAGGGAACTCAAAGAGATCTATCTGGACTGGTCAGCAAGAGTAAACATAACAAAAACACAAGGATATGACAGAGGCAATGCAGAACATAATGAATTATATCATGAAAACTGATTACAATTAATAGGTAACAACTGGGTTACGTAAATTGACTCACTGGCCTACTAAAAAATGCTCAATTACATAATAGGTCACAACCGGGACCTCAAATCTTAAGATCTAGCTTCTATGTTTGGTCTACTAACTTATATCTTCTATTTGAATTCTAATGCTCAATTAAAATGATATATACACGATCCAAAGGATTTGGTCAGCCCAAAAAGGGATCAAAAGCCGAAGAACAAGACCTAACGTGTAAAAAACAACAAGGTCAGCCTCCGCCAAAGAAATTCCTTCAGAAAATCCAAAGGATGAAGTGTAGATCAAAGGGAAGGTCGGCCACACACCAAGGAACATCAGAATCAACGCTTAGGGCTCCGCAAGCTACGGAAGGGATTCGGTAGATCACCAATGCAAATAGGTCCAGGCAACCGGTACCAGAAAACTGTCTTAGAAACCGGTAGCGATAACTTGCCGGAAAATGATCCAAATGCTCCACGGTTTGGGAATAAGGTAGATGATCAAGTCCTCAAGAAAAATCCAACTCCTCAAGATCCAGTGAGCCAATGCCAAAAAATGCAGAATGAAATGTTGAAACTGCAAAATAGAAAGGAAATATTTTTGGTTGATTCAAGATTGCCAAGAACTGGGGATGCTCCTACATCAAGTTGGTACATACAACATTGCAAACCACAACAATCATTCATTCCCATCCATAACATACACAATTAGAATCATATATATGTATTATATTTAGATCTATTAAATAGACATATTAAGAGTTCTCTCATGAAGGCTTAATAGTATGATAAGTCAAACTATGACTAAAATTTGCAGTTTATGCCATAAAACTTTACTAAAGTCTGTTATGTAACTTAAAAAAAGTGACAAAACAAGGACCTACTAGTTGGTTGTCAGGGCATGACAAAGAGTCTAGTATGTTCTAAGCTATTTCTTTTTGTCACAATCTTTTTGTCAAATACAACTAGCTTTCAAAGTTGGGCTTGTGGGTCAGGCGAAGGTGTTTTTAATTCCATTTTGAGAAAGACTAGTTTCTGAGAATCATTATGCAGAAGGACTTAGTTGTTGTGGGTCATTGGCTGACCAAAATTATGTAAATGAAATGTAACCATTGTTATTATTAATATAATTATTGCAACCTTGGTTCCACCTTATGTACACACATACATACATACATACATACATGTATGTATGTATGTATGTATGTATGTGGGTCATAGAATATTTTCTAAATGCATGCTTGAATAAGGGTTTCTCCTTGAAAATCATTGATGTGTAAGCATCAAGTTTTTTACATATCATGGTCTTATAGTATAATAATAATTATAGGGAAAGACCAACATACAAAATGATAATATAGTTAGCTCATTGTTAAGATTAGTTTGCATAATCATAATGCAATTGTTTATCTTGAATCCCTTCCATTTTTCATAACTTGTTCCATAATTGATAGGATCTTAAATATATAATCATGTAAATCAACTCAATATTAAATTAAAAGTTATCATTAATTTGAACTAAGAATATTCCACATACATTATTTATTAATTTTTTTAAAAGAGTATCATAGCACAAGATTTGTACACAAATGTGGATTTACTCCATACTTAACCAATGCAATAAATATTAGTAATTTTGTCACAAAAAGATGTATATTTATTTTCTTATCCTATGAGATTCATTGAAGTAATGAGCAACAATAATTCATTTAATTTGAGAACTAAATTGACTTACTCGTTTCACGTTCAAATCAAGTGTTCTAAAGAAGAAATGCAATGCACATCTACATTTTTCAATAGACAAGTATAATAAGATGCAAAGTTCTGAATGAAAGAGCAACACAAAAGAATAGATTCTTATGTATTATGAGGGGTGAAAAGTACAAACACTATACAACTTACATTTGCAAGGCAGTAGTAGTGGCAGGCCGAGTGCGTGGGGTATAGACTATTTCACACCAACGACTACAATGAAAATGGATGTTGGCAACCATTATAAGTCCGAAAAATAGATACTTTACATCCAAAGGATCTTGGAATCCTCACTCTAAAACCTGCAACGCATGGATTCATCAGTTTTTAAATGAAAAATTCAAATGGACTAGTTAGGAATGAATTAAATAGTATAGGGGAGAGGATCTAATAGTTGGGTGTTTTAATTTTTGTCTTTTTAAAAATTTACAAAAAAATTCAAATCATTTTCAATTTTTATGGCAAGTCTCCTGTTTATAAAAAAAGGTTTTAGGGTCATATCATCGAACATGATGCCACATCAGCATGGTTTTTGCCAAGGTGTTAAAAAATGCCCGCAAAAAAGTAAGACCGTTATTTGTGCACTAAGTCATGTTTTATTGGTGTGCTGATGTGGCATCACATGATTCGTTGCTTTTTAGATCCAAGGGACACATTTCATTCAATTATGAGTAGTTATCATCAACAATAATAACTTTAAAGTCACATTATTGGTACAATATTGTCAAAAATATTGAGCATTAAATCAACAAGTACTATCATAGTTATTGGAATGTGCTCAACTACTAGATCATAGTTTGATAATTTCTTAAAGTTTTGCAGAAATCAAAAGACCTTGAGGTAATTTTAAATATAATTTTAATGTCTCTTTATGACTATTTCATGATAAAATATTTGATAATTTCTTAAAGTTTTGCAGAAATCGAAAGAACTTGAGGTAATTTTGAAAATAATTTTAATGGCTCCTTAATACTATTTCATGATAAAATGTTTTATTAAATTAAGTACTTTCTCGCAAGTTAATTTTTGTGAAGATGACACAGTTGAGGAGGGTGAGAATATGCCAATTTTATTTAGAAATAGCTAATTAGTCTCAAATTTACATAGAAAGATGATTTTACTCATGTGTCCAATGATTTGTAGATTCCACTCATCTCAAGAATTCTAAAGAGGCGTTGTTTTATATTTCCAAGGAGTTTTAATACAAATTGGACAAATATTAAATGAATGCTTCCAAAACTAGATGTTAGAAGCATTTGTTCTCATGCAAGTTAAGAAGAATTGGTCCAATTCATTGAAAAATCAGTAGAGAACAACTCTAATTCAAATTCATTTATGTCCACATTATTGGTCCCTATAGATCTACCTCAAGCTTTGTGCCAATTACATCAATAGTTGTGTCAACTATTTTCTATAAAACGAATTATTTCTTCTTTGTACAATATTAGTCTTTTAACAGATCAAATAGTAGGAATAGAGTTAGCAATAGCTATTAGAGAGATCAAGAATCGTTGTACAAAGCTATTCAGGAATCAATACAAGAAAAATCATTGATTTGGTGTTTTTGTTCATTGCTTTCTATGGGTTCATAGTTCCCTTTTTAATATTAGATAAAGAATCAATACAAGAAACATCATTGATTTGGTGTTCTGTTCATGGCTTTTCATGGTTTCATAATTCCTTTTTGAATATTAGATAAAGTGTAGTTGCATTCTAATAATGTGTTAATATATTTCATAGATCTCTAGTTCATATTATTTGTAACTTGTTGATTATAAGTTGTTTTTCATGGTTAGTTTGAGCTTATTTTTTTATTTAGTTCAATTGTGAAATTTGTTTAAAGTTATTCCATATATACACATATTAATGAATGTTTGCAATTTGAAAATATTTCATTTTTATTAAAAATTACACAATTTCTATGGAGTTGTCAATGTTCTAGTGAAGGAATTGGTTTATTTTGAGGGATTTGTCTATCTACAACATTGAGTTATGTATGCAATTGTCCATAAGATATTTTATCCCTTCCCTTTCTCACCCTATATTCTGCAATTTATTTTATAATAAAAAATTAGTTTATAAGCAACATCGACGATGATTGCCAAATTTGATGATATCTAGATCATTTTCAAAACTTAGATCTAAAGATTCGCCTAGTGTTTTCACTTGATGAAAATCAATTCAAAACCCTCATTAAGCTTCCAACTAATAAATGTAAGGCTCCTTTGTGAAAACAACAAATACAAATACATATTGAACACTGAGTTCTTTTACATTGTCAAGACTTGACATAGAGAAACTAGGGGTAAACATTTTTTGGTTTATCAAGGTTTGATTTCCTTTCAAGAGAGATAGGGTACTTAGTATTTTATCTACATTATGTGTGCAAAAACACATAACAACATGGATCAACAAGCTTTTGGGGCAATATCTACATGTTAACATAGATTAAATAGGATTAGATGTATGGGATAGCCCTGATGGATGACATCCTACCATTAAGACTATGTTGTGAGCTTACTAGGAAGTACTCATGAAAGATGATGAAAAAAACCTAAAATGAATAGTCAAACAAATCAAATCCCATCACATGGCATAACATTATTGAACCATTCCTTTGATTAGTTCAACTTCCTGGCAAATGAAGTATAAGAAGAGTAATGCCAATTGTGAATGGGTTGGTGAATGAAGTGGAAAAATCTTGGCCTATTGATGATTGAAGTATTGCATGTTGTAGATGTGAAGGTTGTCAATTGGAGCAAAAATTAAAAGGAAGCCTAGAGCTTTGTGTTGGACGTTATATGCTTGTCCCATGTAATTGTTGTAGTTGAAGTTTGAAGGATTGTATGTGAAGAATAAATGTAATACTCTTGTAACTATTAATTTAAAACATGAGACTTAGTTATTCCTATTATGTTATATTTTGCAAACTGTGATTGGCTATAAAATTTTCCATGATTGAGCTTATCCTTGTTCATGATTGCACCACAATCTCAAATACAATATGTTTAATATGCGCAAGAGCAATATAAAATATTAAAACAAGTTGACTCATCTCTTATTCAAATCTCCACATGGGTTTTCATCATCATTAAGAAGAGGAGGATTTCAAAACCCTTAATAAATGACTTATCTACAATCTCATCAATGTTAGAAAACCAAACTCAAGCTAAAAATGTTAGGGTCATCTCATCCATTTTTCTTTGATGCATAGAGTAGAAAGATTGCATAAGTTGACACTCAATTTCTAGATAAGAATTAAAGACACTTGCAACCATTTTTTTTTATCAATTTTTAAAATTAACTTGGATTAAAAAACAAGACAATCTAAATTTAAGTGTAGACAATTCTTACCACTATCATTTGAATGATGGTCAAGCATCATAAAAGTAAACAATGAAAAGAATAGATTGAATAGTTAAAATCTTGCATTAAGCCACTTGTAAGCCACTTGTGACACCTACTTCAATTTATCAAAATAGTACCTCTTTATTGAAGAAGTGAAGTGTGTTTCAAATATAACTATCACAAGTAATATTATTGAAGATGAAGTGACTACATAATAGAGTTAATGAGGATTGTAATTTGATAAAATCATTGTTAACCAAATTTAAAGAGTTGCAAACTACTAAGGATATACTTCCCTAACTCAAAGAAATAAGAATATTGATTTTGAATTGCTTGTGCCTATACAACTATTTGTTTTTGAAATGGTTAAAAGTTAAGAATTAATTTTCAGAAGAGGGGACAAATAGGTCTATGAGATTCTCATTATTTCACTATTGATCTAGTAATGGATGTTTGTGACCTCATTGAAAAGAAAACACAAAATTTATATAAAGAAGACCAAATAATCAATTATCTTAGTGCTTTTAAGGATCATCTCACAAGAGTGGTGAAGCACAAATAACTTGACCATTTTATTTTGATTATTCCTTCTTCCAAATGAATGAAAATAAGGTTTATAATTATTAAAAATATGTTTATGAAAATGAAAATGAAGAAACTTTCAATATTAGAGAACATAATTCAAGAAAAGAATTACGTTTAGCTACATATTGACAATCTTTTTAAGTGTCAATTTAAGCAGGAAAGTAATATACAAATATTTTTCTCTTCTAATAGTATCCACATTTTAATATTTAAAAAGTAGCTTCCAATTGCATGAATATTTTGAAATATTACGTTAAATTTATTTTCTTTTAATTTCATAACTACCCTACATTTATAAAGTGAAGGCTGTATATATCAGTGACTTTATCATTGTCTTTTACTTCAACTTAAAATTTGTATTTGTGTGGGAAAAGAAAGTACTTTAAGACTTTTTATTTTTGAAAATAAGAAGTATGGATGAAAGACTTGAATCTCATCTTTTATTTGTGATTGTATCTTTCTTATGTCTAAGCAAAATTTATTTTTCAAAATTTTCATATAATTTATGAAATCTCATTTACATTTTTCTCTTTCTTTTTTAATTTTTTTTTTTTTTTTTATAAAGGAGGGCTTTTATTTGTAAAATTCTTGGGAATTGGAAAGTATCATTTTGTTTACCAACAATTTTAATAATGGATGGAAGCATAAAGGTATGTCATTTTTTTGATTAATGGTACTCAAATCAACATTTTTAGACAAATATAAGCTTCTGATTGTTCTTTTGATGACTCTTCATAAGTTGATGATGATTCCTCCTGAGATGTTGTTGAGCCTCTTGTTATTGGTGTGGCCTCTTCGTGTCCCATGGATTATACTCTGCCTCTTTCTACTAGTGTGGCCTCCTTAGGCCCCATTGAAACTACTCTTGTTGCTCCAATTTTGTCCCAACCTTTGGTAGTTGATAGTCAGCAGCCTGCTCCAAGTGCTAACAAGCCCTCTAATGAGATATCCCCTCTTGATCCCACTTGTAATGACAATACATACAATAGTATTGCTTAAACAACTGTTAGTTGTAGACAGAAAGGTAGTTCTTTCTCCACCCAAACTCTTCCCTGAGTTGTGGAAGATTCTTCTCCCACCCTTGTTGTGGGTTCCTAGCTATACTGCCAATGTGTTGTAAGTGGTCAATTTTGGCTTTTTTTTTTGCTAACATTGGTATGTACATGACCTATTGTAAGTGACATGTTTGTCTTGAATTTGTATATTGTTAGCACCCCTGTTTTGCTACTTTTATAATCAAAAATATTTTTAGACAAAGCTTTATCTTGTCATTTATAACAAGCAAGCCAATAAGAAATTAAATTGTATTATAAACTACTCTCTTTATATGTGTTTGTGTGTGTGTGTGTGTGTGTGTGTGTGTGTGTGTGTGTGTGTGTGTGTGTGTGTGTGTGTGTGTGTGTTGTGTGTGTGTGTGTGTGTGTGTGTGTGTGTGTGTGTGTGTGTGTGTGTGTGTGTGTGTGTGTGTGTGTGTGTGTGTGTATAATTTGTCTCATTTTAAAAAATTGTTAATATATTATTTTTAATAATGTATAATATTTTTTATGAATATAGTTTTCACGTAATGCATAGCTTGAGCTAGGAATAAAGTCAATTCATAATTTATTTAAAAAATATAGTTAATATTAATATCTAGGACACATTCTTAATTTGTGTTTTATATTTTATTTCTATTAATTTTTAATTTGAATTCATTATAATTTAGGTACACATTTTTTATAACACATCTTTTTATTGAACAAATTGTTATTATTTTAAACAAGGACATTGATATAGAGGGGATTTTTAAAAAATAAGTACCTAATAAACTTTTTAATGTGATTAGTGACACTGACACGACACACCCTCTATAGTTACATGTGAAATTCTTTTGACCTAGAGGTATGAATTGGTGATGTCACAAATGGGGGACATCATCCCCGTACAACAATGCTAAGGCTCAAACTTGTGAGCACCATGGATCGACAAAGGTACAAGCCTATGATCACAATGGCCTAGTGAGGGTTTGAACCTTGGTAGCTAGAACAACAACACCACCACTTAACCAATATATTATGGGGAAAACCCAATTGGAGGGGATTTTTATTTCTCTATAAAATTCACTTTTTTTTTTCTAGTTTCTTATTTGTGGCAAACAAAGATCTTTATTTTTTGTAAAACCATGCTCACTAAAAACTGAAATAGAAGGTGAAGTGCCACATACATGTCATTTATGTAATGCCCCTTTCGTCTGTTTTTTGCATTTCATAGTTTCTTTTGTGGACTTGGCTTAATGCTCATGGATTGTATCATTTGCACTTAGTTGTGGATCACCATGTGGTTCTTTGATCTTACTTTTGATTATTCATTATTATAGTTGTAGCATAGGAAATTAGGAATTAGAAAATTAGGAAATTAGAGAATTAAGAATTTAGGAATTAAGAAATTGATGAAAATTAGGAAATTAGGTAAATTAATTAATAATTTGTCATTTATTAATTAATTCACAAAGAGGAATAATTAGCCAATTAAATGAACATTTAATTGCAATGAGAAGACTTAGGATAAATAAATAATTTATTAATCCTAAAGGAGGAAATGACAAACCAGGTTAAATGATTAAATCATAAAACCCTAGAAGATGAATTAGGTCTTGATGAAAGATAATTGACTCAATCATGATTTGATTTTGGATTAATAAATGACCAATGTGATAAATGATTTGATTGAGAAAATGCGCCAATTGACGAGGAACAATGACAAATTGATCCAAATTGACATATTTGAGACGGACAATGATCAATGACAAATCGATCGCAAAATGACAAGATCGAACAAGATGACAAGAGTTGATGATAAATAGATTGCAAAATGACAGGATTGAAAATGACCACGATCAATGACGAATTGATCGCAAAATGACAAGATCGAACAGGATAACGACCGATGACAAATCGATCGTTAAACAACAAGATTGAAGGATTGATAATAAATCGATCGCCAGATGACAAGATTGATAAGAGGACAACGATCGATGACAAATCGATCGCAAGATTGATAGGAGGACAAAACCCTAATTAGGATTGACAATGTCCAAAATGATGACAAATGAGCATATACGTTGATGCAATAAGATAAGATCGACCAAAATCATGACTGGATAGTGTTGTCGACAAGACCAAATTCGAGAGCGAGATGATTGAAGAATGTAGAAGAATGACTCGATGCTCGCAAATGATAAAGACCAAGTGCGAAACATAGGAGAAATGTTAATGTGATGCAAAAACCTAAAATGAGGCAATGCGCAAATGTTAAAGTATGACTCCGTAAGCGTTGACCATTTTTAGGTGTCTACATTTTGCCCCTCTTTGAGACAATGCGATTTTAAGCGTTGTTTCAAAGAACAATAATGAAAATGCCCCAGACAATGATAATGACATATGCATGCCCCCTCGAGGAATTGGCCGGAAACATGTAGAAAAGAGGCCAATTGATCGATAAGAATGATAGAACATGATAGGATCAAATGGTCCGCCAAGACTGATGAAAGAAATGTTAGTAAGAAGAAATTAGACAAAGGACAGTTAGAGATGAAGGAAAACTTGCTTTCACAAATGCACATAAGTAGGTGAGAACCTTTATTTGATATGGCAAAATGGATGCGTAGCATCATGGCATTGAAGGCCAGAGCTGAAATGCAACCCTTTTTGCAAAAGACAGACACATCATAGACAAACAACAATCACAACAAAAAACAAAAGGACCATGATCCATCCTGGTCACTCTAAATCACTTAGTGACATCATCGAGAAACATAGGAGCATGATTGAAGATAAAATAAATCAGTAAAAAGATAAGATGCACAAATTCCAAAAAAGCAAACAAAACATCTTGATCTTCATTGTCAAAAGTTGAAAGCGTTGATAGGACAATCATGCTGTTTGGTTTCAGGACATGCGGTACCCCGTCTAAGACAGGACACAGTCTGGTTTCGAGTATACCACACCCTGTATAAGACCCATGATAGAAGTGACAAAGACAAATGATTTTGAGGTTGATTGATATGACAATTCGGATCAGTTTGAATGTCTGGGTTGATTGAAAAGTTCATCTGTTAACGCATGATTTCATTAAAGCACAATGTGTGATTGCATGTCGTTGGAGGGATGCTCAGTGATCTGTCTATGCACAAAAAGAGATCCTTTATTGCAAAATGCTTGTTTTTGGATTTTAATGTTTTTGAAATGTTTTTGTGTTCATTTTTTTTCAGGACTTTATTTGATTTTTTTGGATTTTCATTTTTTCAATTTTTAGATACTGTTTTCAGGACATTATTTGATTTTTTTGGATTATTCCAGGACATTTTTTTGATTTTTTATGATCTTTCTTCAGGACATTTTTCAATTTTTTTTGTGAATTATTTTAGGACGTTTTTAAATGTTTTTGGAAGATTTTTTCAAGACATTTTTGAATTTTTATGAGATTTTTTTTTTTTTTCAGGACGTTTTAAAATGTTTTTGGAAGATTTTTTCAGGACATTTTTAAATGCAAAAGTTCCAGTGATCGATCATGACAAGGGAATGCACCCAATGTGCATCAGAAAGACATACATAGACCGGGACCAAAACATATTGACAAAGAATCGGGGTATGTAAGACAATGATGTTGACCAATAACGAGCCTGAAATAGGACATCGGGTCAAGACAAAGATAGACATGAGAAACCGGCCGAGAAAAAGCATAGCTTAAAGGTCATGATAGATGACGGAGCAACGATCTCATTTTACACATGGCGCCTGTTTGCCAGGTTTTCACCAAGGTACTTGCCCCAAGCGCCTGTTTGCCAGGTTTTCACTAGAGGGCGAATCATTTTTCTTTGCTCTTTTTTTTTTGCTTTTTTTTTCTTTTTTTTCTTTTTTTGTATTTTTCTCTTTTTTTCAATTTTTTTGTATTTTTTCAGGATCATATTTGAAGAAGTACTGATAGAAAATTATGCCCAGTACTTGCGAAGATGCATGCTGTTTATAGGATCGGACAGAGGTTCACCTTCCGGGGTAGCAAGCTGATATGCCCCCGAGCCATATGCTGCAGTTACTATGAAAGGACCAACCCAATTAGGTTCAAATTTATCTTTGATGATGTCAGTAGACTGTGCATTCTTAGGGTTTGCCTTTAAAACTAGGTCTCCCACTTTGAAGTGTCGCCCTTTGACCTTCTTATTATAAGAGCGACGGAGACGGTTTTGATATGCTTGCAAATGTGTTAGAGCTGTCTGACGTTTCTCATCCAACATCTCAAGCTGATGCAGCTGAGAGACTCTGTGTGTCTCGTCATCAATCAGATGTTGCAAGGAAACACGCAAGGAAGGAATCTCCACCTCCAAAGGTAAAATAGCTTCCGCACCATACACCAAGGAATAAGGTGTTGCGCTAGTAGGTGTGCGGATAGAAGTGCGATAAGCCCATAGTGCTGGATTCAGCTGTACATGCCAATCTCGACCAGCATCATTGACAACCTTTTTCAGGATCTTGATAATGGTTTTATTTGATGCTTCAGCTTGACCATTCCCCTGTGGATAGTATGGACTGGAGAAACGGTGTTGGATATGAAACTTTGCACAAAGCTCTTTAACATCTTTATTCTTGAAAGGACGACCATTATCAGTGACTATGGCAAGGGGAACCCCATACTAACATATGATATAATTTAGCAAGAATTTTGAAATTTGGACACCCGTGATATAGGTCATGGGGATAGCCTCAATCCATTTTGTAAAATACTCTGTGGCTGTAATGATGAACTTGTGTCCATTTGCAGAGGTTGGGTGAATCTTGCCAATAAGATCGAATCCCCATTGAGAAAAAGGCCACGAAGATATAACAGAATGAAGCTCTTGGGCTGGTGCATGAATGTAGTTTCCATGAATCTGGCATTTGTAGCACTTCTTAACAAAATCATGAACATCTTTTTCCAGAGTGGGCCAATAATACCCAACACGAATCAACTTTTTAGCTAAGCTTAGACCATTGAAATGGCCCCCACATATACCATCGTGAACCTCGTGTAAAGCCGTTTGTGCTTCGTCAGAATCCAAACACCTGAGGAGGGTATGGTCAAAGGAACGACGGTAAAGGGTGTCGGCGATGATGACATATTTGGCTGTCTGTCGGATAAAGGCTCGGCGTTGGTTAGCGGAAAGGTTGGGTGGTAAGGTTTGGTATTTTAAATATTGATAGACGTCATTGTACCATGGGGAGTTGGGACCAACAAGAATGCACATCACATCCGCTGTCGGAATGTCAAAAGAAGGAACCAACAATTGTTCAACTAAAAATTCACATTTGTCCATATTGCTTGGCATATTCAACATGGAAGCAATCGTAGCCATCGCATCTGCCGACTTATTTTGCATTCTTGGAACTTGATTGAAATGGATAGCCGTGAACTTGGTCTTGAAGAAATCTACCATATGCTTATAGGGAATAAGCTTTTCATCTTTTGTTTCGTAGTCATCATTCACTTTACGGATGACTAATTGAGAATCTCCATAGACTTGCAAATGCTTGACATTCCAGTGGATTGCTACTCGGAGTCCTGTAACCAGTGCTTCATACTCTGCAATGTTATTGGTGCAGGGGAAAGTTATTCTGTAGGACTTTGGAATAGCATCACCTTGAGGGGTGACAAACAAGATGCCTGCTCCGGACCCGAACTTGGTATGGGACCCATCAAAGTATAACTTCCATTCATTAGATGATGTGAAAGCAAAGACTGATTCATCTGGAAAATCGGTCAACATGGGATGATCATTAGAAATAGGAGCCTCTGCAAGTTGATCTGCTATGACTTGTCCTTTTATGGCCTTTCGCTCCATATACTCAATGTCAAATTCACTGAGAATCATGACCCATTTTACTAGGCGACCCGTTAAAGCTGCTCGGCTAAGCAGATATTTTAAGGGATCAATTTTTGCAACCAACAATGTTCGGTGGCTCAGCATATAATGTCGGAGTTTCTGCGTTGCAAATACCACTGCTAAGCATGCCCTTTCAATAGTTGAATAATTTAGCTCATAGCCTACCAGTGTCCGATTGATATAGTAAATAGCTCGCTCTTTGCCGTTCTCATCTTGTTGGGCCAAGAGAACTCCTAATGCCATTTTAGTTGCAGAAATATACAATAAAAATGGCTTTCCATCGATTGGAGGCATTAGAATAGGTGGCGACAACAAATATTCTTTAAGAGCTTGAAAGGCTGATTGACATTGCTCAGTCCATTTGAAAGCGACACCTTTATGCAATAGATGCTGGAATGGATGACATTTGTCGGCCAACTGAGCTATGAAACAGCAGATTGACTGGAGCTTTCCTTGCAGACTTCTTAATTGCGGGAGATTTGAAGGTGGAGGCATATCCATTATTGCTTTAACTTTGGCAGGGTCGACCTCAATGCCTCGGTGAGAAACAATGTATCCTAGTAACTTTCTAGCTGTGACACCAAAGACACACTTCTTTGGATTGAGCCTAAGTTTGTAGGTCTCCATTCGGTCAAAGATTGGGCCCAGGATGGCCAGATGACTATCTCTAGTGACAGATTTGCATAACAAGTCATCAACATAGTCCTCCATCAGAGTGTGCATGAAATCATGAAAATTGTCGTCACTGCTCTTTGATATGTTGCACCTACATTTTTAAGACCGAAGGGCATCACATTCCAACAATAGGTACCCCAAGCACAAGTGAATGCTATCTTATGCTGATCTTCAGGAGCAATGCGAATTTGGTTATAGCCGAAGAAACCATCCATTAATGAAAGCATCTCATATCCAGCCGTCATGTCCACTATGATGTCTATGTTTGGCAATGGAAAATCATCTTTAGGGAATGCTTTATTGAGATCCCTAAAATCTATGCAGATTCTGATGCCCCCAGTTACTTTGCTAACTGGCACTAAATTTGAAATCCAGTCTGCATAATCAATGGGTCTGATGAAGCCCACATCTAGCAATTTTTTTAATTCCACTTTGACCAAAAGAGCCACCTGAGGATGCATCTTTCTAAGTTTCTGTTTGACAGGCTTGGCATCCGCTTTTAGTGGCAAATGATGAAGAACCAATTCTGGATCAAGGCCAGGCATATCTGCATAGGACCATGCAAAGCTGATTTTCTTCTCAAGAAAGAAATTGACAAAATCTATTTTTTCCTGTTGTGATAAGGAAGCAGCAAAATGAATGACCTTAGGGTTGTCAGGTGTACCCAAATTGATTTCCTCGGTCATTTCCACAAGCAATGTTGATTTGTCCTGACTTGACAGGGGTATGTCCACTCTTCCACCTTTGGGCGCCTCAGAGAGGTTTTCACCCGTAAGTACGTCTTTTCTTTTTACTTTTGTATGATCAGAGAGTGCCTTACGGTTTTCACCCAAAGATCTATTCTTTTGATTTTTTACTATTTCTTTTCTTTTTTCATTTTGATGACTGGAAGAGGGAGTTGACTCCCCAAAATATGCTGTGGAATCTAGGTCAATAGCAAATCCTGCCTTATGATCACCTTGTGGTATGCCTTCCCGTAGTCCAAGGAATTCTGCAATTGCTTCGTCATTTTGAAAACAGTCCAATGTGAGCGGTTCTTGTTGGTCATATTGGATAAGATGGGGATAGATGAGAGGCATGTCATGATCAGTTGTAAGGAGAGAGAGGGCTGATATGGTAAAGATATGAACATCTGTAGTGTCACTATCCGAACTGCTTGTATCGGATTCGGAGCTTGGATACCAAAATGTCTCTATCCAAGCGTGAGGACAGGTTTTAGGAAGAGGAGTTGTTTCATGTTTGTCTTCCATAGGCAAGTTATCAGGGTCAATGAAAATATTATCGAGGGCATAGGAACTAGAAGAAAAAGAACTCCACTCCCATTCATTAGAATCAGTTTCGGGTCGGGGATCCTCAAGTGTTATTTCATCGTCAGAATCACGCCCTTTTCTACACGTGGGCATTTTGGTAGATGTGGATCCAATTCGGAACGGTACAAAACCTAAACCTAAAGTTGGAGGTCGTCTCTTGGGTATGACAGGTTCTAGCCTTCCATTGTTGTTCAAGCCTAAGCCATTGCAACCATCATATCCTTTCTTTTGCAGCATAGTAAATCCTTTGCCATATCGTTCCACTGGCAACCTGACAGGTGGGGTCTCAGTTGGATCTTTATAAAGCCAATCTATGACATCATCATCTACAGTTTCCTTGTCAGGTTTCCCCATCTTGTAAATGTAGTAGGAGGTTGATATTGAATAATGACCTTAGGTTCCTTTTGTAATAAATGCGGTTTGCCATATGATTTTGGAGATATTGGCAAATTCCCAATGAGGAATGTCTGATCCATTGAATATTCTCCACATCCTTGGTCTTGTATCTTCAATTTTCCTTTGACAGCCTCTAACAATTGATTAGGATCCACATAGCTATGTGATTTGGACTCTCTGTTGACTGGGACTTGCTGCTGAGGGGTATCCTTTAGAGTAACAAAAAATTGAAATGGATTAGGATCTCCAGGAATTGTTATCTCAGTTCCATTGTAAGGATATTTCAAACATTGATGATAGGTGGATGGAACTGCTTTCATTGGATGAATCCATGGACGGCCAAGGATCATATTATAAGGGAGATCAAGGTCGAGGACTTGCAGGAAAGTGTTTTCTGTCACTAGACCAACTCTGATAGGCAATGTAATTATCCCTTTGGATGGGCGCTCAACATCATCATATGCTTTGATTGTTATTCTTTTAGAAGCATCAATGTCATTTTCTGTATACCCAAGGTCAATAACCACTCTCAAAGTACAAATATTAAGACCTGCTCTGCCATCTATCAAGACTCGTCGGATTTTGCAGCTATGAACAAAGACTTCAAGGTGTAAAGGATCATTGTGAGGGAGCTTGTCGAGTGAGATATCATTGTCAGAAAATGTGACATTTTGGGAAACGGCTAAATGTCCAATCCGGGCTTGAAACTGGTCAACATCAATATCTGTCGGAACAGTGGACTCAACTAAAGATTTATCCAGGACTGCACGATGCATGGGAGACATTTTCAATAACTCAAGGATTGATATTTGTGCAGGTGTCTTTCCTAGGTGATCCAAAAGATTATACTGACTTGCAGGAGTTGGCTTGGGAGGCGCTGTAGGAGCTCCTTTCAGGACTATCTTGGATTGATGAGTGGTGACCACACAAGAAGGATCTTGTCCCTTTATTCTCAGGGTAGAAACATACTCAGTTGATGCGCGAAAACAATTAATGACATTACTATAACTAGAACTGGCATAATTGGCCGTTTGGGCAGAGTTGGAAGAAGACGCTTTACCCTTGTCATGATCAAGCAAAGGAGTTTTGAAAATAGTATGATCAGTGTTAGAGGTCGGATGGGGTGGATCTACCTCAATTACTCCTTGCTCTAATAAATCTTGAATCATGTGTTTCAATTGGAAACAGGATGCAGTTTTGTGTCCTTTAGACCGATGATATTCACAGTACGCATTATCATTCCACCAATGCGGTTTTACTGCTAGTTCTGCCTTGATATCTGGTAGCTTAATAAATTTTGCTTGTATCAATTGTCTCATTACTGATTCAATAGGCTCTCCCAATGGCGTAAATTTTCAAGGAGGCCCATCCCGCGATTGGAAGGGTTTGCGCTGCTGGTTTTGTTGTTGGCCTTGTTGTTGAGTATGCTGTTGTTGAGCATGTTGTTGATATTGCGACTGTTGAGTAACATTGCTCATTAGTGCTTGATTTTGTTCCATAGTTGACATATTAGGAACACTCAATTTCTTGATCGTGAATGGGGTTTGATTTACATTCACTTCTCTTGCATCAACAACTCCATCATTAGTGACATTCTTGTTCTTATACCAAAATCTGTTTCTATCCCCTGAATAATTGGTATTGTCATTGTCTTTATTGAGCTTGATAATTCCTTTAGCTACCAGAGTTGTTTCAATGCTCATTCCCTTCTTAATAAGTTTCTCTATAGTACTGGGACTTTTCAACTTTAGCTCATACATCATTTCTGGGACCAAATTCTGGATAAACAGATTCACTTGTTGTTCTTCGGGTATATCAAGAGAAGAACGACTATACAAGCTTCGCCATCGTTGCAAGAAAGTCACTAATGATTCACCTTGCTTTTGCTTGGTGTTGCATAAATCTGACATGGTCACATCACTGTCGATGTTGAACGCAAAATGAGATAAAAACTTTTGAGCCAATTCAGACCAAGTCTTTATATTTCCTGGCAAATGTGAATACCAATCCATAGCTTGTCCCGTGAGACTTCGTGCAAATAAGCGCATTAAATATGTCTCTTCATAGCTTACCTCAGTACATGCCACGAAAAATGCTCGAATGTGATCTTTTGGATTGCCATTCCCTTTATATTTCTTAAAATTAGGTGCCTCAAAATTCTTAGGGAATGGAGGCATGTGTAAACTCTTGTCAAATGGATTAGGACATAAAACTTGATCTGTATACAACTTCTTTGTTCCTTTAGTTTCTAATGCGTCAACTTTTCATTGCAACTTCTCAAGTTGTTGTGCAATTGTATCAGAATTTAGAGGTCCATCATTAATCCCAGTTGGTATCCTTTGTCGATACATCGCATTTCCGATCGGTTGTTGATACTCTAAAATGGCCGTTTTTGGTGTTTCCGGCATATAAAGTTCTTGATACATCGCTTGTTGCTGCGGTTGTGCTATGCCTTGATATTGACCTTGTTGTTGTGCTTCTTGGAGCCTAGGTTGATATTGCAATTGAGTAAGTTGTTGATATTGCACAGGCACCAATTGCGGTTGTAAAGTAGGATAGCTTGCTTGCCTTGGCACATATTGTGGCACATGTTGGTGTTGAGGCTGACAGATCGGAACTTGTTGACTTTGTGCCAATTGTCGTCGTGGTGTATATCCCATCATTTGTAAAAGCCTTTGTTTAGGCGCTTTTCGTTGCTTCTCCTTAGGATGGGGTATAGCACTTGCATTAACTTGCTGTGTTGTTTGTCCAATCCATTGTGATGGTTGCAAGTTTGCATTAACTTGTAATGGTGCCGAAGGTGCTGCAATTTGTTGTCGAATGTGAAATTGTTGTTGTTACACATTACTTGTTTGCACATTCGATTGTACCTTTTGTATATTACTCAATTGTTGCAACAATTGTTGTTGGTGCAAACCACTACCTATAGCTCTTTGTGTTGCCATTATTGAAGGATTTGTCGCAATAGTATTCGGCAAAGATATTGAACTTAATGGGACATAAGAACTTTGTTGCATCGTGGAATTATTTTGGACATTGGTGACATTAGGCATTCCAGTTGTGAAGCTTTCCTGCATCTTAGATTTTGATCCCACTTTATGCATGTAAGGAACCACTTCTTGTTGAGGGACAGTCGTGAATACTTGCGTGTTCTTCATTTGATCTTGCGTTACAGGTGTTGTGTTGAATAGTGGATTATTTATCGTTTCAAATGGTGACTTTTGAGGAATAGTCACTGTTAATGCCTTTGAAGCACGTTTACTCATCAAGGTAGGTTGAGTTGCTTGTTGTGCATTTTCTTCATTTGGATGCAGGGAAAAACTTAACAACTCACCACCTTGTTGTTCTTGCACATTGATTTGGTCACTTGAAGATGTCACATTACTCATCATGTTAAGATACTTTTGTGGAAACATCTTAAAGACTTTGTTCAAGAACTTATCCATCTTTTTTGTTATCTTCGGATCTTGAAGGAACATGTCAACATCGTCAGAAGTATTGGAATCAGATGAGGAATCTGGTTGGACATTTGGATTCATTTCTTGGTGAAAGCCTTGCTCTGAACCAAATCCTTGTGAGAGGGTCTATTCTTCATATAATGTTTGATTTTGAATGTCATGTTGCAGGTGTGGTTGATTCAAATTGAAAGGCGCACTTCCTCTCGGAGTTGGTGGAACACTCCCATGTCTTGGTTTCATAGGTACAAACACTGGTTCATATAATGGAGGTGGCCCAAGTTGAATCGTTCCATATGGTGGTAGAGATGTGTTTGATGAACCTTCAATTTGTACTGTTTGACTGGTTTGAAATTGCGAATTTGCTATGTTGTCCATGGGTTGATACATTGGTTCGCCCATCTTTTTAGATTTTGATCTTGTCTCAACAGGCATGTCACTTGTGCAAATGCAATGTTTTTGGAATTTTCAAAGATAATGTATGATATGCAACTAAATGCAAACTATATAGACGAGCATGCAATCTATGTTTTTGGTTGTTTTTGAAGATTTTGACAAACTTTTGAAATGCAAATCTAAGTGAGGGACCCTTAGGAAATTGGAATGATATCTAGACCTTAAAGGACAAAAGGACGTAAGTGACAAAAGGACAAATGAGAAAGTCTCCCCTATATGCTTGGATACTAAGCTAGGTTTGACCAAATGATATTGATGACAAAAGGACAAAAGATTTGATAAGGTCTAGACTTCTTAACAATGACTTGGGGTTTATCAAAGATTAGGATTACTCAAGTATGACAAAACCTAATTTTGGCACTATATGCAAAGGGACATTACTATGCAAGTGACCTTAATATGATATGATAATGACCTAAGCTTAATGAAGAGACCTAAGGTATGCAATGTATGACAATGATATGACTTTAATGCAAGAGGACATATGCAAATGGATGACCCTTATTGATATGCAAAGGAGTATGACTTAGGTGAAACTTAACCTTGATAGTTGACAATGACTTTTGCAAAATGCAACCTAGGATGAACTTAAATGTAAGTGACATGAATGTTGAGATAAGATTTTGAACAATGTTTGACAACCATGTTTGAAGATGAATTCTGAATCTTGATAAACTTTTGTTGGATGAATGTCTCTTGTGTTTAATCTTATGTTGGATCAATTTGTTTTGCTTTTTGAAATGGGATGCAATTCAACTTTTGACAAGCAAAGAATACAAGGTATTGCAACTTAGACTCAAGACAATCATGCTCATTTCCACATTTCTTATGGTAGGCAAGGACATTAGGTACTTGAGAGGTAGACTCATTATGGGATTCAAGGAGAATACATAGATGCTTGACCCCACGGGCTCCCCTCCATGGCACTCACTTCTCAGGGCAGCCAAGCATCAGTCCCCATGGAAATCTCCCCATGGAGAACTTAGTATCTCTTCCAAGTATCCGAATTTGTCCTTCTCAAGCAACTAGAAGGTTTTTTTGGCCTCTAAAAACAAGGTGTCTAGTAAGGATTTCTGTTAAGCATTACTCCTTGATGTCATGCAAGTGTGATTGAGACATTAAGCCCATCAAGATACCAAACAAATGTAGTCGCGCAAGCATGATTTAGACCAAGAGGCCCTACTTAGATGTTGATATGAGAAAGAGTCCAAGGGTCATCACTTCCCAAGTAACTGCAATTCCCACGTAATACTTCCTTCAAAGCTTTCGCTCATCGGGTATTTTTTTATAGTGAGTTAGAATGCCAAGGAATTCTATCTGTACTCACTTTGGGTCATTCCCTTCTCATGATTATCACTTGCTTGCAAAAGCAAAGTGGTCGGGAAGGCAGGCCCTCTAAAGGAGACACACAATCAAAGACACGAGCATGGTATCGAAGATCTGGATTTCTGATCACCCTAAGAAGGATGAGAGCATACTCTCCTACTCCAATGTCACACTCAACAATCAAAGCACAAACACGTTTATTCCAACCTATTTAGAAATCACTAAGTGCCTAATTAAAAATCACAAACACAAAAGTTTAGTTGTTTCTCCAAGGCAACCTGCAAAACCCAAGTTAGGAGTTTGATTTGTTGTCTTTGACTATCGATTCTGCATAACACATGTTAGTAGTTTGATTTATTGTCTTTGCCATGCGTATGCCAAGATTCTGCACAGATAATTAGTACCAAAATCCAAAGCACAGAAAACAGAATGCAAAAACTAAATAAATTTCAAATAAAACACTGCATTTTTACCCCTGTTCTGGACTTTACACAGGCGCAGAACCCATGACACAGGCGCAGAATGCAAGACACAAGCGCAAAATGTCTTCAACACAGCCGCAGAATGCTCAACACAGGCGTAGGATGTAGGACACAGGCGCAGAAGTCTCCAGAAAACCCTGCACGACCCTGTTTTTAGGTTTTTTGGCCTGCAAATCAACTTGAGAGCACTCAAAACACCATAAAGAGGTTAGAAGGTTAGTGTTCACGTCGGGTTCACCAATTAATGTAGCATAGGAAATTAGGAATTAGAAAATTAGGAAATTAGAGAATTAAGAATTTAGGAATTAAGAAATTGATGAAAATTAGGAAATTAGGTAAATTAATTAATAATTTGTCATTTATTAATTAATTCACAAAGAGGAATAATTAGCCAATTAAATGAACATTTAATTGCAATGAGAAGACTTAGGATAAATAAATAATTTATTAATCCTAAAGGAGGAAATGACAAACCAGGTTAAATGATTAAATCATAAAACCCTAGAAGATGAATTAGGTCTTGATGAAAGATAATTGACTCGATCATGATTTGATTATGGATTAATAAATGACCAATGTGATAAATGATTTGATTGAGAAAATGTGCCAATTGACGAGGAACAATGACAAATTGATCCAAATTGACATATTTGAGACAGACAACGATCAATGACAAATCGATCGCAAAATGACAAGATCGAACAAGATGACAAGAGTTGATGGTAAATAGATTGCAAAATGACAGGATTGAAAATGACCACGATCAATGACGAATTGATCGCAAAATGACAAGATCGAACATGACAACGACCGATGACAAATCGATCATTAAACGACAAGATTGAAGGATTGATAATAAATCGATCGCCAGATGACAAGATTGATAAGAGGACAACGATCGATGACAAATCGATCGCAAGATTGATAGGAGGACAAAACCCTAATTAGGATTGACGATGTCCAAAATGATGACAAATGAGCATACACGTTGATGCAATAAGATAAGATCGACCAAAATCATGACTGGATAGTGTTGTCGACAAGACCAAATTCGAGGGCGAGATGATTGAAGAATGTAGAAGAATGACTCGATGCTCACAAATGATAAAGACCAAGTGCGAAACATAGGAGAAATGTTAATGCGACGCAAAAACCTAAAATGAGGCAATGCGCAAATGTTAAAGTATGACTCCGCAAGCATTGACCATTTTTAGGTGTCTACAATAGTGTATGTGATTTTGATGGCTAGCTTATGTCTGAATGAACACAATTAGATCACTGAGAGGGGTGGGGGTGAATTAGTGAATCTTTTAAATTTTAATCAATTGTGCAAACTCTAATTATGCAAATAATTCAAACCACATACACAAAGAGAAATCACACAACACAAAGTATACAAGGAAAACCCACTGTGGGGAAAAACCTCAGTGAGAAAAGTTGTTGGAGTCTACTGCTCCAATCCAGCCTCATAATGGAAAACTAATTACAAATTTTATGAGATATTCAAAAACAATTCCTCGAGCTTCCAATAAAAATCTTGTTTGCAAAATGATTCGATTTTTTATATATTCTTTTCAACTAGGTAGCCATCAATAATAAATGAGATCTCTTGACATTCTTCTAAAATCAGATTATATCTTTGGGTATGGATTACTATAGTTAGTAATCCTTGGTCTACTATTCCTTCTTGAGCTTCTCAAGGATTTGTAAATGGACCACCATTAATGCTCTTTCATTCCTTTTTGAACTACTCTGATTGGATGGACAACTACTGCAATTATATTCTCCATCTTAGCAAGCAATGGCTTCTGCATCTTTGATTTTGATTTCAATTGTTCAGAATGTTCGATGCCATCAAAATATTTGTCTTTGTCTTTTGGTCAACCTTCGTCAAATGCCCACATGGACCATTTGCATATCAAGCTGCAACTGTATTATCAAAACCCTCTGTTTTGATAAAAAACTGAACATAGGTTTTTATCGGCAAGATGGAGCAAAGTCACAGCGAACAAAAACCCTTTATCGCTATAAATACAAAGGGTCACTGAGAGATTTTTAGGTCTTGTCAAAAAATACAAGTCCCACTGAAAAAGGATACCCATTTTAGTAACACTCAATCATTGTCATACCAAAGAGAGAAACCTTATCGTCAAGAAACTCCAAATCACATAAAAAAACTCTTTTTGTTGAGTCCCCAAAAGGTCAGCTTGAGACATCTTGAGTCACACCAACACCCAAGGTCACACCAAAAATACTTCAAGTCACCAGGATACCATTGAGGTCTGACCAAAATTGAATCATCGGCAAGATAATAAGCTCATCACACCGAAAAAGATATGTTGCAGTGTAGTTCAAATGGACGATGCATAAGAAGAACTATCTTGCCAAACTCCAAGGTCGGGGTGAAAATATTTT
This sequence comes from Cryptomeria japonica, assembly GCF_030272615.1. Classification (NCBI taxonomy): domain Eukaryota; kingdom Viridiplantae; phylum Streptophyta; class Pinopsida; order Cupressales; family Cupressaceae; genus Cryptomeria; species Cryptomeria japonica. Next base: position 585,332,431 of record NC_081407.1, read on the forward strand.
TACCATCATTCCAACTCAGGGCCCACACAAACGAATAGGACCAACCTACGACCGCCACATAGGCATCTCCAAGCACCTAAAAGATGAGGCCCACATGAACTTTTGTTGGTCAGACTAAGCCAAAGAACTACTGCCACATGTGTGCCTGCGTGTACACAAATGAAGTAGGCCCAGTCAAAAAGAAAAACATGTCATTGTAACAACAAAGGGTCGACTCAGAAAATTTTGAGTCTTGTTGAAGTGGTAAGTCATATCGAAAAGAAATGTCAGCAAGACATCTTCGATGTCACCCTAACAAGGAGATTTCATCTCTCACACAGAGAGTTTGTCACACCGAAAAATGGTGGTTTTGGTGTAACTGAAGTACACAACCAAAGGATAAAATACTCTTTCCGAAGAGAAAACTCTATCTTGTAGGATTTTGCCAAGATCAAGGGCACAATGAAAAGCATAAAAGAGACAATAGAAAGATAAGAACAAACTGTATTCTCATCAATATGCAAAATGATCAACTGGATTCACCAATACAATGAATAGAGGCCTGCTTATATAGGTAGGGCCATATGGATGTATGAGCACACAAATATGACATGTGGCTCAATGAGAAACAAGGGTAGGTAAGAAATACTAAGGGTAGGTAGCAGAAATAATATAATATTCCACAAGAGGTGGATGACCCACCGAATGTGGAGTGTAACAGCAAAATAAGACCACAAAAGGTGGAATTTCTCCTACAAGCTCTATCCCTAAGTGCACACTTCCCTAAGTGTCTCAAATCCAAACTACGAAGAGATGCATTATCCTAAGTTAACTTAAGTAAGTGTAATAATATCCAAAATGAATATTTATTTACACCAACACCGCCCCTTAAGTGCAACTTAGGGAAATGAAGACTCAAGTCAACAATGCAAGATGGGTCCTGGCTACTAGGCCATGATAGGTACCCATGTACAATATGCAAATGCAAGCAAAACTATGCAATGCAATCTCTCACAAACAGAGAAAGGGAGAAAACCCAGTGGGAAAAAACTCCCCCCCAAAAGAGAGACGAATGTACAAAAGACTCTCAAAGAAGAAGGACAAAACCTCAAAGAGGAAAAAGTCCCCCCCATAAGAGAGGAAGGAGAAGTTAGCTGACCCCCCCTAATGACACATCCCGCACCCCCAAGAGAGCTTGCAACTGCTGGAACTTACTCTTGGTGAAAGGTTTGGTGAATATGTCAGCAACCTGCTCTGCTGTAGGACAATACTGCAAATCAATGACCTACTCCTGGATGAGCTCTCGGATATAGTGCATATGAATCTTGATGTGTTTGGTCCACTGGTGTTGGACCAGGTTCTTCGAGATCGCAATAGCACTCTAATTGTCGCAATGTAGAACTGTCAGCCGTGGAGTGGTGAATCCAAACTCTGTGAGAATCTGCTGGAGCCAAATGGTCTCAGTTGCTGCGTTAAAAACACCTCGATACTCAGCCTCAGTCGAAGAGAGAGCAATAGCGTGTTGCTTCTTGCTCTACCAACAAGTGGGGCCCAAACCAAGGTGAAAACTGTAACCAGAAGTAGACTTACGATCACCTAGATCACCAGCCCAATCGGAGTTTGTGTAACCAACCAAGCGAAGTCCTGTGCCTACTACATAGTGAATCCCATAGTGATGTGTACCCTAGATGTAATGAAGGATGCGTTTGGCGGCTTTCCAATGAAGCTCATGTGGATCCTGCATGAAGCGGGAAACCATGCCAACTGCAAATGAAATATCAGGGCGTGTATGAGTCAAGTAGATGAGACTACCCACAAGCTGACGATACAAAGTGGCATCAACTGGTGGAGAAGAACACCGAGTCTCAAGCTTGACTCCTGAAAGAAAGGGAGTCAGGGTAGGCTTACAATCAGCCATATGAAAGCATGCAAGTAGATCAAGAGCATACTTGGGCTGCGACAGTGTAATCCCAGAAGGTGACTATGAAATCTCTATCCTGAGAAAGTAGTGCAAAAGACCCAAGTCAGTCATAGCAAATCTATCATGCAAAGCAGATTTGACCCTGCTAATGATGGATGAAGTACTCCCTGTAATGATCAAGTCATCAACATAGAGAACAAGTATCAAGTGAGAGTCATCCTGTCGCAAAATGTAGACATTCGGAACAGAATGACACCTGGTGAACCCTGCAGAGAGAAGAAAGGAATCCATCTTGGCATACCAACCCCTGGGGGCCTACTTAAGGCCATAGAGAGATTTCCTTAGTCTGCAAACCAAGGAAGTATCCTGGATGAAACCCTGTGGCTGCTCCATATAAATCTCCTCATCAAGATCACCATGAAGAAAAGCACTCTTCACATCCATCTGATGTACAACCCAACCATGAGCTGCAGCAATAGCGAGTGTCAAACGAATGGAGTTCATCTTGGCTACGGGTGCAAAGGTCTCAGTATAGTCAACACCTGCAACCTGCGAGAAACCTTTTGCAACAAGCCGAGCCTTATACTTATCCACACTACCATCCGCTGCAAACTTGGTCTGATAGATCCACTTACATTGAACCATCTTTCTCCCCTTAGGGAGATGGACTAGATCCCATGTGTTGTTCCTCATCAAGGAACTATACTCTTCCTCCATAGCTTGGTCCCACTCAGGAACCCCTGATGCTTCCCTGAATGTCTGTGGATCAGAAGCGGTAGCAATGAATGCATGTGGAAGATCTTGATGTTGTGATCGAGTTCTCCATGTATCTGAAGGATCTCCAACAAGAGAACCCGCGGACTCAAGTGTCTATCAAGCCCAACGAGGTCTAGGTGGAGGTGGAGAACGAGGCTCCTCAACTGCAAGTGGACCCTGCGGAGGTGTAACCCTGCAAGTCGGAGTTGAGGGAGTCTCATCATCTGAATCACTAACATCACTATCCACAATGGAGGAAGGTGGAGGAGGTAGAGAGGCTAAGCTAGGAGAGCTTTCCTCAAAGTGAACACTCCTCTCAATGAATACCTCATGTGTCTCTGGATCTATCAATCTGTATGCCTTAACACCCTCAGGATATCCAACAAATATGCAAGGCCGACTCTGAGGTTCCAATGCCTTGCATTTCTGCGGAGGTATGCGAGCCCATGCTGGACACCCAAAGACTCTGAAATGTCTCACAATCGGTTTCCTACCAACCCAAGCTTCAAAAGGAGTAATACCTTGCAAAGCTTTGTGAGGAACCCGATTCTGGATGTGTGTGGCACAACTAATAGCCTCTGCCCAAAAGGCGGGATCAAGAGAACGTGCATGTATCATACAGCTAGCCATTTCTTTGAGAGTTCTATTCTTGCGTTCTGCAACCCCATTCTGCTGTGGAGTGTATGCAATAGAATGCTAAAGATCAATCCCCTCAAACGTACAAAAATCCTCAAGTCTTTTGTTCACATGTTCCCTTCCATTATCTGTGTGAAGAATCTTGACCACTTTCCCTGATTGCTTCTCCACACGAGTCTTGATGTCCTAAAATCTGTCAAATACTTCACTCTTATGAATGAGAAAGTAGACCCAAGTGAAGCGGGAGTAGTCATCAATGAAGGTAAGAACATAGCGGGCCTTACTAAATGAAGATGTTGGAAATGGACCTGCTACATCGCTGTGAACAAGTTGAAGAACTTCCAAAGCTCTCCAAGTTTTCCCTTTATCAAACTTCTCTTCGGGATGCTTGCCCATGGAACAACCTGAACATACACCCTCTGAAAAACTGATTCGAGGTAGACCTGTGACCATGTCTTTAGTGCTTAGCTGCTGAAGATAGTGGTAGTTGAGGTGACCAAACCGCTCATGCCATAGCTTACTTTCTGAATTTGAACGAGTAAGCAAGGCCCTAGAAGGTGAACTTGGCACAAAGTGGGAGAATGAATAAAGCCTTGAGTTGTCATTGACTTGTCCCACTGCTACCAAGGCATCATCATCAAGTTCCTTTACCACAACTGAATCTGGTGTAAACTCAACCTTTTTCCCATTCCCATAGTGAGTGATTTGGTAGATGGAGAGAAGGTTGGTAGACAAGTTAGGAACATAGAGAACATTCTCAAATGTTCCATCATCCATGTCAACTGAACCTTTCCCTTCAACCTCTACTTGTGTATCATCACCTATGTAAATGTGAGGTACCTTAGATGGCTCCAATGAAGAAAACTGCTCCTTTGTAGAACCCATGTGATATGAGGCACCCGAGTCAAGTATCCATTGCTGTGAAGAACCTGTTTTAGCCACAAATGCTTGCCCTTTTCCCTTAGACTATGAGGAAGAAGAAGGAGATGAATCCTTCTTTGTGTAGGTGGATGACAAGTTGATGTTGTTTTTCTTGAGAAGATTGGTTAGCTCATCAACTTGTTTTGCATGGCATCGATGCTCATCATGACCATACTTCTTGCAATATGCACAAGTTGTTTTTCCTTCTTAGGTGGTGTCCCCTTCTTGGAAGAGGATGAAAAAATGCCTTGTGATGGAGAGGATGATTGTCCTTTTTCCTGGTGTGGCTTAGACTTAGATTGCTTCTTCTTCTTGTTGGAATCTTTGCCTTGACTTCCTTGATTTCCTTGATTTGCTACCAAATCCTTGGACTTTGAAGACTTGAGAAACCCCATGTTCAACAACTTAGTTTGTTCCAATATCAACATTTCTGTGAAAGCATCAAATGAAGGCATAACATAAGAACTCCCCACTGTCAAACGATGAGTTTGGAAGCTAGACACAAATGCTGCATATTTTGGTGCAAGCTTATCCAACAAGTTGAATATCAATTGAGCATCCTTTTTGTCAATTCCACAATCCTTAAGCTTTGCTCTTAGCTCATTTGCTTTGGTGACATAATCTTGGATTGTATCAAAACTCTTGGGATCTAAGTTGGTGAGCTCATTGTCAATCTGATAGCCTCTAATTTCATCAACTTGTCCATACAATTTTTGAAACATATCCCAAGCCTCTTTAATTGTTTTACACTCTCAATGTGAAAAATGAGGTCATCTGATACATACTTGCGTAAGGTTCCAAGAGCCATGCAATTCTTTGTGAGCCATTCTAATTGAGCAATTGGATCAGCCTTAGGATCAGGTGGTGCTGTTATTGTTCCATCTATGTAGTGTGTGAGACCCTTTTCCATTAGTTTACTCCATACTTTAATTTTCCATGATGCATAATTATGTGGAGTTAAAGGTGGAAATTTGTTAGGACTCACTGCAACAAGAATGGAAAGAGCACAAAGAGAGGCACAATCACACAAGACACCCCCCCAAATTCACTCAATCAAAGAACCCCCCCAAATGTGATGATTTTGGCACTTTATAAGTAGTGCGTATACAATGGGCCACTTGCAAAAAATGGCAAAGTGGACTTCTGATTTACAATTTTACAATTGCCTTAATAAGGCCAAAAGAGTCTCAAATTGATAATGCAAGAGATCTAACTAAGATCCAAGCAATTTACAAGTACCTAATAGGCCAAATAAGACCAATATCTGAAAGTACAATTTTCACTCAAAATCTCTAAAATCTGATCATAGATGCTGAAAGTAGACAAAAAAATAAGCACTTTAAAAAAAAACGGCACCTGAAAAGGAGGTCGTATGAGCTCAAACGAGGCCTTTGAAGTTGCAGAATTGAGGATTGGACAGGTACAGCTGAGAGAATCCAAAAATTCCGAAAAACCTAAGCACCAAAATTAGAAAATAACCACACCACTATGAAGATCATGAAATTTTAGCCCATTTAAAAAAAAATTGCACCAAAAAAGGAGCAAAAATGAGCAAGATATGGCCTTTCAAAGTTGGACTGCAAAACTGAAAAGCTCAATGGAGAGGGGTCAAATTTTTTTTTCAAAAAATGCTGATGTGGAATTGATGTCAGCAATTCACTATGTTAAATTTGACGGCTATATGACCGTCGCAAAAACTTCGCTTCCCTGCTGACTGGGCGTCCGTACTGTACGGACTGCTGACTGTGCAGACCGTACAGATGACGTGGCACTGTACGGACGACTACGTGGCTCTGTGACATGGCGCAATGACGTGGCATGCAGGGGTATGGTTTTCCCACGGGCCAGTGGTTGCCTACCACATGGCGGATGCCGTTTCCACCTGGTTTGGTGGTCGTCGACGGAGGACTAGACGGCGCCGAAAGTCTTTGGCCGGCGGCGACGCTGGAGGGTACCGGCGGGAACCTGCGTGCGCCGGTGACTGAGGGAGCCGACGGGAACCTATGAGCGTCGGTGGGAGCTATGGCTGGGAAGTGGGGGAGGCACCGAGAACTGATGTCGGTGAACAGTGCAGCGGCGGCGGCGTCGGCTCGGCGAGACTCGACGGCGTCTGGAGCGGTCGGCGGCGTGGTCCTGCACAGTGCTGACAGAGGCCGGATGGATTGCGCGTCCTGCAAATGGCAGAGTACGGGGGGGTCTGCGGACCCCCAACAAAGCAAAAAGATTTTTTTGATTTTTCAATTTTTTCGAAATTTTTTTTGAAAAATAATTAAAAAAAAAAAAAATAAAAAAATTTGAAGTCCGTACGACATTAGCCAAAATAGGGAAAAAAAATTTCTCACCAAAATAGGTCGACTTTATAGTCGAAATTTATGGAAACGGCCTCCCGGATTCAACGGTGATGTCCAAATCACTCTATGATGCCCCCAAAAAATGAAGATCCCCAAATCCGAAAATAGAAGCCTTCCACAATGTCTCCAAAAACCGATCAATGAAGCCCCAATAGCTCTGATACCATGTAGGATTTTGCCAAGATCAAGGGCACAATGAAAAGCATAAAAGAGACAATAGAATGACAAGAACAAACTGCATTCTCATCAATATGCAAAATGATCAACTGGATTCACCAATACAAAGAATAGAGGCCTGCTTATATAGGCAGGGCCATATGGATGTATGAGCACACAAATATGACATGTGGCTCAATGAGAAACAAGGGTAGGTAAGAAATACTAAGGGTAGGTAGGAGAAATAATATAATATTCCACAAGAGGTGGATGACCCACTGAATGTGGAGTGTAACAGCAAAATAAGACCACAAAAGGTGGAATTTCTCCTACAAGCTCTATCCCTAAGTGCACACTTCCCTAAGTGTCTCAAATCCAAACTACGAAGAGATGCATTATCCTAAGTTAACTTAAGTAAGTGTAATAATATCCAAAATGAATATTTATTTACACCAACATATCCGATAAGCATTTTGGTGCAACACCACCACGAGCCCCACATGAACAAGTGATTTCCCGATAAGACCATTAGTCTATTGCCACGTAAAATATCAGATAGAGGTGGGTCTGTGGGTCCGCTATTAGACATCAAAGATCAACTAGAAATCAAAACTGAGAACAAAATGACTTCATGCGATCACATGACATAAGACATGAGATTCTTGGTGAGGTCCACATCAGAGATTGGAGGATTGGGAGAAACACAAACTTAAGAACAAAAATGATACACTTCCACTTTTTAAGTTAGATGCAATAGGTCAATAAGAGACTTGGCTAGACCCCACAGAAAATGATCATGACACGGGTGGACCAAACAATGGCTGCCACATGGAAACCATAAAAAACTCAGATTAGGTTGGTCTGGCCATCCAAAATCGCTCACCACACACAAAGGGATATTGGAAATAGTTGGGGGTTTCTACACAGACCGAAGTCTGTCTTGCCAATCGTTATGTCACAATGAAAAGAGGGGGCCCCACAAGATTACATCATGACCCATGTGGACCAATTGATAGACTCCAGGTAGATGCAAGAAGACATGAGGGAAAAGTGGTGGGGACATTTCAAACACAAAAAGGAGGGTATTTTGGTATAGTTCCAAGGGTCGGCGAGAGGGAAAAAGGGTCATGTCGATAAGACATGTCACATCGAAATAAAAACCTTGTCGGCAGCACAACATCATTATTACATCAGAAAAAGACTCTATCGGTATAACACAAAAAGGTCTACATAGCCCAAAAATGATCATAGCGGTAGACCAAGTCACACCAAAACACAAGAATGTCGTTGAGATTGAAAGAGGGTCTTGCTGAAAACTGTCAAACATATTGATTTTCACTATTTTTCAATCTATAACTTACTTAGATCAAATCTGATGTATGAAACACATTGTGAGATCAATGTAGAATATGAAGCTAGCTCCGAAACACATGAAATCCAACCCTTTTTCACATCTGCAAGCAGTCTTTTGTGCATATGCAATTGACCTAGTTTCACACACTATCACCTCTCCAACTCATAATGAGCTTAACACATTTTCTCTTCTTCTTTATCTCATCTGAAATCCATTTCAGCATCTCATCTCTTTTGTCCTAGTTGACATCAATGACAATAAATACCAACAATCTCCCTCTTTGGAATTGATGTCAACACTCAAATCTCCTCTCTCCCTTTGACAACAATGGCAAAGGGTCTACACATGTGGAATAAATCATTCTACACACGAGGCCAATTAACTCCCCCTCATATGTAGATCTCTGATAGAACCATTTCACCTGTACATAGAGCCTCTCATAACATTGGATAAAAAACTCAACCTGTGATCATGTGACATATTCATCTGAGACATTATTTCTCTGAAACATTGCTCTTCTCCCCCTTTGACGCATACCACTATTCCTACTAGATTCATTGAATGTACCTACACCTATGCACTCTTGTTAGCCTATATAGCACTGAGACACTACATTTCTCCTCTAATATCTTATGCTATGCCAGTGCATGTAAATTTGATTAACCCTATGGACAATGATTGGCTCCCCCTAAGAACTAGAATCAGATTCAAGGATGCAAAGAGTAAATCAGTAATCTCCCCATGCACCATAAACTTTTGCTACCAATGCACCTACAACAAAAATAAGTGTCTGCAACTAGTGTACCCATATGATTGTATACACCTCTGCTGCCTATATGCTAGATGAAACATTATTATAATCTAAAATATGCAACTAGATAAACCATTATTACAATATAAAGTTTGTAGATTCTTCTTATCTATTTTCTTCCATCCACTCTGAAGCATTACACTTGGGCTCATACAAAGTTTGAGCTCTATGACTACTTTGATTTGAATCTCATTGTCCTTGTCCCCTTTGTCTCCCTAAGCCACATTTCAAAGTCAATTTGGAACTTAAGAGCTTGTTCTTACTATGGGGATCTTGGAAGACTATAGTTTCATGCTATCCTCATCATTGTGGAAATCACCTCTTTTTGAGTAGCAAAAGGTATCACTGTATTCCACATATTTCATTCATCATAATTTTGTATCTTATGACATATTCGCCATAGCTTGCCTTTGGATTAGATGCATTGTCTATCTCTACAATTCATTCACCACTGTGTTCATTGTCCTTCATGTCTGCTGCATCAATCAATTCTCTTGAAGTCTCTGTTCTTGAAAACACATAGCCTCTATTGCAAATACACACAACTATTGTACCATGTACACTGTCCTTACAACTTCAACAATAACTTGAATATCCAATCCATCTCAACTACTTCATCTCCTCTTATATTATAGTTATATAACTTCTTCATTATCCTCATGAGATTATATTAATCATTCCATTTTTATGCCTCACCATACTCAACTTTTCATTGATCCATTGAATAGTACCCTTTCTTGTAGAAGTTAAGTGTTGACACAAGTATTTGTGTGACACAGACTATAAGCTCAAACCTTTTCAAACCTATACTTTGAATATTGACATGAATCGGTTCCTTTAAGAATGAGCTTTGATGTAGCACATTGTCTTCAACCTCTCAATCATTTTCACTATGTGGACTAAATGCAAACACAACTAAACACCTTTCCATAGTGATCTACATGCCAACAATGTCTAAACTTGATATGCAACCAAGGGATAAATATCTCCATTACAAGAAACCACAACAAACATGCACAATCTTAATTCTAATCATCTTCCCTATCACTTTGAATCACTTATTCTTATAGAAATTTTGGGGGCAAAAGATGTTATCATGCTTAGCTCTCCCTAAGGTTCTGCTTCACCTTAAGATTTAGGAGATGTCACCCGTGTGAGGAATGCACCATACTAGCCCATCATTCTTCTTTTTTTCTCATTATTTGTGTTCAGATTCATTTTCTAAACTTGCTCGATCTCCCTCCTTTTCACAGTTGCAACTTTTGGAGCCATATCTATCATCTTCCTTTGTTTGACAATCTTAGTTCTATAGTATTGTTCAGTGTGACCAAAATTGTTACAATTGTAGCATACTATGTTCTTACCAAACAAAGGAGTAAAGGAGTTTCTATTAAACTAATTTGTTATCCTTCTCCAAACCATACTTTTGTGATCAGTTGATGGAACAAAAGAACTTCTTGACCATTTAGAGATGCCTCTATTTTGTTCCATGTATGTCCTTGTCTTCCATTAGTTCTACCTACTCTTTTATGCTGACCATAGTTGTTATATCTTATATTTTTGTGGGGAGAGAAAGTGTAGGGGTTGTCATATGGCTGAAATTATTTTCTTCTACATTCATGAGTCTTATGGCCAACCTTATTGCAATTATAACACATAATATTCCTAACTCTTACAACAGAAAAATGATTCTTTCTTTCATGGTTGGGAGTTGACCTATGCATAAATCTACAATTTGAAATTTTATGCTCATATGCATCTTGATTCCTCCTAGACCTATTTCTACATTCGTTCTCTATGTCCATAACCTTTGCAAGAGTAATAATGATCAAAGAGAGGGGGATTGCAACTTACAAATTGATTTTTCCAAAAGGGTGAATATCTCACTGACCAATCTATATTATATCTTCTTCCTTTGTTGCTAATCTTGGGTTGTCCATTTGAAGCAGTTCTATAGCTCGATTTCTTCTGGTTCTCTATCATGTGGGCAACATATTCTAGTCTTCTTCTTGAAAGAGCTCTCTTAGATTTCTTTGTAGTATTCTTTTCTTTGATGAAGCCATCTCTATTCAGCTTACCTTTTCCTTTTGGATCAACATCAACTTTCCTTGTAGTAGTAGTAATTTGTGTATTTATACTTTCAGTAGTGGTAGTTAAATCAATCTTCTTCCTTGGAAGCATTCTTGAATATGAAGGTTTGTCCATTACCATTCTTGCTGAAAGATAAAAAATGTATGTTGTTCTTAGAAGTATCTTCATTTTTAGAACTTTGACCAGCTTCATATCCTAGGCCTGTAGAGTCTTCTGAATGCTTTTAATTTTTCAACATGTCATTTAAAGCATTGGAGCTACCCTCATATTTTATTTTTGTCTTGAGACTATCTTTGCAACTCTGAAGTTCTTATCTAAGATTCACAATTTCTTGCTCCAACTTTTGATACTCATTTTCCTTAACTTCCAAATCTGATTTTATCACTTCAACCATTATTTTGGCTTCTTCTAATTGTATTTTCAGGTTATTAGTATTATCTTCTTATTCTTGAAGACACTTGTTCAATATATTTTGTTCCTTAGTAGCAACATTTCTACACTTTTTATTTTCCTTTCTTAATCTTCTAATCTCGTCAAGTGCACATATAAGCTTAGCTTTAAGGTCCACCTCAACCTCAACTTCAGTTTCATCATCACTGTCACAAAGATTTGAATTTTCAGATTGAACTCTACTCTCATTCCTTGAGGTTTGTCTTTCATCTATATCCTCTTGTGCCATGTAGAGATGAGTTTCTTGTACACATTTATTGTAGTCACTAGATAATCTCTTTTTGTCATCTGCACATTTGTCTGATTCTTTATTCTTCTTCCTTCAAAAATCTGATCCAACAGTACTAGGCTCTTTTCCATAGATTTTCTTTAGCCTATCCCATATGTCCTTTGCAGACTTACACTTCTTGTCCTTCAAAGACAGTGTATCAGACAAACCACTAAGAATAGTCTTCACTACTTCAACATTTATCTCATATTTCCTTCTTGAGTCAAGGTCAGTGAGAGGATTAGTAGGAACCCTGTATCCATTGTTAACTGACATCCATACATCATAACTTAGGGTAGACAAAAAGGTTTCCATTTTTATACTCCAAAGATATAGTTGGTACCATTGAACCTTGGTACATTAGAAGAGGTTGATTCATACATCACCATTGTGTTCACACACTAGAATCTACCCAAGATAGAGAAATCTTATCTAACTAGGAACCTATTGCTTTGATACCAAATGAAGGAACACAATTAGGTTACTGAGAGGGGAGGGTGAATCAATGAATCTTTAAAATTTAAATCCAATTGTGCAAACACTAATTATGCAAAGAGATCAAACCACATGCAAAAAAAAAAAAATCACACAACATAAAGTATACGAGGAAAACCCACTGTGGGGAAAAACCTCAGTGAGAAAAGCTGTTGGAGTATACTACTCCAATCCAACCTCATAATGGAAAACTAATTACAAATTTTATGGGCACCAACCGAAAGGAGAACCAACCCCTGAAGTTTATGTGCACCAACCCAAAGGATCACTAACCTCTTCTTTTATGAGCACCTACTCAAAGGAGTACCTACCCCTGCTCTGAGCACCCACTCAGAGAATTACAATGACTGAATGATAAATTTAAAAACAATGTCATCTTGTTACAAATGAGTTTTGTAACACTTACAAACTAATTAATATGTACTCACTCCTGCTCTGAAATGATGTCCTCTTTGATGTATCTATCCTGCCCTTGGGTCACTTGTATACTAACTATCTATGAATGCACATACTTCTTTTCAGATCCTTCACTTTTGTCTCTGCAAGCTCTTTCTTTTTATCACATATGTTTGGCTCTATGGTTTTCTCTCTTTCTTATCAGCACTCATTCTTCCATTTAGAAACAACCTTTTCTTCTCAAGATGCATTCACCTTTTTTTTTCTACAACACACTCTTCTTCTTAGCAACTCTCTATACTCAATGCTCTTCTATTTTTGCTTACATACTCTTTGCCATTCTTCTCTCTGTCAGCTCTGTACCTCAATCACTTTAGTCAAATCACTTCAAAACTATCTCCTTTTGGTCCACTCTGTACATGCAATATTTCCCTCCAAAAGATGTTCAAAAAGAATTCCTCAAGCTTCCAAGAAAAATCTTGTCTGCAAGTTGATTTGATTTTTTGTACATACTTTTCAACTAGGTAGCTGTCAATAATAAATAAGATCTCTTGACATTCTTCTGAAATCATACTATATCTCTGGGTATGGATTACTATATTTAGTAATCCTTGATAGGTTATGCCTTCTCGAGATTCTCAATGATCTACAAATGGAACACCATTAAATGCTCTTTCATTCTTTTTCGTATTGCTCTAATTTGATGGACAAATACTGCAATTATATTGTAGTGCCCCTACCCTAGTCAGCTTTGTAAAATCGGTTTGACCTTGGTTGACTTTTTCTATGTGGCATTCTTGGATGGTTGATTTACCATTATGAAATGTTGTAGATTAGATAATATGAATATTGTGCGTACCTGTTATTGTGCTTTCGCATCGATTCTTGTGTAAGTTTAATTATTTCCCTAATTCTTGTTATAAATCTCAAGCTAATGCCTTCATTGAATATATATATATATATATATATATATATATATATATATATATATATTAATTATTTCCCTAATTCTTGTTATAAATCTCAAGCTAACGCCTTCATTGAATATATATATATATATATATATATATATATATATATATATATATATATATATATATATATGCTTGCGTGACTCATGGTTGCAGGAGATTGCAGGTACAATACCGCTTAGGTGCGAGGTTCGTCTCCATCAGGATTCGCAAGGTTGGGTATACCTCTTTCATCCTTAGAATTTGGATTAGGTGGTCGTAAAACCCTCGTCTTGCCTTAGCCATGATCAAGTGAGCGTCTTGTGTGGTCCGTCGGTTTCCCTTTTCGTTTGGGTTTGTGTGTCATGTATTTGATTGGTTTTCTTGGTTTGCGTGCCTTGCATGTGGTTAAATGGAGTATTTTATCCTAAGTATTTAGTTCGAATTAATCTGTTCATTTACGCATTAGTAATTGAGGGATTTAAAATATATAGGTTTCTTTTATGTGATTAATCATTAATTAAAAAGATCGCTTTATTTATGTTTGTAGCGAGTTTAATTTAATGGTTAATTTTAAAATAACAAATTTAATTAGTTTATGTGTTTTAAAAAAGGGAAAGATTTAAAGTTATTTGAAATAGAAATAATTTAATCTCGTTTCAATTTGGAAAAGAAAGGTTAATTTTACTTATTTAAGAAAATCAATTTTTATTAGAAAAGCAAGTTTAATTTATATGTATATTTGATATAGTGTGAAAGATTGATTTTGGGAGTTAATTTAATTAAAATATTTTATCCTCATCAATATTGTGAAATATAAATGTGACCTTAGTTAATATTGAGAAAATTAAAATTAAGTAAGAGAGAAGCATTTTAAGAAAAGCAAGTTAGATTATTTGAATAGTTTAAAAAGAATGATTATTTTTATTTTGATTTCTTTTTATTTAAAAATTGTTTAAATTTGAAATTAGAAAATTAGGTCAAAATTTCATTCTTTTAACCTATGTTGGAAAAACATTTTCGGGGGTTGTTGATTTTCTTTTGGAAAAAAAAAAAGAAGATATTTTTTTTGGATGGAGAAAATTTGGAGATTTTGGGAAAGGAAGAATTTCCACAGCTGCAGGTTGGGCTCTCTGTCGGATCTTGCCGGGAATGCGAAGAGAGGTATTATTCTTTATTTTGTTTCCTTTGTTGAAAGAAAAATAAATAAATAAATAAAAGAATGAAATAAAATTTCTGGTTGCTTTCCTTTGAAGAAATTTCTCGATTGAAATGGGGTTTGGATTTTGAATCTATGTATTTTAGTTTCAAGTGTGGGAATTGGGTGGATTCATTGTTTGGGGAATGATCTCCATTATGCTCAAGATTTGCTTGTTGGGTTTAGTTTTTTTTCAGCAAGTATGTGTTTTGGAAAAACAATAATATTCTGGAAAAATCTTCAAAATGGTGTTTATTTTTGAAATTGTGGAAAATATTACAGAGTCTGTGAATGAAAGAAATTGGGGGTTTTAGTTTGCTTTTATTTTATTTGGGGCTTCTTGGTGTTTTCTGTTTTAAAAAAAACAAAAAAAATAGTATGTTTATGTTGGTCTTTTGCTATTCTGGAAAATATCCCCATTTTGTTCTCTGAGTATTGAAAAAAAAGAAGAAATATATATAAATTAAAAAAAATATATACATTACTGCTGGTCTGTGTACCCATCGGCTGGGGTTTTAGTTTTATTTCTTTTTGAAATGTTATTAAAGCTAAAAAAAAAAAGAAATATATATATATATATATATATATATATATATATATATATATATATATATATATATATATATATATATATATTACTGCTGGTTACCCAACAGCTGAGGTTTTAGTTTTATTTGTTTTTGAAATGTTATTAAAACTAAAAGAAAAAATGAAACACACACACACACACACACACACACATTACTGCTGGTCTGTGTACCCAACAGTCGGGGTTTTAGTTTAATTAATTATTAATAATATATATTTATTAATGAAGATTAATATATATATATATATATATATATATATTAATTAATAATTAATTTGAAATTCGAGCATTATTAAATTATTATTAATATATTTTATTAATGAAGATTAATATATATATATAATAATTAATATTTGATTGGATTATTGTGTATTAATAATTATTAACTGTGTATATTTTATTAATCATGGGTCAATATATATATATAAAATTTTGGTATCAGTATTAATGAGAAAGTATCTTTTTGGGAAAAAGATAGAATATTATTTTGATCGAAAAATTGTTGAAGTAAAATATATTTATTAATTGATAATTTTTAAATAATATTTTATCCAGGAACATATTATAGAGAAATTGAAAAGTAAAAATAAAATGAATGAAATATTTATTATTGGATATTTTGAAAACGTAGCTCATTTAGAAAACTTGATCGACATTTAAATGTTTAAATCAACATGAGAAAAGATTGTATTTTTCGGTTATTGCTTGTGCAAGGTTTAATTTTTGCTTTCACTTTTGTTTAAAGTAATGGCAAGTTCCTTGATATGTTTGTTTGGACCCTGTCGTCTGGTTGTTTTGTGTTTGGCCACAATTGGTCAAGTCCCTAGGTTAGAGTACCACCAGACAAGAGACCTTTGTAGTTCTTTTAATATGTTCAGTTGGATCCATTTCTATGTAGGGATCTTTTAGGATTTATTGACCGAAGTGGTCGTTTGTATATTGTTGTGCTTGCCTAAAAGGGCAGAAATGTAAATGACGTGAACCCTACATAACTATAACTTAATTAATTACCAGACGGGTCTTGCAGTTGAGCAGACCCGAAGATGTAGCCCTCTAGGGGTGAACTCCGAGATCATTTCTGTGTTATGTGATGTTTTTGTCTCTCATGTTTCATGGATAGTGCTAGCATGTATGGATGATAATTGGATAGAATATATAAGTGGGTTAGATGAGATCGTAATGCATGTATGTAGTCGTCGTTTAAATGCAATAAATGGATCATGAAGGAATGCAATCAACTTCAGTTAATGATGATACAATTAAGTATGGATGAAAAAACTCATTAGTTATGATGAAATTATAATACATTTTGGAACAAGATGCATGGCATGTGTTAATGTAAACTTGAATGCAACGAATGGTTTAAAAGTTATTGGATGAACTCGTCATATCACCTAAATTGTAATTCTAATGGATCTACATTTTAATCTTAATAAATGAACTTCATCATAATAGCTATAATTGAACTAAAATGGGTGAACTCATTTAGTTATTTATATTTTAATCTTAATAAATAATCTTCATCATACTTAACTTATTTTAACTAAAATGGGTGAACTCATTTAGCTATCTATATTTTAACCCTAATGGATGAACTTCATTATGTTATTTACATTTTATCCTTAATAAATGATCTTCATCTTATTAACTATATTTTAACTATAATGGATGAACTCATTTGGTTATTTACATTTTAACCTTAATAAATGAACTTCATCTTATTATCTATATTTTAACTAAATTGGATGAACTCATCAAGATAACTATATTTTAACCTTAATGGATGAATTCATATGTTATCTATGCTTTAACTTCAAAGGGGTAGATATCCTCATGTTAGCCTCATCTTCAACCATAATAGGTGAACGCTTCTTAATTTCTATAATGTTGATTCACTGAACAAATTATACCCATGTTTCAAGTAATAACATGTAATTACGATATCCTGCTTAATTGGATCAAATGTCGTGAGTTGAGTTAGGTGTTAAGTTATGTAATCACATTGGGAAACTCCTTAGGTTCGCTTAGTCTTCCGTTGTGTTATCTAAGCATTAGATAACTCCAATGTATCTTAATGTTATGTCTTATTATAAAAAAAAAAATATTTACACTCCATTGGAGTGTTTTAGCTTTATCCCTTCGGGGTTTCCTGGTGGGGCATTACACTTGGTATCAGAGCCCATGTTGCAACACTGGGATCTCTAGTTTCATTTGTGCTCTTAGTTGGTGTGTGGTGTATCGATCTTAAGTGCATGCTTGTCCTCCTCTTTGTATGCGTGTGATTGAGTAGACCTTGACTTGTGTGTAAAGTGTGTGTTCACACCTTGTTTTCACCTTCTTGATGTGGGTGCTTTGGAGTGATTGTATGTGCTTTGTTTACTTATTAATGTCTTGGTCTACGATTACTCATATTCTGGAAGAGAGTCGTATGTACCTTCATTCTTGATTTGTTTTACTCTTTTGACTAGCCCCTCTGGGTTGGTTAGTGTTGTCTTGAATCTAAGAGTACGAAATGTGCTTGTTATGGTGATGATCTATCTTAGTGTTATCCACTTGAAGGACTAGTATGGAAAATATTAAATGCTTATTATGTAGTAAATTGAATGATTATGACCCTTACTCCTCTCTCTCTCTAAAGATTAGAATGTTTTGATATGGGTAATTATCTCTTATTTGAGTTCTCTTATTGCAAGAGAAAGGTTGCGATTTCTTGAGCCCTTGTGTGAGCCTTATAATGCTTACGTGTTTTTAGATTATAAAAGGGCTTTGGTTTGAAGGTTAATATTGGTTATTGAGAAAAAAATTGTATTTTTACATTAAAGAATTCTCTATATGTCTCGTAGGAGTAATATAATTAAATTCTATCTTAAGTAATGTACGTTAATATGTAGATTGTTGCTATGTGGAATTATCTTGTTTGTAAGAGGAGTATCAAAATGGAACATGTTATAGTAGCTTCGAGAGTGTGTTAATGTGTTCCATGAAAGATTGTTTTATGTGCTTCTTCAAACTAGATTGATTTAGGACCTATTTTGGCAATGCTCCATTTAACTTGCCTTTGGATATAGATAATTGTCTTATTGTGCTTAGAAAGAGAAAATGAAAGACTTGTTGATGTGTATGCATTAATGTGTATTATTTAGTTGATAGCTCCTCATTTACCTTCTTGTCATATTTTGATTTTCAATAGTGAGTGTTCTCAAGGTCTTGTATTACCGAAAATTGCCTGTTTTAGTTTCTTGTTTGGAGAACTAGAACATTCTATTGCAACCATAATAATTGGAAATATCATGTTAGGTTTCTTTGGCATTCTCCTAAAAAGATAGCGTAATGGAAACCGTACAATTCAAATGATAGACATAGTGATAAATTTTAAGTATATCGTGTGATCTTGTTAATCTTGTGCCTTTGTAGGAAATAGTTTGTCTCTTTCCTTTTTCTTGCCTCAATCATAAGATTTTAGAAAAGCTACTAAGGATGCATTGATTTAAAAGAAATGTTTTTTATAACGCATATGAAATTGTATGTTTGCTTTTGGCTTCTAATTGAAAGAGGAATGTTTTTCGCTTTGGAAGAGAAAATTGCATAGTTAGTAATGTGAATGAAAATGATTAGTGGAATTTGAGAAAGATATCAGAATGACATTATTTCCTTGTGTAAATTTGAATTGTTAAGAATTTCAGTACGTGTATCTAGAGTAAACTTTATTTAGTGATTCATGTGGAAAGCATAGGTAAAACTTTTCTTGAGTAGATGATAGCGTATTGAAGATTACCCTCGTAAATGTGACTAAACCAGTAATGGTGCTATTCCTTGTATATTGTAAGAAACCCGTACTTGCTATGTGTGCCCATGGGATGGTGAAGTAATCAACCATGGGGGATATGTTTGCTTATGAGTATGGAAAACCATACTATTTATGTGATGTTGCATATTTGTTCCCTTACTGAGTGCCAACCCACAGGTTGTTGATAAGTCAGTATGTGAAGGGGTAGTATTAGAAGTCACCATTCCTTGAATAGTATGGAACATCGTATGAGTAATGTCGACATGAAGCGACTTTAGCTTCCCTATTTCGAGGAAAAATATAGTTATATAATGAAACTGTATTATAGGTGTACTCAATACTTTCACTTGTGATGAACCAATTTATGAGGTTCATGTGTGCTAGCCTAATTCCTATCCTTTATTTTGAGTATATAGATGACAGTTCTTGAGCATAATGATGGATTTTATTGGAGCATCTTTTGCCTTGTCTTCATGAGAGGCATGTTATTTTTCACATGAGCTGCCAATTGACTAGTGTTGGTAGACTTGTGGGTAGACCTTAGCCATGTATACCTCTGGCTTATGATGAGTATCTTGAGAGGTACGTCGCTATGTGGGGTGTGACCTGTGCATGCCCTTTTCTGCGAGGTACATTGCCATGCGAGATACGTCCATTGCGTGCCCTTTCTGCTTGGAGTATTACCATGCCGTACTGAGACACAATGCAAGATGTAGTAGGCATTGCCATGCGGCCTACTGACAAGTTTAGGGTAGAGCCATGCCATGTGATGACGTGATGCGGGGTGATGTCGAGGTGCACACCGCCATGCCATGCAGATGTGTGACTAGGCCACACCACATGATGAGCTACTGCGATAGCTAGACGATTGTTCCTTCCTTCCTTGTTGGTGGCTAGCTGCTAGTCACATAGTGATGTAATGTGCACTTATGATTTTTCTTTTATTATTTATTTATTTATTTGTTTCCTTGTGGGCCAGCAATTTATTTTACTTTGACCTTGAAGGTTTAGCCATGATCTTGCGATTTTTTGCTTACTTGATTTGATGTTACAATTTCGGAATTATTTTCTTGTCTTACTGTTGGAATTGATGATTATTATCTTTATTCTTCTATATTTTGGTGGCTAAACTGGTTTATCCTTGTTGTTTTCATATGCTAGTCTTGTGTTGGAATGTGAATTCCTCTCCAAGAACATAGGAGACGGTCTTGGTTGAGTGTATACGAGGAAGTAGACGTAGGGAACCTTGAGGATGGGGGTATGTGAGGTCGTGAGACAGTTAGGACCCACTACCTACCTATGAGTGGTAACTATCTCTTGGAGGCTAAACACCTTACGCAACAAGGGATGTTCACAAGGGTCTTGTATGGAAGGTAGCACCACTATGGTGTGCCCTAGCACCATCAAGCCCTGGAGTGAGATGTTGGATATTTATGATCATGTTATTTGTTCTGAGATCATGCATAGAGATGTTGATCATGCATGTTATCCTTGACCGAGCATTATACATGCTCACATGTGGCCTTTTGTGTTGTGCAATCCAGTTATGTGGATGGTTATTATGTGTAATTGTGGATTAAATGGTGCTAACTTGTCACTATGTTATGGGACATAATCATTGGAAAAGTTCTTATATACCTGGAAAGTGTAAACAATTGAGTTATTTTATTGAAAGTTAACTTGGTTGTAGAAATTGGTATTTGAAGCTAGTTTTATACGACAAAGCTTTGTGAAAAGATGAATTGGTAAAAGAAATTGATCATAAGGGCATGCTTTCTTGCCATGTTTGGTAGAATGGGTAGGGTAATTGTGGTTATTTTTTTTTTATGTTATAATTTGGTGTAATGAAAGGAAGAAGGTGTATGGCTTTAGAATATTTTAAGAAGTGTATGGCTTTAGTTGTATCTTGCCAATGGATAATGACATTCGTAAAGGTTTTAGCAATAATGTTTCATTTTTATTATGGAAGGATTCATACGTGCAAATTTATATTTGTTAAATGAGTTTCAGGGCTAATAAGTGTTGTATGATTTCCATTTAGCTTTACGACTTCCGGGAGTAAGTCGGAGTCTAGGGGGGGATAATGTAGTGCCCCCACCCTAGTCGGCTTTGTAAAACTAGTTTGACCTTGGTTGACTTTTTTTATGTAGCATTCTTGGATGGTTGATTTACCATTATGTAATGTTGTAGATTAGATAATATGAATATTGTGCGTACCTGTTATTGTGCTTTCGCATCGATTCTTGTGTAAGTTTAATTGTTTCCCTAATTCTTGTTATAAATCTCGAGCTAACGCCTTCATTGAATATATATATATATATATATATATATATATATATATATATATATATATATATATATATATATATATATATATATATATATATATATATATATGCTTGCGTGACTCATGGTTGCAGGAGATTGCAGGTACAATACCACCTAGGTGCGAGGTTCATCTCTATTAGGATTCACAGGGTTGGGTATACCTCTTTCATCCTTAGAATTTGGATTAGGTGGTTGTAAAACCTTCATCTTGCCTTAGCCATGATCAAGTGAGCGTCTTGTGTGGTCCGTCGGTTTCCCTTTTCGTTTGGGTTTGTGTGGTGTATTTGGTTGGTTTTCTTGGTTTGCGTGCTTTGCGTGTGGTAAAATGGAGTATTTTATCCTAAGTATTTAGTTCGAATTAATGTGTTCATTTACGCATTAGTAACTAAGAGATTTAAAATATATAGGTTTCTTTTATGTGATTAATCATTAATTAAAAAGATCGCTTTATTTATGTTTGTAGCGAGTTTAATTTAATGGTTAATTTTAAAATAACGAATTTAGTTAGTGTATGCATTTTAAAAAAGGGAAAGATTTAAAGTTATTTGAAATAGAAATAATTTAATCTTGTTTGCATTTTGGAAAAGAAAGGTTAATTTTACTTATTTAATAAAATCAAATTTTATTAGAAAAACAAGTTTAATTTATATGTATATTTGATATAGTGTGAAAGATTGATTTTAGGAGTTAATTTAATTAAAATATTTTATCCTCGTCAATATTGGGAAATATAAATGTGAGCTTAGTTAATATTGAGAAAATTAAAATTAAATAAGAGAGAAGCATTTTAACTTTTATTAGAAAAGCAAGTTAGATTATTTGAATAGTTTAAAAAGAATGATTATTTTTATTTTGATTTCTTTTTATTTAAAAAGTGTTTAAATTTGAAATTAGAAAATTAGGTCAAAATTTCATTCTTTTAACCTAGGTTGAAAAAACATTTTGGGGGGTTGTTGATTTTCTTTTGGAAAAAAAAAAAAAAGATATTTTTTTTGGATGGAGAAAATTTGGGGATTTTGAGAAAGGACGAATTTCCACAGCTGCAAGTTGGGCTTTTCGTCGAATCTTGCCAGGAATGCGAAGAGAGGTAGGATTCTTTATTTTGTTTCCTTTGTTGAAAGAAAATAAATAAAGAAATTAAAAAATGAAATAAAATTTCTGGTTGCTTTCCTTTGAAGAAATTTCTGGATTGAAATGGGGTTTGAGTTTTGAATCTATGTATTTTAGTTTCAAGTGTGGGAATTGGGTGGTTTCATTGTTTGGGGAATGATCTCCATTATGCTCAAGATTTGCTTGTTGGGTTTAGTTTTTTTTTAACAAGTATGTGTTTTGGAAAAACAATAATATTCTGAAAAAATCTTCAAAATGATGTTTATTTTTGAAATTGTGGAAAATATTACAGAGTCTGTGAATGAAAGAAATTGAGGGTTTTAGTTTATTATTGTTTTAGTTTGCTTTTATTTTATTTGGGGCTTCCTGGTGTTTTCTGTTTAAAAAAAACAAAAAAAAACAGTATGTTTATGTTGGTCTTTTGCTATTCTGGAAAATATCCCCATTTTGTTCTCAGAAAATTTCTAAGTATTGAAAAAAAGAAAAGAAATATATATAAATAAAAAAATCTATATACATTACTACTGGTCTGGATACCCACCAGCTGGGGTTTTAGTTTTATTTGCTTTTGAAATGTTATTAAAGCTAAAAAAAGAAAGATATATATATACTACTGGTCTATGTACCCAACAACTGAGGTTTTAGTTTTATTTGTTTTTGAAATGTTATTAAAACTAAAAAAAAAAGAAGAAATATATATATATATATATATTACTGTTGGTTTATGTATCCAACAGTTGGAGTTTTAGTTTAATTTGTTTTTTAAATGTTATTAAAACTCAAAAAAAAGAAATATATATATATATATATATATATATATATATATATATATATTACTACTGGTCTGTGTACCCAGTAGCTGGAGTTTTAGTTTTATTTGTTTTTGAAATGTTATTAAAACTCAAAAAAAAGAAATATATATATATATATATATATATATATATATATATATATATATATATATATATATATATATATATATATATATATATATATATATATATATATATATATATTACTGCTGGTCTGTGTACCCAACTGCTGGGGTTTTAGTTTAATTAATTATTAATTATTAATAATATATATTTATTAATGAAGATTAATATATATATATATTAATTAATAATTAATTGAAAATTCAAGCATTATTAAATTATTATTAATATATATTTTATTAATGAAGATTAATATATATCTATATATATATATGATTTGGATTATTGTGTATTATTAATTATTAATTGTGTATAGTTTATTAATCATGGGTTAATAAATATATATTAATTAATATTTAATTTTGGTATCAGTATTAATGGGAAAGTATCTTTTTGGGAAAAAGATAGAATATTATTTTGATCGGAAAATTGTTGAAGTAAAATATATTTATTAATTGATAATTTTTAAATAATATTTTATCTAAGAACATATTATAGAGAAATTGAAAAGTAAAAATAAAATGAATGAGATATTTATCATTGGATATTTTGAAAACGTAGCTCATTTATAAAACTTGATCGACATTTAAATGTTTAAATCAACATGAGAAAAGATTGTATTTTCCGGTTATTGCTTGTGCAAGGTTTAATTTTTGCTTTCGCTTTTGTTTAAAGTAATGGCAAGTTCCTTGATATGTTTGCTTGGACCCTGTCGTCTGGTTGTTTTGTGTTTGGCCATAATTGGTCAAGTCCCTAGGTTAGAGTATCGCCAGACAAGAGACCTTTGTAGTTCTTTTAATATGTTCAATTGGATCCGTTTCTATGTAGGGATCTTTTAGGATTTATTGACCGAAGTGGTCGTTTGTATATTGTTGTGCTCGCCTAAAAGGGCATGAATGTAAATGACGTGAACCCTACGCAATTATAACTTAATTAATTACCAGAGGGGTCTTGCAGTTGAGCAGACCTAGAGATGTAGCCCGCTAGGGGTGAACTCCGAGATCATTTCTGTGTTATGTGATGTTTTTGTCTCTCATATTTCATGGATAGTGCTAGCATGTATGGATGATAATTGGATAGAATATATAAGTGAGTTAGATGAGAATTATCATAATGCATGTATGTAGTCATCTTTTAAATGCAATTAATGGATCATGAAGGAATGTAATCAATTTCAGTTAATGATGATACAACTAAGTATGCATGAAAGAACTCATTAGTTATGATGAAATTATAATACATTTTGGAACAAGATGCATGGCATGTGTTAATGTAAACTTGAATGCAACAAATGGTTTAAAAGTTATTGGATGAACTCGTCATATCACCTAAATTGTAATTCTAATGGATGAACTTCATGTTGTTATCTACATTTTAATATTAATAAATGAACTTCATCATAATAGCTATAATTGAACTAAAATGGGTGAACTCATTTAGTTATTTATATTTTAATCTTAATAATTAATCTTCATCATACTTAACTCATTTTAACTATAATGGGTGAACTCATTTAGCTATCTATATTTTAACCCTAATGGATGAACTTCATTATGTTATTTACATTTTATCCTTAATAAATGATCTTCATCTTATTAACTATATTTTAACTATAATGGATGAACTCATTTGGTTATTTACATTTTAACCTTAATAAATGAACTTCATCTTATTATCTATATTTTAACTAAATTGGATGAACTCATCAAGATAACTATATTTTAACCTTAATGGATGAATTCATATGTTATCTATGCTTTAACTTCAAAGGGGTAGATATCCTCATGTTAGCCTCATCTTCAACCATAATAGGTGAATGCTTCTTAATTTCTATAATGTTGATTCATTGAACAAATTATACCCATGTTTCAAGTAATAACATGTAATTAAGATATCCCGCTTAATTGGATCAAATGTCATGAGTTGAGTTAGGTGTTAAGTTATGTAAACACGTTGGGAAACTCCTTAGGTTCATTTAGTCTTCCACTGTGTTATCTAAGCATTAGATAACTCCAATATATCTTAATGTTGTGTCTTATTATAAAAAAAAAAAATATTTACACTCCATTGGAGTGTTTTAGCTTTATCCCTTCGGGGTTTCATGGCGGGGCATTACATATATTCTCTATCTTAGCAAGCAATGAATTCTGCATCTTTGATGTTTCTTTCATTTGTTTTGAATGTTCCATGGCATCAAAATCTTCATCTTTGTCTTTTGTTCAATCTTTATCAAATGCCCACTTGGACCATTTTTATATCGAGTTGCAACTGTGTCATTCAAAACCCTTTTATTCGATCAAAAACTAAACATAGGGTTTTATCGACAAGACGAAGAAAAGTTACAGCGAACAAAAACCCTTTATCACTATGACTACAAAGGGTCGCCAAGAGTTTTTAAGGTCTTATCTAAGAATACAAGTCCCACTGAAAAAGGATACCCACATCGATAAGACTCCATGGTTATCATGTCGAAGAGAGAAATCTTATCGTCAAGAAACTTCAAAGTCACATCGAAAAACTCTTTTTGCTGAGTCTCGAAAAGGTCGGCTTGAAACATCATGAGTCACACCAACACTCGAGGTCATGCAGAAAAGACTCGATGTCACCAGGACACCATCTATGTCTCACCTAAACTGAATCCTCATTGACAAGATGACAAGCTCATCACACCAAAAAATATATGTGTCAGTGTAGTTTGAAGGGTCAACGAACAAGAAGAACTATCTTGCCGGACTCCAACGTCTGGGCCAAAAGCCTTTTACTGTCATTCCAACTCAGGGCTCATACAAACCAATAGGACCACCCTGCAGCTGCCACATAGGCATCTCCAAGCACCAAAAAGAAGGGGCCCACACAAACTCCTCTTGGTCAAACTAAGCCAAAGAACTACTGCCACATGTGTGCCTATGTGTACACAAACAGAGTGGGCCTGGCCAAAAATGAAAGCATGTCATTGTAACAACAAAGGATCACCCCAAAAAGGTTTGAGTCTTGCCAAAGCATCAAGTCATACCAAAAAGAAATGATGTCAACAAGACATCTTTCGTGTTACCTTGACAAGGAGACTTCATCACTCATACAGAGAGTTTGTCACATTGAAAAGTGGTGGTTTCGGTGTAACTGAAGGACACGACCAGTGGAGAAAATAGTCTTGACGAAGAAAAAACTCTTGACGATAAGCATTTTGGCACAACACCACCATGGGCCCCACACAAACAGGTCATTTATCGATAGAACCATTAGTCTATTGCCACATGGAAGCTCGGATAGAGGTGGGTCTGTGGGTCCACTATCAAAAGTTGGAGATCAGCCAAAAGTCTGAACTGAGAACAAAATGACTTTAATTTTTTATTCAGATGCAATCACATGATACAAGACATGAGATGCTTGGTAGGATCCACATCAAAGATTAGAGAATTGAGAGAAACAAAAAATTAAGAATAAAAATGATGCACTTCCACTTTTTCAGTCGGGCGCGATAGGTTGATAAGAGACTTGGCTAGACCCCACACAAAACGATCATGGCACGGGTGGAATAAACAATGAATGCCAAATGGGAACCATCAAAAACTTAGAAAAGGTGGGTTTGACCATCCAAAATTGCCACCACACACAAAGGGATATTGGCAAGAGTTCAGGGACACAGACTGAAGTTTGTCTTGTTGAACCAGTATGTCACAAAGTAAAGAGGGAGCCCCACATGATTACATCATGACCCATGTGGACCAATTAATAGACTCCAGCTGGATGCAAGAAGACACAAGGGCAAAGTGGTAGAGACATGCCAAACACAAAATGGAGGGTATTTTGATATAGCTCCAAGGGTCGACGAGAGGGAAAAAATGGTCATGTCGATAAGCCGTGTCACATCAAAATCAAAACCTTGTTAGAAAAACAACCACACTATTACACTGAAAAAAGACTCTGTTAGTATAACACAAAAAGGTCTACATATCCTGAAAATGATTATAGTGATAGACCAAGTCATATCGAAACAAATGGATTTCGCTAAGATTGAAGGAGGGTCTTGCCAAAAATTGTCAAACACATTGATTTTCAGCATTTTTCAATCTGAAACTTAGATCAAATCCGATAGATTAAATGCATTGTGAGACCAATATAGAACATGAAGCCAAGCCTGTAATGCCCCGCTAGGAACCCCGAAGGAAAACCCACAACAAGGGTGAAACAATTTTCTTTTAAAAGTATAAACATCATAAGTGCATTTACACAATATGCACGATAACACAAGTGGAAGACTAACACCAAAATTCCTTAAGGGTTACCAATGAAGAATTAACTTCAAGAATAAATTCCACAAAACCATAAATCCACATATGCATCATTAACTCAATGATCACAAGAAGCCATAAGCAAATAAAGATTCATCATAGAAAGATTGAAAGGATACAACATAATTTCCACTTCAATAAGCATTTACTAAAATCACAAGGAAACTTGATAAAAACATCCAAACATAGGATTACATTGCTCTTCCAATACATAGCCTCTCAATAAACATAAAGGATAGATCTCATCCAATTAAAAGGTTACATAAGATCAATATTACAATAATACAATGACCACATAGGTCTATAAATACCAAAAATCTCCAAAACATGAGATGAAGCATGAGTCACGAACCATAGAAACACCTACGAAGCCAATCCTCACATGAAGGCACAAATCTGAACATCCAATGGGAAGTGGAACTACCACCCGACCATGTAATTCCCAGAATGGAATCACCCCACCGTGCTAGGAGATAGCTGAGGACCCTCAAACAAGCATAAGCATGACATGGTCGACAAAACAATACGACACCATGACAACTCAATAAGATTCCACAAGAATCCAGGTGACTCAACTTCACAAACACAAGTGAAATGACATCACAAAACTTAAGTGAACCAAATGAGAGAGTGTCATCGCATAGCTTAAGATGGTTACCTTGGTACAACCTCCATAGGTCCCGACTCACTGTCATGGTAACCTCTTCCGGCCGTCTGACTCCAACTAAGTCTTATGTGGACCCTACCAGCCTTTCGTGAAGACAAGGTGGTTGGTTTGCCATTCTAGGCCTTCTCGGAACATTATGAGCCCTGTACTAGCACTCACCTATGCACGAGGTACAATTATCTTTATTAATGTTATGATACTACCCACCTAATCAATTCATTAGATTACCAGTTATTAGCTGACTTTCGCTGGGTCGTAATACCTACCACTTTGGGTGCAACCCCCAAGCGAAAGCCACTCTCTCAAAGGACACTACACAAGCATGGTCACTCCCCGAGGACCCTATGGCGAAGCAGACAGCCATAACACCACTATCAGAAACAAGTGGTCGAATAAGGACATACTGACTCTTGACTAACCATAAGGCAAAGACACTACATGGTTAAGACAATTGAGCCAACATATATCACTTGGTCAAAGGTACTAATTACACCACCATAGGATGACTGAACCACAGACCAAAATATCACAATAAACACTTGCAAGGATAGCTAAATACATCAAATCCACACTCATACAATCTTTGAAATATTAGCATCATAAACACTTGCAACATCATTAATTGAAAATTAAATAAAACACTCCTTTCCAGCAGTCACATCTAATTGATTTCCAAATCAATATTCCAAATCTACCCATTTGAATATCTAATTCATGCCTTAATTTTCATTGATAAATTTATTAACCACATAATAAAAATCACATGAAAATCACATTACATCATGCAACACCACTTTAAACATTCCATTTATAAAATTTAAGTTCTTAACACAAACCGGTTTGGAGACCTGTGAGGGCTCAAAGCTAAGCGGGGGTCAAACAAACCCGTGGTTGTGCTGCTGTCGGGGCAATAGAAACCACTTACTGGTAGTGCTGCTACCACTGGTAACACTGCCACTACCAACCGATAACACTTACCACTTCGAACCGATAACACTTACCACTTCGAACCAGTGACACTTACCACTTCAAACCGGTGACACTTCCACTTCGAACTGGTGACACTTACCACTTCGAACCGGTAACACTTACCACAAGGAACATTCCATTTCCAGAATTATTTCACGAGCACACACAGACAATGCCGATTTCTAAAATTTCAAGGAAGAGTTTTACCAGCAAGGTAAATGGTGAAATAAACACACTGGAAAGAATGGCTAACCAAATCTTGACAATAGAAACAAGGAAGCACCTAGCCAACCCAATCTAAAGTTCATTCTTTCAAAAGAAGAGGTAAAGCAAGAAATTGATTTCCAAGAACAAAACACACAACATATAGAGAAATAAACCATTTCTTTCCTGTAAGCAACCATATGATTTAGGATTCACAAAATCAATAACCACAGGCATTCTTTCTTCCATTTCAACATTCCAAAAAGAATCTACAGGCAGAATACATAAATTTCCATACATAGGAAGCAAACCAAAAATTTCAAAATAAATTCGAAACCAGAAGGGAACCTCCAACCTTGAAGCAGTTAGCAAGCAAAAGGTATGAAGCAAATCCAGTCTTGCAACCAGGACGAATTTCCATCTCCTCTAGGAAGTTTTTCCTGAATTTTCTCTCCAAAAATCCTCTTCTTCTCCTGCCGTGAATGTCCATAATGGATGCCCAAAAATATCTTTTAACCCAAGCTTCTAGGTTAAAGTTTTTCATCCAATCAAATTTAATTATTTTAAAACTAAAAGGCAATCAGATTTATTTCTTTCCGAAAAATAATAATTCTTTCAAATGATTAAATTAAAAGGCCAAATGGAAAAATACAAAGGAAAGCTTTTATTTGTTTCTTTTTCCATTAATATTTCCTTCAACATAAGCATTTTACCTTTTTACATGGCTAGGCAATTTATTTATTTCACAAAAATTTCAATGCAACTTTACACAATAAATTAAACCATTTAATCTAGCAATTCATCAATTTAATAAATCAATAATCATAGAGCATAATAATTAAATGATTACGCCAACACAAAATAGCATCATCCATTTAAATTAAATAACCATTTAAATAAACGAAAGCACGTAAAACCAAGATAGATCAAATGATGACTCTTAAATGACCAAACCAAGGCACCATGACATGCATAACAGCGAGACGGGGGAAACACAACCGACTGACAACACTCACACGAGTGTAACTACGGTCAAGCTAGGGTATAACAACTATCTCCTCCACTCCCATTGGATATATAAGGCATGCTCAAACCTACGAAAACAGGTGGAGTCAATACCCCGTACCTACCCGGTACTAGTACTTGCAATGTCCTGCGCCAAAGAACCACATGTGCACATAGACCAATATATATAAATATAGACATGAACACACACTGATGAAGGATAATCATGATGTTCCCTGTCTCACTGGAGTGAGTGAAGGAAAATCATCCCCTCGCATTCCAATACACTTGCAAACACACAACATATAAATAACGCATCGTAATATAAGGGAAAAGTGTCAGTCCATGATAATGATCCATAAGAATAACATTACACATAAGCACTGAAATACTGCATAAAATCATACACCATAAATCCAGATAAAGCATGAAATAATATCGAATAATATCCGAATCAAAATACAAAAATGTTCCACAGAACAGTCACTGAAGTAACTCAAAACATACAAAAGAGGCTGATCGAGGAGGGGTACTACATCCTCCCCCCCAAGCCTAGGCTTACCCTTGGAAGCCTAAAACAGATAAGAATAAAGCTCTCTCATCTTCGCTGCATCTTCCCAAGTTGCAGAGGACTCATCACTAGGTCCCATAGGACCCTTACCTGCTCGATGGTGCGACCCCTGAGGGTCAAATCCCGATGCTGAAGGATGCACACGGGCTCCATGGAAAGCTGCCCGTCCTTGACCTACAAAGCATTCCAATCAAGAACATGGGTCACATCACAATGATAAGGACGAAGAACAGAAACATGAAAGACATCAAGGATGCGGGATAGACTCGGCGGCAATGCAAGACAGTAGGCAATAGGTCCTATCCTGTCAAGGATCTCAAAAGGGCCTACAAAATGAGGCACCAACTTCGAACCCTTTCCATAACGGATCAGACTCTTCCATGGATGCACTCTCAAGAACACACGATCGCCAACCGAAAAGTGGCGATCGACTCTATGAGCATCGACATACTTCTTCTACCTATCCTGGGCAACAACCAAATGCCCATGAATCTGTTCAACCTGTTGCTCCATCTCATGAAGCAAATCCTGGCCTAAACAAACCCTATCCTCCAACTGATCCCAACTCAAAGGAGTATGGCAAGGATGACCATACAATGCCTAGAAGGGCGACATGCCTATAGAGCTATGATAACCATTATTATAAGCAAACTCCACAAGGCAAAGATATTCCTCCCAGTGCGACTGCTGATCCATAACATACATGCGAAGCATGTCCTTCAAGACCTGATTCACACGCTTAGTCTGACCATCAGTCTCTGGGTGAGAAGTTCAACTGGGTCCCCAAAGCATGCTGAAGTGAGGTCCATAAGGCCAATGTAAAGGTTGGGTCTCTATTAGAAATGATCCACCTTGGGATCCCATGCAACCTCACCACATCTTCCAAGAAGACTTGTGCCACCACTGCTACAGTATAAGAAGATCAAATAGGAACAAAATGAGCAACTTTGGTCAATCTATCAGCAATGACCGTGATGGCATCATGACACCGTGAAGAAACAAACAACCCTACTATGAAATCCATGGAAATGATATCCCATTTCCAATCCGGTATCAAATTCAACTGTAAAATCCCTACAGGGTGCTGATGCTCCACCTTCACCCGTTGACATTCCAAGTACTTGGACACAAAATCAGCAATGTCACATTCCATACCAGCCCAATGATATATCTATCTAAGATCTGCGTGCATCTTCTTGACACCAGGGTGTGCTAAATAAGGTGCACAATGGTCCTTTGTCATGATCAAAACGTGAAGACCCTCCAAAGGAGGTACATAGATCCGTCCAAGATGTCTAAGAAGACCATCTGACTCAAGAGTATTTCCAGAATATCTACCCTCCAATGGTCTTCCAGACTCCTCCACAGCTCTAACATCTTGATACTAGGTGTCCCGAGGAAGAACTCCAAGAATTCTCTCACTCAAGTCCACACCAAGGGACAATGCTACAACCTCATGCTGTAAAGACCTCCATAATTTTAAAATAACATAATTCATAAAATACACATAATTAAGGATATATCATTGCCACGTGTCTAGATATACAAGGTTAGAGACAAGAAATTACATTTCACCATATAAAGTCAAATTACATAAGCTGACAAGAAGATAAACATAATGAGACATATACCTTTACACTAAACCACAAGGTCGAAAACAATAAATGTACAAGGACCAAATCATGATGACCACCCTGACAAGAAATCCCAACATCTGTCTCCCTTGCGCATATCATGGGCGAGAACATTGGTGGAGCGAGTTTCCACCCTACCATGAAGTAGTTACACTTCCCCGGAATCTTTCGTGACATGAAAGATACCCAGCCCAACTCGAGGAAGACTAACAATGTGAAACTGGTAAGAGTAATGGAATTGTGCGACTAACATGATATATCTATGTTCTACACTAATATAACAATATCATGATGCACAATATGCATATAACACCCATACAAAGACACAATCAACACTCCTTGATTAGGTATCCATAATCATATCCAAGATCT
This sequence comes from Cryptomeria japonica, assembly GCF_030272615.1. NCBI lineage: Eukaryota > Viridiplantae > Streptophyta > Pinopsida > Cupressales > Cupressaceae > Cryptomeria > Cryptomeria japonica. Next base: position 585,365,627 of record NC_081407.1, read on the forward strand.
TAGTTCCATCTCAAACACAAAGAAACACAAGAATGCATCCATGCTTTTCTAATTGATGATTTTCTCCTCCTACATAAACTCAATACACTCAGGTCATTCTATAGATATTAATTAATTACACGAGACTACTAAGGAGAGCACATCATGTCCATTTATTTCTATTGTTCTATATTTCTTCCCGATATTCCTAAAACATCCATACATATTGTATAATTATGAAATATATATAAAAAAATACTAAACAAAATAATAATAATAATAATAATTTCACATGAAACCTTTTAATTTATATTATTTTGAAAATAGACTATGTTTACCAAAATTTTATTACTAAACTCCTATGAATAAATATTAATCCTTCATTTTTATTTAATCAAACATTTGCCTAACTTCTTTTAAAACAAAACAAAACAAAAGTAACTTGAGTAAAGTTCATTCTTTCCTAAGGAAGGATTAAATGGGTCCCATCTAAACTTCTCACCTTAGGTTTTAAAACTAACTCTATTTACTTCTCTGTCTTTCTTTTCCTTTTCCCTTTCCCTAAAAGAAATAATACCTATACATGACATTTATAAATTATTTAAAGTATAACTTCCTTAAATCATGGAAGCATGGGAATTATGGGAGCAAGAATTCATTTGAACTTTCCACATTTTAAGGAGCTAAAGGGAGAGAATTTAAAGATAAACTCCAGTTGAAGAGATAATGATATTAGCAAGAGTAAAACGTGGGCATCATTTATTATTCCTAAATAAATAATAAATAAAAAAAAGAGATAATGCCATGTAAATTCACAGAGGACAAGCTTTACTGCAAGGTATATATATATATATATATATATTCTTTAAGGAAGTTGCTCTCAAAGATACGAGATTGTATAAAATAATTTAATTGGCAGCTAAGAAAAATCTACTGCAATATTTATCAATGCTAAAACTAATATTTCTAAGGATTCCTTATATGTATGGAATAACAAACTAGACACACGAATAAATCAGAAGAATATAAATATATTTCAATTCAAACAAAAACCAAGCAAAACTCCCCACTGAATAAATAGAGCTTTGAATGTTTAATATAATTACCAAACAAAATAAATCAGAAGGTTGAATCTGTGGGACACAATCTCTTTATCTACCAAAATTTGAAATCGTTGGGTTGAATACCTTAAAAATTAGTAGACTGTTGTACCAAATGCTCCATACATACCTCAATGAAGGTGTACTTGTACTAGAAAGAAGTAAGATCCTTAGTTGAGGCTCTTGTCTCTCCTCTCTGGTATGAGTCTGCTGGTTTTCCTTGAAGTGATTAAGGTGAGAGAAAGAATAATGAGGCCATCTCTTTACTAGCAATACCCATTCTTATAAAGTCCAAGAGACTGATGGAAATTGCCTTCTCTTTGTCTTGAACTCCCTACATGCTCATGCAGGAGCAAAATCCTTTCCCAAAGACCTTTTTATTAATATCCACTAAAGCCCCACTCTCAAAATAGCTATGTCTCTCTCGTAAATAATGGTGATTGCATGTTCATTCCTTAATTATCTCTTCCTTTGTCACTAATAATATTCACTCTCTTCTTATCATGCTTTTTCTTCCAAAACTCCTTATCCCTTCCGCGTGGGTAAGTGCTTTTCTTAACTTTTGTTTATTTTCTTTTAATTTCATCTTCAATTCTGTTAACTCTAATTTATTCCCATCTTGAGCTAGTTTGATCTTCACATCTAAAATATCTCACCCCTTCACTAAGTTTGCATTATTTACATCTTCATTATTTTAATGCATTCGCTGGAAACTTAGTAAATTCAACTTAATTTTAAAAGCACATATTAGATTTCAATAATTTTCTTTTACTTTTATTAATATTTTAGTTTAGTTTCTTTAAATAGAAAATAACAATATATTTTATTCTTAGCTTTCTAATTTAAAGTGGGTAAAAGTTTCTTTTCTTTTTTCTTTTTTAAAATAATAATATTTAATAAAGAAAGCATTTTATAAATAAAACTATTTTATTCTAAAATAAAATTAATTTTAAGTTTGAAGTAAATAAATAAAATATGATAATATAAAGATATATTATACATATGAAAATCATGCAATAAGATATTATATTTTATGATTAAATAAATGTCTAATTTAATTTAATTATTAAATAATAATGATGAAAATATTAAGGGTTGTGACACATGCCACCTACGGCTCAAAGCATCTACCACTACATTCTCTTTCCCTTGAATATAATGAACCTCAAAATCATACTCGCAGAGGAATTCCAACCATCTTCGCTGTCGAGCATTCAAGTTTGGCTGCGTGAAAATATACTGCAAACTACGATGATCACTATGCAGCTCAAACCGACGCCCCAACAGGAAATATCTCCAACGAACCAACACATGCACTATAGCTACCAACTCCAAGTCATGATCTGGATAGTTCAACTCGTGATCCTTGAGTTTGTGAGACTCATAGGCAACCACACGTCCATCCTGCATAAACACCACACTTATACCTTCCAAAGAGGCATCTGTGCATACCATGAAATCTCTGGATGGGTCAGGAACTGCCAAAATTGGAGCACTAACAAGGAGTTCCTTCAAGGTATGAAATGCCAATTCACACTGCTCTAACCAAACAAACTTCTTCCCTTTCCTCCGAAGAGAAGTAATCGGATGGCCTATCCGAGAAAAGTTTTGAACAAAGTGACGGTAATATCCGGCCAAACCCATGAAACTTCTAACTGCAGAAACATTGGTCGACGCTGGCCAATAAACAATGGCTTGGATCTTAGAAGGATCCATAGATACACCTTATCCCAAAGCTATATGACCAAGATAGCCCACCTATGACTGGAAGAAATCACACTTTGCCAAATTCGCAAAAAGCTGATTCTCCCTCAAGCACTGCAATACCCGACGCAAGTGACCCTCATGCTCTTCCATGGATCTAGAATAAATCAATATGTTATCCAAGAACACAAAAACAAAGTGGTCAAGGTAGCTGCGAAAAACCCCATTAATAAGACTCATGAACACTGAAGGCTCGTTCGTCAACCCAAATGGCACCACTGTGAACTCATAGTGACCATAACGAGTGCGAAACACCGTCTTATGAATGTTTGCATCATGAATACGCAACTGATGATACCTAGACTTCAGGTCTATTCTGGAGAACACCTTGGCTCCCTTCACCTGATCAAAGAGATCATTAATCTGAGGCAATGGATATCTGTTCCAGATGGTTACCTCATTCAACTGTCAATAATCAATACATAAACAAAGAGAACCATCCTTCTTCTTGACGAAGATAACCGGTGCACCCCAAGGAGAAACACTAGGACAAATGAATCCCTTGGCCAACAACTCCTCAACTTGCAACTTCAACTCACTTAGCTCCTGAGTAGTCATTCAATATGGTGCTCTCGAAATAGGTTCCACGCCAGGAACCAAGTCAATGCAAAAATCTATGTCTTGCTTCAGAGGCATATTGGGAATATCCAAAGGAAACACATCCTCATACTCTCAAAGAATAGGGTGACAATCAAGAGAGATTTCTTGACTCTCTCCCTTATCTACATCCTCAAGAGCAGTACAAAAAGATGACACCCTTGATGCATGCACCACCTAAGTTGCATAGCGGAAATCATACATAAGGATATCGATCGCTGAACTCCAACGATCCCCACTCTCCTGCCATGGTCATCTACACACTCTACTATCTTCTGATGATAGTCTACATGAGTGCTATGAGATGATAACCAATCCATCCCCAACATAACTCCATAGGACCCCAAAAGAATGACTCGAAGGTCCACTGAAGTGACAATGGGTCCTAGGTCCAACTCACAACTAGGGATGAAGGCATCGAAAAACACTCACACACTGGTAGCCAACTCTACTTTCCACCTATCTGCTTGCTTAGCAGACACGAGCCCGCACCGCTCCATAATGGATGAAGAAACAAAAGAATCTAAAGCATCAAAATCAAAAATTACAGAGATAGGGGTACCACACAACACACCTATGGTCTCAATCATAGTACTCTGATGCTCAGCTTGGTGGTCATCCAGCGCTGCAAATACTCTATGGGTTCTACTTGCATCCCCCACTGTCGGCTCTAATGCGGCTGGCCTATGACTAATCGACTGATGTGAACGTCGAGGAAACTGAGCGGTCTTGTGGCCAAACTGACCACAAGTGAAGCAAGCTCCACTGCCAGGTCCTCTACTACTAGACAGTCCACTAGACTACTGAAAGCTCTCCCCACTAGGGGCCTGAGATGCTCCCTGAGAAGACTGCCTTGGAAAGGTCTGCCTACCCTTTGGCCATCTCCTACTCTTCCAAGACTGAGAGATGCCACCCTACTGGCCCTGAGTTTGCTTCAGTCTCAGCTGCTACTGCTGTCCACCCTTGGCGGGTGCCTGAGGACCTCTAAAAGGTGCAATAGTCTAGGACTGATTCCATTTACCTCTAGATCCACTCCAAGGATCACTCCCCATCTGAACTCTAGACTAGCCACCATGAGCATGGCTAAGGTTCTTGTTTACCAACCTAGATTTTACCATGACTATCTCCACTGAAGCAGGCTCAAAAACTCTCACTCCTGCACTGATGCAGTCATTAAGATCCCTCAAGAAGTGCTGCACAAGCATAGCCTCATCATTGCCGATCCCGACACACTATTTGAGCTCATAGAACTTATGCTCAAACTGATCCATTGACAACCCAAACTAGCGCAGAGCATAGAACTCATCTGCTCGTGACTGCCTCCACTGGGGTGAGAGGAATTGTGCCCTGAACCTCTGCAAAAAGATCTCCCAAGATGTTGTGTTAATGCTCACACCGATCCTCTCCTCCTCTAATCTCCACCAGATAGATGTGAAGCTCTTGAGACACATGATCGTGCATCTCACCTTGGTGTTGCTACTGTAAGGATACATAGAAAAACACCAGTCTAAACTGATAAGCCAGGTCTCTGCCTCGAGACCGGTACCTTTTCCATCAAAGAAGGGAGGATTGGACTTCATCAAGTCCCTCATGTGCCCTAAGATAGCTGGATTCGGGTCCACTGGGACCTCTCTCCTTCTAGTAGATCTCTCTCTCTCTCTCTCTCTCTCTGGAAGCCCCTGAAGTGACTCCTCTACCCAATCATGGATGGGCTAATCTACCTTGAGTTTGGGGCCTAGTCTAGCTAGCACCTCATGAAATATCTGATGCAGCTCCTCCCTTTCGGGAACTTGCTCTACTGAAGGTGGTTCCTCTTGATGAACCAACTGATCTCTATCCACACTCGCATGAGTGGGTGGTGGTGAAGGACTATGGTGATCGGAACCTCGACCCCTTCCTCCTCCTCTACCTCTGGTGTGGCCACCAATGCAACCACCTCCCTTGGCTTTCCTAACCATGACCTAAACACTGCACAAGAGAAAAAAGGCTTCGATGAAAGGCAAAGAAAGACACAAGGAAGTCACACCACAAGACCTACTCAAAAAGGTCAAGGCAAATGGGCTCACTACAAACCCAGAGTACCCAGTGTTGAAACATGGGCTTTGATAAGCCCTGAAACACACAAAATCTAACCCTTTTTCACATATGTAAGTACTCTTTTGTGCATATGCAATTGACCTAGTTTCACAAACTATCACCTCTACAATTCACAATGAACCAAACACATTTTCTCTTCTTCTTATCTCATTTGCAATCCATTTCAACATCTCATCTCTTCTATCCTAGTTGACATCAATGAAAACAAATCCCAACAATGCCTTGCATTGGTATATGTTTACGATCATCTCAAGACCAATGATGTGTTTGATTCTTTCATGGTGAATTGATTATGTTGATATTTTAAGATGTGTTCTTTCTTCTTGGGCTTGGTTGTGAGACCATTTCTTGGCTAGTCAAATGATTGTTTCATTGGGTAGTTGTTATTTCACGAGCTAGACCTAATGTGTTTGGATGATTGAAATGGACCTATTTCAAGATTTGGTATTATTGTATGTGAAATTTTGATTTGAGTAATCATTAGAATGAGATAAGTGATGTTAACTAGATTAGTTTATTAAAAGTAATGAATCATATTTATGTTATTTTGATTTGAAGAGATATCATATTACTAACAGTTATGATGTTGACCTCGTTTAGGGAACATTTATATGCTTAGTGTTGCAAAGGTATAATATTGATGATTTATTTAATGCAGTTAATTAGATTAAATTATTATTATGATATTTAATTGATAGTTAGGAGGGAAAGGGATGATATCATATCTCTCGAGCTTATGAGAACACATACAATGTTAACATTCCCTTTCAATGAGTCGATTTGTTGATTATATATAGGTACACTTGATGTGTGAATGTTTCATTGTCAACAGGTACAAGGCATCAAATCCACTTGGCTTGATAGGTCTGAGCATTCCTACATTCCCCAACGATGGTTAACATGAGATAACACATTGGCCAAATACCTGAGCCTAGACCGATGTCCCATAATTAGGACAATTTTCCCAATTTTTCTATTTTTCTATTTTAATTATTTTATGGTTTTGAGCCTTGACTAACAGAGTTGGTAGCTTTCAGACACCCATTTGTCATGTTGAGTTATCTTGTAATGACTATTTGTGCATAATTAGTCCTATGTGTATCATCGTTAATTATTGTTTATATGTGATGGTAATTCAATATTTAAATATAAAATATGTCTTATTTCCATTTGGAAATATATGAATTAAATGATTCACCATGGGGGTTTATTGGGAGTTATGTGATAATTGGATTTTAATTTGATTTTTATTATTATTTTTAATCCCTTCTAAAGTGAGTTTATATTGTGCAATTGGGGTCTTTTTCAACACTTAATCTATTTTGTTCTCTTGGCTCTCATCAACCTACATGAGGAATGTAAAATGATGGATTTTGGAGATTTATTGGAGGGAATTTTGTGGGGATTGACTTGAAATTTTAGTGACGGTGAATGGTTGTGGCTATTTGAAGGATTAGAGTTCTCCCAGTGTATGTGTTGTGCATTTCAAGTTGAAGTTTCATCAAGGTTGAGGTAGAATTTTTACATTTCTTCAATTTCTCCTTAATTTTATTCTCTTGGATGTAAATGATATGTTAAGAAATCATTTTAGACCATATTATGATTTCAAATCGGCCCTCCATGTGTGTGATGGTTGCATTTGCATGAGTGTTGGGGTTTTGATGTTGAAATGGGGTGTCAATAGGGAAATGTTATCCAATTTATTTTGGATTCTTGTATAAGTGATCTTATTGTGTTTTTAGGTCATCCTAAGGTGGTTCTCAAGTGGTTTGGTGCCTAATTTGGTCTCCCATGTTTCATTTGGGTCAAATTTGATGCCCTAGGGAGTTTCTCATAGCTTGTATGTGCACTTGAAGTAGTTTGCCACATTTTTGAAGCTATGGTGCATTTGATTCACATAATGGCACATTTAATTAGTAAAATGGTGCATTTGCTTTCATTTGGTGAATTTTATCACTAGATTGGTGCAATTTATGCCCAAAATGGTACATATAATCACTAGAATGGCATATTTGATCACTAGAACAACGCTTTTGATCAAGGTTGGTTTGTAGTCTTTGTTTAGAACTATCTGGCCTGTAGGTTTATTCCCGAAGCCTATTTAACCCTCAGGATAGTGAATTGTGATGTATTTTGTATGATTTTATGTTATGAAACAAATAATTGTATTCCTATGCTTGATTTGGAATTGATCCATGATGGGATACTAGAATTGGAGACCTAGAGGTTGCTCCTTGAGTATGGCCTTGTTAGGCTTGAGCATGTGAACTTCTTGTGATGTTATCATGATGATTAGCATATGTATATATTCCTTGTTCTATTCATGTATGATTTATTGAGTAATCTTTATTGATACTAGAAATTTTGTATTGATGGTTGTATGATGACTTTCAATGAGGTTGCTATTGTTGTTTGACCCATGCCTTTCGGAGTGTAATGAATTGAAGGCTCTTGTTATGAGAACTTGAATGGATGCTTGAGTACTTATGGATATCTTGAATAGATTCTTTGTACCTTCTATGTGATTGAGTTTCATTGTGGGATCAAGTGGATCTGAGTCTCTTGGTAGCTTGACCAATTGAACATATATTGTACATGGCTGAGATGGCATTGTGTTAAATGAGATATATGTTGATAATGAGAATATGGAAAGTGGAACATTATTTTGTATTCATTTTAATAGATTCAATTAAATGGGATAATCCTAAGACTAGGTACTAAAGTGGGTTTAGGGAGTGGCTCCCAACACACACCCGACCCAAAGTGGTATGTAGGCAATCACGTTGGGGAGTTCCTTAATCAAGTGATAACTTAATAATAAACTTAGGATGGGATAAAACATCAATAAGAGATAAGTGGTGCCCCAAGCATGACTTTCGCACTAGTATGAGGCTAAGGATGACTTGAAAAGGCATGCCCGCACATGTAAGCATTTTTTCTTACCCAGAGTGATTTGTCAACACATGTGGTATTGGTTCTTGCATGATCGCCATTCTATTAGTCCCAACCGATGCTGAGAGAGGAGGGGTGAATCAACACTTGATCAAATTTTCACAATTAAACTTATAACTTAATTTGCATTCATCTAATATTCAATAATATACTTGATCGCTGAAGTAAAATATGCAAGCATGAAAGATTGACAATGACACCAAGAAGTTATCTCATGGAAACCCAAATGGGAGGAAACCACGGTGTGAGTAGGAACTCACAACAATTGTACTCTTTTGAAGTATGCTCGGTGAGGAACCATCCCTATTAAGAGATTACAAAGAAACTTGTTAGGTGCCACCTAGTTAAGGGATTTTGTTCAAGGCCAGTTAATACCTTTACCCTATTAAAGGTAGCCTAGTTAAAGGACTTAAGAACATCAATTAAGTTGTCACCCGGTTAAGGGATTTTACAAAAGGGACCTGTTAAAGTCCACCCGATTAAGGGATTTATGTTACAGTGGTTAGAAAGCAACAAATGGATGATTTGCTAAATTAGCTACTGATAGCTTGATCAGATCTCAATATGCATCACACTCAATCCACACCAGTTGTGTCTTCTCTGCACAACACCAATTTTCTTTTTACACCTTCGGCTTTTCACTCAGTCAATTGCCTGTTCCTCGCCACTGCACTCTATCGTTCCTCTAACCTTCAGTTCTGCACTCTGTCGATTCTCTATCCTTTGGCTCTGTACTCTGTTAGTTCTTTGTCCTTTGGCTCTGTGCTTTGCCGATTCTCTGTCTCTCGACTCTGCGCTTAGTTGATCTACCACAAACACACTCTACACTGCTAAATTTTTTTAGTACTTACTCTCTTTCTTCTCTTCACTTTGGATTGCCTTCAACAAGATCTGTTTGTTGCAAATTTCATGATCAAAACTTTTTGAATGAGCTCAAGAACACTTTATATATTTTCTGCTGATACTTTCAGGTGTTCCCTCAATCAAAGCAGTCATGGATTTTGGAAGATTTCAAATTCAAAATCTCCCACTCTTTCTCTGCATGCCTTACAACAATTCCACCAAGTGTTCAATAAATTCTACCACCACATCTCCCAAAGATAGTAACTTTTGGGTCGTGTTCAGTTAATTAAGTGCAAACCAAAAAATCCGTAGGTAATCATGCTTGATTGCATGATAGCTAAAGTTGACCTTACCAACAAGAGATTTGGCATAGACACAAGCTCACCAACTTATCTTTTGCCACTGCAATTGAATAACCAATCACCTCTTTGAGATTTATGGTGATCACCTATCTTCCTTCTGTCATACCAGTGTACCGATATGCCACTTCACTTCTATATTACCGATTCATCCTTTGATTTCTGGTTTGTTGTGCTAGCATCAAGTCTCTTCCCTTGTTTGCTAATGAGGTTCTGGTTTGCATACAACTTCAAGAGTCACCTTTTGTGACTTCATCATCATCAGAGTGACTGATATTCCTGAATGACAGACCGGTTGTCTTAGTTTGTCTTTCCTTGAGTTGATTGAACCTTTTATCTTTCGCTACCAATGTTGTTTCCATGTGTTTGTAAGTCCTCACTTTTTCTTACTGAAAAAATACCACTCTACCTATAGCACTTCACTAGTTAGTGTCTTCACCTATAAGTGTTGGACATCAATGACAAATCTTAGCGCATATACCGGTTCTCTAGATTGACCAGTTTTGTCAATGCCAACAATCTCCCCCTTTGGCATTGATGGAAAACACTTCAAAATCTGGCTAATTAGTTGCATGTTCTTTTACTTCCTTCATCTTTGTACCAGTTTGGTCATTACTTCTACCCTGAGTAATGAATATCTCCCCCTGTTACTAGTAATACTCTAATGCAACAACTTCAACTCAATCACAACAATGCCAAAGAGTCCTTTCTGTATACTTACAAGACTATTCCCCCTAACCAAAGTAGTCCACACTCATCAATCTATTCTTAAAAAAAAAAAAACTTGAAATCATACCAGATTGATGTAGAGCCATGTTTGCTTACTTTACTGAATGGAGGGGCATAACCCACAACTTACCTCTGAGATAGTCAAAGGTGTCCTTCTATAGTGGCTTGGTGAAGATATCAACCACCTTCTCTTTTTATTTTTATGTACTCCAACATCACTTCCTTTTCTTGAACTTGTTCCCTTAGTGATATTTGATGGCTATATGCTTCATTTTGGAGTGCATCACTGGGTTCTTGGATATGTCAATGGCACTCATGTTGCCACAATGAATCACTACCGGTCCAACCACTTTTTCTTGTATTCCTTCCAATAGTTGCTTGATCCAAACTATTTGTGTGTAGTTGATTGCAACAACTACATACTCAACCTCAACTACAGATTAAGATATGTAGTTTTGTTTCTTACTTGTCCAAGATACAACCCTGTCTCTGAGAAAGAATGAACCTCCACTAGTTCTCTTTCTGTCATCAATGTTCCCATCCCAATCTGAATTAGTGAAGACACTTAAACTAAAGTCTCCCTTATATGGATACTAGAGACCATACTCATCAGTCCCCTTTAGGTATTTGAATATTCTTTTGACTGCCACCATGTGAGTCTCTTTCAGATTTGTAGAAAATTTGGCAACCAAGCCAATAGCTTGTGCTATGTACGGTCTGTTATGTACTACATATTGCAACTTACCAATCATGGACTGATAAAGTGTCTCATTCACTTCTTCAGCCTCATCATATTTAGAGATCTTGCAACCTATAACCATTGGAGTTCCAACAGGTTTTCAATCTTACATTCCAAAAAAATTTTGAATTTCCCTTATGTACTTAGTCTGACTGATGGAGATGCCATTCTTAAGTTGAGAGACATGTAGGCCAAATTTTTTTTTTATCTTGCCAATCATGGACATCTCAAATTCTTGCTCTATTTGTTCTGCAAAGATTCTACTCATCTCATCATCTCCCCCAAAGATGATGTCATCTACAAAGATCTAAGCAATTAGGTGTTTTCCTTCAGCTCCACTCTTCAGATATAGGTTATTGTTATCACCAGTTATTTTGAACCCTATGCTTAGCAGGTATGAGTGTAGCCTCTCATACCAAGCTCTTGGTGCTTGTTTCAGCCCATACAAAGCCTTTTGCAACCTGCATACAATATTCCTTCCATCTTCAAATGCAAACCCTTCTGGTTTCTCTATGTATACTTCTTCCTCTAACACCCCATTTAAGAATGCCGATTTGACATCCATTTGGTAAAATTTAAAGTTTTTATAAGCATCATAGGCTAGCAAAATTCTGACCACTTCCAACTTGGCCACTGGTGCAAAGGTTTCTCCATAGTCCAAACCTTCTTCTTGAGCATAGCGTTTACAGACCAATCTTGCTTTTTTTCTTATCACTTTACTGATTTCATCCATTTTATTTATGAACACTCACTTGGTGCCTATTACATTTTTGTTTTTCGGTCTGGGTACTAGAGGCCATGTATCATTTTTCTCAATTTTCTCCAGTTCTTCTTCCATGGCTTTGACCTAGTCATCATCTTTTAGAGCCTCCTTTTCTATTTTGGGCTAAAAAATGGAGAGTATACAACCATTCTCTCTTTCTCTTCTTCTAGTTAGAACTCTTGCATCCTTGTCAGCGATGATATTTTCTGCAGAGTGATCTTTTCTTACATACTTAGCCAATACTAGTTCACTCCTCAAAGCTTCTTCTACCGGTTGTGTAGGTTCTACTTCACAGGCTTCTTCATTTGCCACTTCAACGGGATCTTCTTCAGTAGGTTCTACTGGTACATTGTATTCGAACTCTTTATAGTCCTCTGGTTCACTCTTACTATCCTGTTCATTTTTCTCAGAGTACTCATCTACTCTGACATTTGCACTTTCCATAATTTTACCAGTACTTTTGTTTAAACACCGGTATGCCTTGCTCTTTGTTGGGTAACCTAAGAAGGTTCCTTCATCACTTTTGGGATCAAAATTTTCAGTGTACTCATCCCTCTTGATATAGCACCTGCTTCCAAATACTTTGAAATAACAAACATTAGGTGATTATCCACTCCATAATTCATAGGGAGTTTTATTTGTCCTTTTCTTTATCTGTATCCGGTTCAAAGTGTATAAAACAATGCTTATTGCTTCTCTCCAGAAAATATGTGGAATGTCCTTTTGTATCATCAGAGTCCTTGCACAATCAATAAGAGTTCTATTTCTTCTTTCGACAACTCCATTCTACTGAGGTGTTTTGGGTACAGACATTTGTCTCATAATCCCCTATTCCTCACAGTAAATCATGAACTCATGAGAGGTGAACTCTCCTCCTCTAGTTGATCTCAGATACTTCAAATTCTTACCAGTTCCTCTTTTTACTTGAGCTTTAAAAACCTTAAACATGTGAAAGGCTTCTGATTTTTCCTTCAAGAATACAACCCACATCATTCTTGAGAAGTCATCCACAAACAACATAAAATACTGGTCTCCATAGAAACTCTTGGTTCTCATGGGTCCACAAAAGTCTGTATGAACTAAGTCCAACACATTTTCAGATGAAGAGGTTTTACTACCGAAACTAGACCCGATCAACTTTCCTAGTTGACACTCTTTGCACACAACATTTTTCAGGTTTCACTATGTTAGGCATACCTCTGATAGATTTTGCCTTACTGACTTTTGGTATGCTATCAAAGTTAACATGACACAATCTTTTCTGCCACAACCAAATTTCTTCAACCTTAGCCATTAGACAACTACCTATGGTGGTGTCTAGATGAAATAAATTGCCTCTTGACTATTTACCGGTGGCAATCAAACTTCCTGATTTGTCATTTATTTTGCATATTCCTTCATTGAATTCTAATCGGTAACCCTTATTGTTAAGTTGTGGAACACTTAAAAAACTATATTTTAACCCTTCTACCCAATAGACATCATCACAATTTGTCTTATCATTCAGGGCTATAGACCCCTTACCTTTTACTGCACAAGGAGCATCATTTCCGAATCTCACAATTCCTCCATTGCAATCCTTTGTGCTGAGGAATTTGTTTCTGTCATCGGTCATGTGGTGAGTGCAACCACTATCAATCACCCATTCTCCACACTAGTTTGTGCTAGAAATCAATGCCATATCTCCTTCCTCTATGCTATCCTCCTTTACTACCACAAATGCAATTCCATCCCCATCAAATCCTTTTGATTCTTCATCATTGACTCCTTCTTCTGCAAGATAATACTCCTTCTTTCTCTTGTCCCTATAGCCTTTGAAATCATCCTTCCTATCTCTATCATTATCAAGACATCTTGAAACAATTTGACCTATGTTATTACAAGAGAAGCACTTTAATGGTACTTTACCTTTACACTTTCCTTTTCCTCTTGGGAATCTTCTTGTCAATAGAGCTTCAATTTCATCTTGCTCCTGTTCCTTAGATAGCATATTGTCACTTTCATGGGAATGATCGGTTTTGGTAGTAGAACTAGTACCAGTTTCTTTCCTTCTCCTTGTTGGTGCATGCATCATGGAGGCTTTGAAAGCAGCATCAATCTTTGGTACACTATTGTCATAATCACTCAATTCAAAAGCAGTCAACTTATCGATGAGTGAGTCAATATACACTAACTATTCCCAAGGATCTGAGTTCCTAGATAACAGAGACCCTTATGGCATATTGTGGTAGTAGGGTTCTTAGAATTTTGCTAACTACATCCTCCTCCTCAAGCTTTCCTCCAGCACTTTTAATGGAGTTTACTACATCCTTTATTCTCTTTCTATACTACTCTATGTTTTCTCCTTCCTGCATCCTCATCTCATCATAATTTCCTCTTAGGTTGTCTACTTTTTCTTTTTTGGACATGAGGATGTCCCCCATAGACTATCTTCAACTTATTCCATATGTAAAAAGTTGTTTTCAAATTTTGAACCTCTGCAAATTCATTATCAAAAAGAGTGCTGGCAATCAGATCCATAGTAGTAGTATTGTCTTGCCTTTCCTTGATCTATTTTGGATTGAGAGTCCTTGAAGGTTCAGTGTACTCTATGATTACATGATTCCGGTAATGTTCTCCTAGGGATCTTAGATAGAGTTTCATTCTTCCACACCATAATGTATAATTTTCCTTAGAGAACTTAGGACCCTCCTTACGTATCATCTTGGATCTTTCCTTAAGTTGATTAAGCTTCTTTTGATTCTAAGGACCTAATGTTCTGATACCAATTGGTAGTCCCGACTGATGGGTGAATCAACACTTGATCAAATTTTCACAATTAAACTTATAAGTTAAATTTGCATTCATCTAATATTCAACAATATACTTGATCATTGAAGTAAAATATGCAAGCATGAAAGATTTACAGTGACACCAAGAAGTTATCTCATGGAAACCCAAATGGGAGAAAACCACAGTGTGAGTAGGAACTCACAAAATTTGTACTCCTCTGAAGTACACCTAGTGAGGAGCCATCCTTGTTAGGAGATTAGAAAGACACTTGTTAGGTGCCACCCAGTTAAGGGATTTTGTTCAAGACCGGTTAGTGCCTTTACCCTATTAAAGGTAGCCTGGTTAAAGGACTTAAGAACATCAATTAAGATGTCACCTGATTAAGGGATTTTACAAAAGGGACCTGTTAAAGTCCACCTAATTAAGGGCTTTATGTTGTAGTGGTTAGAAAGCAATAGATGGATGATCTGCTGAATTAGCTATTGATAGCTTGATCAGATCTCAATATGCATCACACTCAATCCACACCGGTTGTGTCTTCTTTGCACAACACCAATTTTCTTCCTACACCTTTGGCTTTTCACTCAGTCGGTTGCCTGTCCCTCGGCACTGCACTCTGCCAATGCTCTGACCTTCGGCTCTACACTCTGCCAGTTCTCTATTCTTCGGCTCTGTACTCTGTGGGTTCTTTGTCCTTCATCTTTGTACTCTATCGGTTCTCTGTCTCTTGACTTTGCACTTAGTTGATCTACCTCAAACACACTCTACACTGATAAAAGCTTTTAGCACTTCCTCTCTCTCTACTCTTCACTTTGGATTTCCTTCAACAAGATCTCCTTGTTGCAAATTTCACGATCAAAACTTTCTGAATTAACTCAAGAAAACTTTATACATTTTCTGCCGATACTTTCAGGCGTTCCCTCAATCAAAACAATCATGGATTTCAAAAGATTTCAAATTCAAATTCTCCCACTCTTTCTCTACACATCTTACAATAATTCTGCCAAGTGTTCAATAAATTTTGCCATCGCATCTCCCAAAGATTGTGACTTTTGGGTTGTGTTCAATCAATTAAGTGTGAACTAGAAAATTCGCAAGTAATCATGCTTGGTTGCATGATAACTAAAGTTGACCTTACCAACAAGAGATTTGGTGTAGGCACAAGCTCACCAACTCATCTTTTTCCACCACAACTGAATAACTGATCACCATTCTAATAATTATGGTGATCACCTATCTTTCTTCTATCATACCGATGTACTGGTATGTCAATGCACTTCTATATTACTAGTTCATCCTTTGATTGCCGGTTTCTTGTGCTAGCATCAAGTCTCTTCCCCTATTTTCCAATGAGGTTCTGGTTTGCATACAACTTCAAGTTTTCTTGCCTAAGTCACCTTTTGTGACTTCATCATCATCAAAGTGACTGATAATCCTGAATGACAGACCAGTTGGCTTAGTCTGTCTTTCCTTGAGTTGATTGAACCTTTGATCATTTGTTACCAATGTTGTTTCCATGTGTTTGTAAGTCATTACTTTTTCTTACTGAAAAAAAACCACTCTACCTATACCACTTCACCGGTAAGTGTTGGACATCAATGATAAGTCTTAGCACATATCCCAGTTCTCTGGATTGACTGGTTTTGTCAATGCCAACAATCCAACACATTCTTCCCTGTATGAGAGAATGCTTCAGTTCCATGTGGTGCATCCTCATGAGCACATATAATGACACTCCCTACACTACCACTCTAGTATCTAGGTCCTGATAGTCGAGTGGCACCCTATGAATTTACTATTATTGGACCTTTTGGTTATCTCATTGTGACTTATGCCACTTGGCAGATTTGGTGTTGCTCTTGTGGGTGCTTCCTTGTCTTTATTGTTACTGTATGAGGATGTTGCCTCATTCTTTGGTATTTTACTTCTTATTTCTTGGGCACCTTCTCTTTCTTGATTGTTTCTCTTTGACGAGTTTGATACATTGTTGGCATTATCATTTTGATGTGATTTATGACTCTTGTTGAGCATTATGTTTATGTTGAGCATTTTCTCCATGTTGGCTCTTGAGTAAACCTATTGCTCTTTCTTGTATTCCTATATAATTATCTGGGTTGTGTGTGTTGGCATATGCACACTCCAATGAGACATTGTATGTGATTGAAGATTTTTCAATTGATGGCAACCTTGCAATCCTATGGCACCGACAATACATTATACCGACAAAGCATTACACAGGCAACCTTGCAATCCTATGGCACTGACAAGACATTATACCAGAAAAGCATTACACCAACAAGACAGTGCACCGACATCAACAGATCACTCAGGACACTGACACTGGCATAGAAGAAAACATGTATACCGGCACAAAGGCCGACAAGATTTTTGTTATGTAATATTTTGTTTATTATTATAAGCCGACTTGGAAAAATGTAAAATGACTCTTATATATAAAGGAGATCATTATAGACATTTGTAGAAGTGATGAAGGAGCATTAAGGAAAATATTAGGCAGACCTAATGTGTGAAATATAGGTCAAGGGTATATGTAAAGAACAAAGCATGAACCGGTACTGAATCTAGCATTGAAGATGCTATTGTAAAGCAGTACAAGTCATTGGATTGGTATAATCCTTATTGTAAGTTAGTGTGACTTCCCATTGAGCAGTGAGCTCTAGGCAGTTGGCCTTCCTGCATGTGCAGGCCCCTATTGTAAGTAATATTCTCTTATTGGCTAGTGAGTGAATATTGTGGGTCACAAATCCCACAGAGGTTTTTCCCACACCGGGTTTCCTCGTTAAACATCTTGTGTTATGGTGTACTTTTCATGTGGATGTTCTTGATTATATTTATTGCATTATTTCTTGCATACCGGTACATTGTTATATTATATTCTGCATGTTTTAACTTAAGAAATTCTTATTACCGGTCAGATACTGATTCACCCCCCCCTCTCAGTATCTGTGGGACCCCTAGCAATTGGTATCAGAGCATGGTCCTCTATTTTTAGAAGCCTAACAACTTGAGGAAGATCTTGACACCGGTAAAGATGGAAAATCTGATGAAGCAACTTGAAGGAGCTCTTACAGACTATGATGCAGAGAAATTGAAAAATATCAAATTAGAAGATGATTTAAGAGCAGCTCAGGATATCATTCAGGAACTTCAAGAAAATTTTATTGTTGCAAGAAATCAGAGAAGAGAACTTTGTGAAAAATTGCAAAATGAGAATGATGAAAAGGAATCACTTAATGATATGATAAGCAAGTTGAAACAAGAGATCATGACAACAAAAAATGAAATGTAGGATATGACTATGAGATTTTGCAAAGAGATTGAGGATAGGAAGAAGAATGAAGAAGAATTGACCAGAAGACTAAGTGATGCAGCAAATGAGAACACAAGACTTAGCTATGAAAATGACATGTTGAAGATAGATCTGATGCATACTTAGAATGACTCAAATTAACTGATGAGACAAAAAAAATCTTGGAAAGAGAACTGGAAACTGCAAATCAACACAAAGAAAAATTCAAGAAAAGCTCAGAGGAACTTGGTACCTTGCTGAAGAATAAAAAACCTAAGGGTGACACTTCTGGAATTGGCTTTGAAGTTGGTGAAAGCTCCGGTACTGCAAATACTCAGGATCACAGCAAACTAGTAAGACAACCTAATGCTTATGAATTCAATGGAAAATGCTTTAACTGTAATAAGTATGGTCATAGAGAAAATGAATGTAGATCTAGGAATTATGAGAATATCAATACACCCACCAGTCAATGTTCAAAATGCAACAAAGTTGGTCACAACTCTGAAAACTGTAGAATGAATGTGAGATGTTATGTTTGTGGAAGATTTGGACATTTATAAAATCAATGCAGAACACAAACCGACATAGGTTATGGGAAAGCTATTTAGAAGAATAATGTAACTTGTTATGCATGTAACAAGATTGGGCATATTGCTAAATTTTGTAGAAGTAAAGGAACACCGGTAGACAACAAAAGTGCTATCTTAAAAGGTAAAGAAAAAGTTGAACATGTGAAGCAA
The DNA here is from genome assembly GCF_030272615.1 of Cryptomeria japonica. Lineage (NCBI taxonomy): Eukaryota > Viridiplantae > Streptophyta > Pinopsida > Cupressales > Cupressaceae > Cryptomeria > Cryptomeria japonica. The sequence goes on from NC_081407.1 coordinate 585,384,374, forward strand.
GAATTCTCAAAGCAATGGATTAGAAAAGATGATCTAAATATTGGGAATACTTCTCCACCGGTAGAACCAACCAATGCTTCACCGGTAGGATAGAGTGATGCTTCACCAGTAGGATAGAGAAATGCTCCACCGACAGGAAGTTCTTCATCTAATTGAAGAAAATTTCCTTGAGGGTTTGGCAATCTAATGACACGTGCTAATTATTCCCTCGTTTAGAGATAAGAAGTTGAAAATTACTTATTACCGACAGACAATGTTAAGTGAATACTTAACCAACAAGCAATTAATGTGGTAGATGGCGAAAAGACATTATAAAATAAGGTTTTGGCTCCATTTCATTTCACCGTGATTTCAAATTTTCAGAGAGCGCAAAGATTCCGAGCTAAGGCATTTTGAGCAAGAAGCAAGCACACTCCAAGCAATCATCCACCCAAGGTAGTAAAAGGTATTTAATCATGGCATCCACCTCTACAATTGAATACATAGCAAACCCTACTGTTGTTGAAGTAATTAAAAGACCTAGGCCCATATTTTAGTTAGTTCCTGAGATAGCAAAGAAGGATGATACCCTAGGTGCTTTTTCTCAAATCCCTAAAGGAGTTGTATATGCTGAAGACCCTAGAATGTACATCCATTGCAACATTGAAGAGTTAGGAGATGAGGAAATCAAAACCATGTATAAAACCATGATATGTGATGATACCGACAATGTTAAAGATGAACACAAGGTTATTGAAACCCTAGGATTTACAGAAATCCTTAGCATTCCTGAATTTCCTAATGATGTGATTAGGATAGTTTTAAGTAGAGTTCATGGAGAGTTTTTCTGGTTAGATGCAATCCATAAGATCACCAAGGAAGCTATGAAAGCTATCACAGGGTTACTGACCATCAGTAAGAGACCAGATAAAACCAAAAAGGTTCCCAATGACCTAGTTACCAAAATAACTGGTGCAACATTTGACAAGAGATCTTTAAGGGTTAATGATGCAAAAGATATCAATGTGAGATTCATAAGTATGATATTAGGTTATAAGGCCACTCATGCTAACAGACTTAACTCAGTCTCAAGTTTATGCATTAAGAGTGCTTATGATATGGTAACATACAATGCAAAAATTGACATCTGTGAATGGTTAAAGGATGAACTAATTGACAACCTTGGAAAAATCAAGAAGGACAAGAAAGGAACTTTCAGATTTGGAAATCTGTTAGTATGCCTAATGCTACACATAACAAAATAGGTTCCCAGTATAGGTTATAAAGAACTTGGATATGACATACCGGTAGGAAAACAATTGACTGAATTGTTCAATAACATGGGTGAGAACAAGGAGAACAATATTCATGACTTTTTCCAAGCATTGAAGACCAAAATGAAGCAAAGAATAAGGTTATCTCAGAAAATAGTAGACAAATACAAAGATGATATATGCTTTGTTATTAAGAAAGATGAAATTTGGATGGAAGCGGTCATCCCAAGGGCAATTTGGGTAACTGAGATGGGCTATGAAATAGATGACCACATAGTTGAAACATATGCTAAAGCACTTCTGAAAGCCCCCAATGAACCTAAAGAAGAAGTATTTGGTAGTGCTAAGACTATAGAAAGCCAAATACAATCAAAGAAAATAGTAAAGAAGGTTGAGGCATTTGTAAGGAAAGGATCCAGACAAGCAAAGGCCATTAAGGAAGATGTATTAAAGAAATCCGGAATAATAAAGGATGAGTTGGTAGCTCCACAACCTGAAACTCACCTATCACCAGTAGGTACTTCTTCGGAAGGTGACATGCCAACAACTTTTAAAAGAGTTGTTAGAAAAAGAGATCCCTCACCGGCAACCACTCCTTCACCTAGAAGAACAAGGCAAAAGCAACAAGCAGTGAAATCTCCGATTAGAAAGGCCACACCAAAGAAAAAGCCGACTCCTAAGAAAAAGAAAAGGACAAACAGTGACCCGACACCTCTTGATATACTACCAAATGAAATCACAGAGGAAGGAAAACTAAAAAACATAGAGAAAATTTATGACACTCTAACTGCTGATGAGAAAGAGCAAGTTGAGAACAGTGTTATATTGCATATGGACATGTACAAGAAATTTTTGATGGAAGTAGCAAATGAAATTCCTGATGATTTATTCAAAAGACTTGAGGCCAGAAGGCAAGCATTGATAGAATTAGATAAGAAAATAAAAATTGAGAAACTACTTGTTGTATATCCAGTAAACTCTCCAAAGGAAATTGATGATTTGATTGCTCAAGCAAACCGGTCAGTATTCTCTACTGCACACTGACATATTTCACTAATGGCAGGAAGAGTTAATGAAGTAACAGAGGAAATAGAAGATGGATGGGATATATTCCTGGTTGACAAAGAAAAACAAGAAGAGTATAGGAGTCCTAAACCTATAAAGGTATATCAGAAAGATAGAGACAAGGGGAAAGGCAAAGTTGGTGGACCACCAAGCATAGAAGTTAAAGACAACCTACCCCCACTGGTGAAAATAACAACTACTGAAAATCAACCGACAGTAGAAAGAATGGATGTAGAGGATAACAATCCTAATTCTGAAGTTCTATATACTGTAAATGTTGATACTCAGAAGATCAACATAATAGTAGATAAAGATACAACTAATAAGTTAGATATGACAAATGAGCCTCCTGTAGTAGGGGAAACAGAGAAACCGACAAAAGATACAGAGAAAAAGGTAGAAACTGAGGCACAGATAGAGACAACACAACATATAGAGAAACCAACAGAGCTAAAGGATCTGGAACAACAGGTACACAAGGAAACAGTGCCACCAGTAAGTAGTGAAGTGGAAAACTAGTGCTAAAAGAAATGCAGACACAAACTGACCTACCAGAGGTCAATACAAGCATGGTTACTTCCACGGGTACTCAGATTGTTGGATCATCATCAACATTCAAGTCAACAAATGTGACTGAGGTATTACTTGATTCTATCAAGAAAATAATTGACTGCAGTTCACAGGCTTATAAGGCAATTGATGATTCTATACCAATTTTGAAGGTAATAGCTCCCAACTGTAATATAGATATTAAAGATTCTTTAGGACAATTGGCTACATTGTGTAAATATATTTTAGAAAATATTGAGAAAATAAAGGAAGAATCAGTAAAGGATAAGGTAGAGATTGAGAAACATAAATTCTTTGATGAGGAAATAAAGAAGTGTAACAGAGATTTTGACACACTTCTACCAGAACTATGTAGTTTGTTGAAAGAATACAAAAATCTGTATAAAGATACATGTGAAACAAACTTTTTGATTGTAGATATTGACAAGAAAATAAGCAAGGCACAGGATGAGATAAATAAGCTTGCAGACAATTTTGTCAACTCACCTGATTCATTATCAGTTTTTGAAGAAAAGATAGCAAATTTTGAGGAAGAACTACTCAAATTAGAAAAGGAGAAAGAAAGAATAATAAACAAGGCAAAGCATTTGAGATCTAAACTGAGTCCAAGATTGGACTATTTAGCATCTATGCGGAAGAAAATTTTTGAGGCATTAACACAGGGAAGTAAAACACAGGCAGAGCATTTGCAGCATCTCACCGGTATAGTGAAGAGAACTTAGACAACAATAAAGGATAGTAAAAAGTTTATGGATAGTATAAACTTAATTTTGGGAGATCTTTTTCAGATAATAACCACCTAGCTACAAGGTTGAGGATATGGATAGATGAAACTACAAACTCTACTGACATCTTGACAACCTTTGTCATTGATGCCAAAGGGGGAGTAGTGGGATGAGAAAATATTCAAAACACAAGAATCATATGCTCAGGGGGAGCTCTCACATTTTTGGTAAACATTTTTGGACTACACATTTTTGGATACTTTTTGAAATTTCTCATGAGTGTTGCCATCAATGCCAAAGGGGGAGATTGTTGGCATATGCACACTCCAATAAGACATTGTATGTGATTGACGGTTTTGTCATTGATGGCAACCTTGCAATCCTATGGCATCGACAAGACATTATATTGACAAATCATTACACAGGCAACCTTGCAATCCTATGGCACTAGCAAGACATTATACCGGCAAAGCATTACATCGACAAGATAGTGCACCGACATCAACAGATCACTTAGGACACCGACACCGGCACATAAGAAAACATGTATACCGACACAAAGGCCGACAAGATTTTTTTTATGTAATATTTGGTTTATTATTATAAGCCGACTTGGCAAAAATGTAAAATGACTCTTATATATAAAGGAGATCATTATAGACATCTGTAGAAGTGATGAAGGAGCATTAAAAAAAATATTAGGCAGACCTAATGTGCGAAATATAGGTCAAGGGTATATGTAAAGAACAGAGCATGAACCGGTACTGAATCTGGCATTGAAGATGCTATTGTAAAGCAGTACAAGTCATTGGATTAGTATAATCCTTATTGTAAGTCAGTGTGACTTCCCATTGAGCAGTGAGCTCTAGGCAGTTGGCCTTCTTGTATGTGCAGGCCCCTATTGTAAGTAATATTCTCTTATTGGCCAGTGAGTGAATATTGTGGGTCACAAATCCCACCGAGGTGTTTCCCACACCGGGTTTCCTCGTTAAACATCTTGTGTTATGGTGTACTTTTCATGTGGATGTTCTTGATTCTATTTATTGCATTATTTCTTTCATACCGGTACACTATTATATTATGTTCTGCATGTTTTAACTTAAGAAATTCTTATTACCGGTCAGATACTGATTCACCCCCCCTCTTAGTATATGTGGGACCCCTAACAGTGTGACTATCTCCACAAGCATGAAGGGGTGGACCTAAGGGTACCACATGGTTGGGTGGTATTTCCAGTCACCATTAGGGATTGGAGGACTTGGTTCATGAATCACTCGATGGATGCTACCTCCTTCATCAATATTGGATTCTTCTCATTCTCATATCTTTCTTATGAGATGTAATCATTTGTATATTATATCATGTGATGAATCATTTATCATCTATGTACTGAACACTCCAATTGGAGATAGATGTAATAAATTTAATTAGATATATATTGATATGGTTTCATGTGTACTAATTTTGGGATCGAGCATGAAGCATGAAGCATGATCTCTTATGCTTCTTTGTTATCAATCTATCATGGTGAGATCATGAGAACATTTATATTGGTCTTTTAACATGAAAATAGATATGATGATGAGTGTTGGAGGTTGATTTAATCATCTCCTAGTGGGTCATGAGATATTGATCTAGTAGTGGATGCATTTCTAAGGTAGCGACATCAAGGAGCCCTTATAGGTGACTTGAGTTATCTTGGACGGAGTTCCAAGAGTTTAGGCTTCCGCATGTGCTTATTTGGTTAACAATTAGTTGAGTTTATGATGTAGCCAATTCAAAACATAAATGACACCATTAATGAAAACACAAAGAAACACTAGATTGGATCAATTTTTCCTTTACCATTCTTCTTCTAAACAAATTAAAATATCTAATAATCGGAAATTACCCATTTTGGTAGTTTTTGACAACTTTAAGAAATTGACATTTTCCTTCTTTTGGTAATTTTCCAAACTTATCCATAAAATATAGAAAACTTCTAAATACCTAAAATTCATAATTCCAACACAAATTGCCAACTTTCTAAACTAAAAAATTGACAACTTTTAAAACTAAAGACAACGACAACTTTCTAAACTAACTGAAAAATTAAATTTCTAAAAAGTAAAAAGTGAAGTCCCTATGTCATTCTCATCTAGTTGAAAAGAACGCAACTCCTGAAAGTTGTTGTCCTCAAACTGTTGCCACTTGTCTTGACCCAACTTCTTCAACTCCCACTTTGTAATCCAAGTGCTATCTACTGGTGAAAATCCTTCCCATTGTACCAAATACCTGTTATATTGCCCATGTTGAGTGGTAATGATCTTCTTTTCTAGTATCTGTGAAATTTTTTCTATGTGCTTATTTGGAATCCATTGTTGCCAACACCTTCACTATCCTCATCATGAGTCTCACCATGGAAAGTATATGTCTAAAATACTAAATACAGGTGAAATATCTAAACGCTCTGGTAGATCTACCTCATATGCATTATTATCAATCTTCTTAGTAATCTTGCAAGGGCCAATCTTTTTGTACTTCAATTTGTTGTAAGTGCATGTGGGAAATCATTCTCTTCTCAGATAAACCATGACTAGATCACCTTCACCAAAAACCATATGTCTTCTACTAGTATCAACTATAGCTTTGTACCTATTGTTTCTCTCTTGTAGCTCATGTCACACATCATTCTACAATTGTTGAATATTCTCAGCATAGGTTTATGATACAGGAGCATCCCTGGTCGATGAGCAATCTTGCATCGACCAAAAATATTTCCTTTCAGTTTTGTTCTTGTTTAGTTCATTGTGAAGTTTTTTGTGTTCTTACCGGTTGGTACTGGTAGTTGCTTGCTTTTCATGGAAAATCTTATTTTTTGGTTTCTAGGCTGGTTCATGTGCTTAATTCCATATTTTCAGTTCATTTGGGTTCTTTTCCAGTTAGTTATCACTTTTGGTTGACTGTTTCTAGGTTCCGGGATAGTTCTTGTGCTTACGGGTTGGTTTTCCTTCATTACCAAAGCGATTCTTGGCATGTGGACCTATTTGGGATCTTTTCTGATGTTATTTGGCACGTGGCTAACCTTCCTGCTAAACCACACCTCTTGGTTGTTATTTTCCAAAAAGATTTCTTCAACTCTTAGGGCCGACCTAGTTACATGTTTCATTTTCCTGCATTAGTAAATGTAATCTTATGAGGCCGACTCGGATATGTTTTGGTGGTTATATATATGATATCATGTAATAATATGTAGGGGTAGAGGAAGTAGAATTGATAATAAGGATTGAGATTTGCATTTAGTGATCTAGTTGATTCTTAGAGTCTCGATTGGATTGTATCTGGCTTGAAGTGTACATGTAATCGGTTAACTATCAGATGTTCTTTGATGAATATATAATGATAACCAGATATGCTGGAAGTTCTAAAGGAATAATATGTTTTGTTTATGTAATCTTGTTATGTTTTCTAGTTGCTTTAGTTGTGTTACTCTTGCTGCATAAGACGACCAACTCTCTTTTGAGGGTTTCACTGGTTATGGTTGCATCAAATGGTATTAGAGATAGTTATGAAGTAGCTAGTGGAAGAGTTGTTTGCGAACCCCGAAGCACTCTTTTGGGTGGACAAATCATTGATTGGATGCAGGCTACACGTGTGTTCAATAGATCACTGAGTTGAGGTAGTTCATCAGAGTGGAAGAGGAGATACCGCCTAGAAGGACAAACCCTTGGAGGGTAGAGAAGATGATGGAGGACTTCAAGAATGAAGTGAGGAACAAAATCCAGAACTCTTTGGCTGGTTTGCGGAGAAATCCTGAATCTAAGGATGAATATGAAGAAGCCAATGAAGATCTTGAAGAGGCTAAAGGATTGAAAGATGAAAGAAAGGGAAAATTCTTGAGAGCAGTGGTGCAAGTGAGTAAAGTTCATAAAATTGAAGTTTCAAACTATTCCAGAACTCTGAACCTGGAGGATCTAATCGATTGGATCAGAGAGTTAGAGGATTACTTCAAATTTGAGGATGTCAAGGACCCACAGAGAGTCTAGTTGGCATAGACTAAGTTGAAAGGGCATGCTGCCTTATGGTGGAAAGAATTACAGAAAGACAGAGTGGAGAATGGTGAATTGAAGATCACCCAGTGGAGACAAATGGTTGCAAGATTGAAGGCCAAGTTCATATCGGGAGACTAAGATTTGGAATTGTTCAAGAAGTTACAAAACCTGAAATAGAGAAACATGTATGTGAAAGAATATACTGAGGAATTCTACAAGGTGATGATTAGATTTGGACATAGAGAGATGGACAGAGAAAAGGTGGCAGAGGTACATAAATGGACTTTCATTTAACATTTTGGATGAGATGAGCATGTTGAGGATTTCCATAGTTGAAGAAGCTTACTAGTATGCTTTGAAGGCCGAGGAGAAGGTGAGAAGAAGACAACCAAATAGCCCTAGAGGGAAGGAGAGATACAAGGGGAACATGAGTGCAGAGAAGCAAAAACCGGTTGAGGAGGATGAATCAAAACCTAAGTAGAGTAAAGAACAGGGACAAAAAACACAGAGGAAAGGCAGTAGCAGTACCGATAGAGAATTCTGTGACAAATGTTTTTGTAGACACCTAAAATTAATATTTAATTAATTTAAGCCTATCAACATAATTAATTGACTTAATTGTGTTATCTTTATTCTTCTCGGTATCAATTAAATCTAATTTAATTAATCCTATCACTATTGTCCAATAATTAATTTATCAAATAAATTATTTATTTCCCTATTCTTTTAAAGTCCCCTCTAATAATTATTTCTTCTAAACCCACTTAGTTAATTAATTAACCTAGTCATGTGATTCCTACAAATCACTTTTCCTAATCCCACTCAACCTAATTAATCGTTCTAGAATCTCTCATAATCATGCTTATCATTATCCCTCAATTTTCATTGAGTCTCTCAAAGAAATTCAAATTTCTTTGAATCCCTCAATGCATCCTTATTTTAAAACTTTTAATTCCTCATATTTGAAATTTAGAAATTTTCCCCCTTTTCCCAAGGAATTTTATATTTCTGTTTATTTTCCCAAGGCATCCTTGATCCATGCCTTCTATCTAAAATTAATCTCAACCCTTCATGATCAAATTAATCTTGGCCCTCTATTGGCCTTCTCCAATATATAAATTGGAGCCTATTCTCCTCACAAATAATCTACTTCTCATGCATTGTCATGCTGCTCTTTTTTGGTCTCTCTTATTTCCTCAATCTTTCAATTCAAATCCATCCAATAATCCTATCAAATCCATCAATCTTTTTGAGAAAAGGAGATCAATCCACATCCGTATCAAGTAAGGAGCACATCAAGTGGAGCATCAAGGGCGCATCCTCATCATCCATCCACTTCATCAAGCTCAATCCGAGGGAGAGGTAAAAATAGCAAGGCATAAATGGTTATTCTTTTTATTTTAGGTGTTTGAATGCTTCATTTGAATACTAACCATCTAATCTTACCTTGCTATGTTTTCCCCTCTTCATTCTGGCACGCTCGGTGGGACCCACATCTTGAATTTAACAAAAAAATTGATTTTTTTGTGAAGGTTTCTTGCAGGTTCACGCTTTAGCGTGAGCACATGCGCATTGGCACAACTGCTTACTAGATCAGTGTGACTGCTTGCTAATCAACGCGACTGTCACAACTTCGGTGCGACCGCATCAAATTTGAAATTTTTTCTGGCACCTCACTTTGCTTAAGCACAACCGCCTCGGCTTCAGCGCGATTGTCGTGCTAATTCATCTATCTCCTCTTCTTCATTCTTTCCATTCTTCTCACTTCTATCTCTGTTTTGTAAAATCTAATAGAAAAAATAAAAAAATACGCTAGGTCAGTTGTGTTTTTTGTTTTCAATTGTTGCTTCATTGCGACCGCTCTGCAACTAGTGCAAGCGTTTTGTTAAAGATTTGAATTTGAATTTTCTGGGTGCTAACTCCAGTTGTTTTGACGCAAGTGCCCGCGCAATAGCGCGACCGATTATATCAGCATGTCTGCATTTTTTTGCTATCTATTTTATACTTATTTTTCTATTTGTTAGCGCGACCGTTTGCACATTAGCGCGACTGTCTGCTAATCAGCGCGGCCGCGAGAATTTATTCTGTATTTTCACCATATCTTCTTTATCTTCGCTCATTTTTCCTCCAAACTTCACTAGACTCCCCACAATTTCATTTTGTACATTTCCTTCCTTAAGGACCTTATCCCAAATTCCACTTTTTGAAGCCCGAAATCCCACATTTCTCTATTTTTAGGGTTTTCCATAACTCCTTCCGGTTTTATCCAATCACATCCAAATTTTTCCATAGTGCTTATCTCCAATTTTTGTTCCTTTGTGCCTCTTAGACAAATTTTTCCATTCCTCCACCTCGCTTCTAAAATCCCCATCTTATGCTTTCCCATCCCTTAGAAAGTGTCAAAAACGTAGTCAAACACCAATTACCCATCAAGTTTTCCCTCAAATCCACATTTTTATTTAGTAGAAAAGTTTTTATTCTTTTTTTTCTACTCATTCCCAAAAATTTAAAAAAATATATATTTTTGTCATTCTTTTGTCTTTTGCAGGACGCTTGTCGAAGACTTCATTTTCAAACTACTAATCAAGTGGTTTTGCAGGTTTCCTAGGAGGTTCAAGAAAACATTGTGTTTCTTTTATTAGGCACCTAGATCTAATTAGGGGGTAAAATAATCTTGTGTTTTCTTTGTCTTGAAGAGTCAAAGGGTAGGAGAGTATGCTCTTGCCTATCTAGGCAATTAGAAATCTAGACCCCTTTGGTCTTTTCTAGGAATATTGCTTGTGTTACCCTTGGTGGGCTTGCCCTCCCGAGTTGCTCTTAGAGCTGGTGAGAGGGGAATGACCCAAGTGAGTACACTTGGACCTGGGGTTCCCAACTCACTATAATAAATAGGCCACTGAGATCGAAATAATCAATGGTTAGGGCTATTTGAGAGTTCGCTCTTACATTGGGTGCTTAGTAGGATCCTAGAGATCTCAATCACGCTTGCGTGACTACCAAGTTCTTGTTGCTTCATTGGGCTATAGGACTTAATTGCGCTGACGCAACTATAAAGGGTAGCTCCTAATGGGAAGCCATACTAAACACCTTGTTCATAGTGGCCAAAAACCTTTTAGTCATTGGTGCAGGAGGTCGGACCTCCGAAGCCACCCATATTTTTATGACCCTTTGTAGAGACACAAAGTTCACCATGAGAAGTTTTCATGGGAATTGATGCTTGGCTTCCCCAGAGAAGTGAGTTCTGTGGAGGGGAGCTAGTGGGGTCAAGCATCTAAGTGTCTGCTCTGGGTAAGCGTAGCTGGGAAACCAATTGGGATCCATTGACTATTGTCCTTACTCACCATAGGCTATTTTGTGAAGGAGCATGATTGTCTTTTGAGTCTAACTTCTTTTGACCATTGTGTTTTCTTTACTTGACATCTCTTGCCAAGTCCATCCCCCACAACCAATCAATCATCCCTCTTTCCAAATTCGATCTTGTCATCATCAAATCTTTAATCCATTTCTATCTATCCAAGAAATTCTCCAATCCCCAAACCACTTCTATGCATTCATACTCCCTCAACCAATATTTTGTCCAAATCATTCATTCGACTTTGGGTAGTATTCTCCTTTATTCTTCCTATTATCTATCTGTTCTTCCATAATCATTTGCCCTCTAATCCAATCAAATCTCCAAAATTCCAATCAATCAAATCTATCCATTTTCCTAATCTGGTTATCCAATCCTCCATCAAGAAATCATCCAATCCTTTAATCCAATCATATCCAATTCATCATCAATTCCAATCAAGTCCTAATCCAAGGACCCAAATCCAAATCCAATCAAGTCCTAATCCAAGGACCAATCCAAATCCAATCAAACCAAGGCCTAATCCAAGGACCAATCCAATTCAATCCAATTCAATCCAATCCAATCCAATCCAATCAAATCAAATCCAATCCAATCCAATCCAATCCAATCCAATCCAATCAAATCAAATCCAATCCAATCCAATCCAATCAAATCAAATCCAATCCAATCCAATCTAATCCAATTTAATCCAATCTAATCAATAAATCATCCAATCAAATCAAGTCCTAATCTAAGGACTAATCCAATCAAATCAAATCCAATCAAAATCCAACCAAATCTAATCCATCATCATTCCAAGCCAAGGCCTAATCATCATCTTCATAATATTTCCCCTCCAAAATATATTCATCCAATTCCAATATAATCCTTCACTCTCAACATGACTACCCAAAATTACAAAGCTTGGTATGAGAAGATGCTCATGGAAGTTCATGAATTTTCCTACCAAGTTAATCCCATAATATCCCACTTTCCTATCATACCTTCATCCATCCCATGTCAACACATTATACCCAATCCCAATCTATACCATATCTCTTATCCTTTCTCTACCTTCGACAAGGGAAATCCATCTTATTCCCCATCCATATCTCCATATTATCCCTCATCCACATACTCCTCTAATCCAATATGTCTACCTCCATCTCCCCCCCCTTGTACATTCCAATCCCCATCCTTCTACAATGCATTCATTACCTCTACTCCTCATCCAATTCCTTTACTCCATAGTCCCCCAATCATTAATCCTAATTCCCCAATCCATTATCCTAATTATCCATTTAATCCCAATCCCAATCCCCCATCTAATCCCAATTTTCCATCTAATCCCAATCCTCCAAAATCCATATTGTTGATGTCCTCCAAATCCATTATCCATAATCTTATCCAAGACATGCTAGCAAAGGAGACAAAATCCTCACCTCAAAGCAAAGTGGCCAAGTCTCCTCAAGTCCTCCATCCACCCCAATCACCTCCACCTCAAAACAAATCCCAATCCTTTGCACTTCATGATACCCCCATTTACCCACCTACTCACATCAAAGCTTCCATATCCTCCTCCATCACACAATCCCCACAACTCCAAACATGCCAAAATATTGTTCCAAAGCTTGCTAGCATAGAATCCTCTCCATCTCATGATGCATCTCCCTCTACTCCATCTAATGTTGGCATTCCCTCCACTTCCTCTCATGATCATATGATTCCTCTATCCAACCCTCTCCCTCCATTGCATGATCCTCTTCCATCTCATGATCCAATCACCCCTCCCACTCCATCTCATGATACCCCTCCTAGTCAAGGTCAAAGTATCCCTTCATCTCCATGTCACCATCCCAATCAATCTAAGGATCCTAATCTTCCTTCCACATCTCATCCCCCTCAAAATAGACTCGCATCTTGTTTCTGAAATAATAAGGGTCCTCAATCTAATGCTCAAGATGTTGGTACATCCTCTATTGCTCCTAAATCCAAATTTCCTTCATAAAATAAAAATCCCGTCATCTCTCATCTTCTACATCCATTTTGGGACCTTATATTCCAAAACTAAATCCTCCATTCCTTCCATCTATTTTGGGTCCTTACATTCATCCATCCACTATCCCTAAGCAAGATCAACAAAGGAACACATCATTGAATGCCTCCTAGCACACTCATTCCATTATCCAACCATCCATAAAATCCTTAAGTCATTCATCCTCATGCACCCATCCCATTGCTACTGGAAGCAATTTGGATGCCCAATCTAAATAGTATAAAGCTCAAAATCCACAAAAATCAAAGGATCAACATGCTCAAAAGAAAAATGTGATCTGAAAGAAAGAAAAATAAAAAAGGCCACAAAGGCCCCAAAAGAAAAAATCAAAAACTATGTGGATTCCCAAAGAGGCAATGCGTCCCAAAGCAAAATCAAAATTGGCATCCAAACTTGTTAATCCAAAAATCTCCATCCATTCATAAGTCCTCCAATCCTCCATCTAATGCTCCTCCATCTTCAAAATCCATTTTGGGTCCTTATTTCCCAAAATCCACCATCTCAACTCCATCATCCCCTTCTTCTATTTTAGGTCATCATTTCCCAAAATCCACACTTTATCCTCCATCTAATTCAAAACACTCTCCCCCACTACTCCACCACCCTTCAAGGTGTGTGCCAATATTGATCTTCCACAAATTCTTTAAAACCCCATCCATTATCGACCATCCACTTTTCACAATCCCATTTCGTTAGTCCAATCCTTTCCAAATCCTTATCTTCCATCCCCTATCCATTTCATCTCCCCAATTATTATTACCAACATCTATGAGCATACCTCCAATTCAAAATAAAATACTAAGGGATACCATCCATGGAGCTATATGCTTGAGTCCTCCCTTCCTCCTTCATGTATCCACTATCTTCCATATCCACTCATCCTCATCCTTATCCATCCAAACTATTTTAAAAATTCAAAAATTCAAAAATTCAAAAAATTAAGAAAAATACAAAAAAAAAAAATTAAAAAATCATGAAAAATACAAAAAAAAAAAAAAAGTAAAGAAAAAACATTTCGTCCAATGGTGAAAATCACTCCTTGTGGCACCTTGGGTAAGTACCATGATGAAAACTTGGCAAACAAGAGTCACGTGTAATCCCCTCATCCTCTTGCACTCTACACTTGGGGGCAAGCTTCATCCACGTAATCCTCCCATCCATCTACATCATATCCAAGTCCATTCTCCTTTCCTATCTTTGATCTTGACTATCCTATCCATATCCTCCATCTCATATCCCTCGTCCTATAAAAATGAATCCTTTATTCCTATCTTTTGTCTTGATCATATAAGAGGCAAAATAAGGTATATGCATGCATGCTTTGGAGCATTCAAGCTTAATCCTCTACCATCCATATCCATTACACATTATCCTTCCACCTCATAAATATTTATCCACCATCCTTGCATCCTTAATTCCACTACCTCTAGTGTGGGGCATTGCACTCCTTTGCATCATAGTCCTTGGGTCTCCATCATCCTACCCTCCATCCTTTATTTCGCTATTTCCTATCCATATCCATCCACTTAATCCCTCCATCTCCTATCCAAACAAATCCCTCATCCATATATCCTCTTACCAATCCTTGGTTCTCCCTTGTCATTGGTTCCATTCAATCAAATCCTATCCACCAATCCACCCCATCCTATCCAATTTCTAATCCAATCCTATCTCATCCAATCATATTCTCCATCTCTTCTAATTCAATCATTAATCCCATCATCAATCCAATCCTACTCACTCAACTGTCCCCCTTTTTCGTCCTATCTAATCATTTATCATTCTTCCAATCCTATCCGATCCATCAAACTGAGCTCTTCCTATCTACCTGAGCTTATTCTGATTTGTGCCTAATCTAGATACCCATCCATATAGTGCTAATCAAATCCAAACAACAATCCTCTCATCTATAGAGCTTACACATCCAACTTGTCTGGCAGTTCATCAATCTATCCATCACTTGCCCATCGGGATGCATCCTTCCCTAGTCTGGCAGTTTATCCAAATCCATGTCCTACTCTTGGCAAGAGATGTCAGTTGGTCATGTACATGTTGTTGGCATGCTTGAGATTTTTCTTTTATTTCCATCTTGTGTCCCAGGACTATACTTGTTCAGGACTGCCTTGATTATCCTATATCTTGGTATGTCTTGTCTCGTGTATAATGGGGCATAGTTTTCATGGCATGGTGTGTTTGAAGGTCTTCTTTGTACAAACCAGAAACCCTGCATTAGTGTTTATCAACACTTGCATGATTGTGTGCAAGGCATTCATGTTTGACTGAGCATCAATCCACACCTCAGATCTTCATATCATCCTGGTTCTTATAATCAGTGGTGTAGACTATCCATGTCAATATCAAATCTAGGTTTTCTCTCTATACTTGCTCAACAAGAAATCCAATCCATTTATCATTTCTTTGTCTCATTTCATTCACAACACTCCAACCCATCCTACTTCCCTCTTTCATTATCTTCATCCTTTCATCACTAATTCTTCTAATTCCTTTCGAGAGCACACTCGTGTTCTTCAAACTCGCATGTCCTCTTAAGGGGCATACGACTACTTCCTCGTCATGTTTCCTCTTCGTCATTCTTCCTCATCTCATGACTGGGGCATCATGTTACTAGTCCTTATCCTTTTCTTCCACTATGTTTTATTCTTCTTTGATATAATATCATTTCATGATGCTATGTCAAAGAGGGGCAAAATGGATACACCTAAAATTAATATTTAATTAATTTAAGCCTATTAACATAATTAATTGACTTAATTGTGCTATCCTTATTCTTCTCAGTATCAATTAAATCTAATTTAATTAATCCTATCACCATTGTCCAATAATTAATTTATCAAATAAATTAATTATTCCCCTATTCTTCTAAAGTCCCCTCCAATAATTATTTCCTCTAAACCCACTCAATTAATTAATTTTAATTAATTAACCTAGTCATGTGATTCCTACAAATCACTTTTTCTAATCTCACTCAACCTAATTAATCCTTCTAGAATCTCTTATAATCATGCTTATCAATATCCCTCAATTTTTAATTCCCACTCATGTCACATCAACATTAAGTTTCTTAAAGAGATTCAAATTTCTTTGAATCCCTCAATGCATCCTTATTTTGGAATTTTTAATTCCTCATATTTGAAATTCAAATTTATCCCTCCTTTTCCCAAGGCACCCTTGATCCATGCCTTCTATCTAAAATCAATCTCAACCCTTCATGATCAAATCAATCTTGGCCCTCCATTGGCCTTCTCCAATCAATAAATTGGAGCCTGTTCTCCTCACAAATAATCCACTTCTCATGCATTTTCATGCTGCTTTTTTCTCCTCTCTCTTATTTCTTCAATCTTTTAATTCAAATTCATCCAATAATCCTATCAAATCCATCAATCTTGTTGAGAAAAGAAGATAAATCCACATCCATATCAAGCAAGGAGCACATCAAGTGGAGCATCAAGGTTGCATCCTCATCATCCATCCACTTCATCAAGCTCAATCCAAGGGAGAGGTAAAAATAGCAAGGTATAAATGGTTATTCTTTGTGTTTTAGGTGTTTAAATGCATCATTTGAATACTAACCATTTGATCTTACCTTGCTACATTTTCCCCTGTTCAATTTCAAGTGTGGAGAAACTGGACATAGATTCTATGAATGTAAGCAGGGAATGGCAAGAAGTTTTGTGGAAAATTAGGAACCAGATGATGAATAATGATGAACAGTTAGTACCAAACCAGTATTGAGAGAGGGGGGGGGGGTGAATCAGTACAGGACAAAAAAATTTCCCTGAACTAGTTTGACTACAAAGACTGCACTTGACTAGTAAACAGTAACACCGGTCTAAATCAGGGTACTACGAGTAAAACACAGTGAGAGTATGAAAGACATAAACCAGTAAACACTTATATCTCTACACAATCTAATATCTCATTTCCACTTCACTCGTATGCATAAAAAAGTAATATATCATCAGAAATATAACAACTGCTGGTTCAACATGCTTTACCACTTGATAGAGAATATTAAAGCATCACATGAAAAGCATCACACATGACACATTGATTTTTCACGTGGAAACCCAACTGGGAAAAACCATAGTGGGGATGAACACCCACAAGTTGTTATTTGAACTCTTTTTAAGTCTGCTCTATTAGAAGCCTAGTCCGGTTAAAGACTTTTTACAATAGGTTCTGCTAGGAACCGATCTTGCTAGGGATCACCCAGTTAAGAGATGGCTAAATACCTAGTTAAAGGTTACCTCGCAAGAGGATTTGAAGAACTCATTGAATTGAGTCACCTTTTTAAAGGATTTACACAAAAGCCTATTAAAGCTACCCGGTTAAGGGATTTTCCAACTGTTGAAATGGTTAGAAGTCAATAGGTAATACACTGATCTGATAACAACATAGAATGCCAAGGCAGATCCACTTTAGCTCCGTTGCTTCTTCAATCACACTCTGTAGGTATCAACACACTTCTCCAGTCTGACAAGAATCAAGTATCTCTTCACTTGGATACACACATAACATTTACCAACAACTTCAAAATGAAAAACATCATCGACCTTATAGGAAACAGATAGGTTGGTAGCATAAACCCTAAACCCTAAACATTTAGGTTTAACAATTCAATCGGTTCAATCCTGACCATTAATCATACTGCATTGAATGCAATAGTCTTGAACAGATCTCAAGACATTCTCCAATGTTCATTTTTGTCATTTTAGGAAGTTGATAACCCATCACGCACTCTCCACCATTGATAGAGACTTCACACATTCCCGAGGTAGATAGGATCAATCTCCATGCAAGATCCTCAAGGAAATCCTTCACGCGCACAAGGCTGATGTGACAACACTATCTGATCTTCATTATAATGCTAACTCATCACAAGTTGTCATCAGTTGAATCACACAGGCTTGGAATGCATCAACCGGAAACCCTGAAGTTGAGACTACCAACCGGTAGTCATGCCAAATGAAACCCTGATACAAAACTCCCATATACCGGTTCTCATTCCAACATACCGCTTCACTTTTTCACATATATCGGTTCACAATATCATACCAGTTCTCACATATACCAGTTTTCTTACTTCAATATACCGGTTCATACTTCAACATATTGACATCAATGACAACGTACAATATCATCATGTCATCAAGCTCTGCACATATGCCAACAATCTCTGTCTTTGGCATTGATGGCAATATACAAAGATATCTCTCTGCTTCACATCTTCTCCCCAATACTATAGATATCTTCTCCGCTTCACATCTTCTCCCCCTTCGACAACAATGCCAAAGTGGAGGCACAAACAACTATGTTCCACT
Organism: Cryptomeria japonica; assembly: GCF_030272615.1. NCBI lineage: Eukaryota > Viridiplantae > Streptophyta > Pinopsida > Cupressales > Cupressaceae > Cryptomeria > Cryptomeria japonica. The sequence continues at coordinate 585,402,750 of NC_081407.1, forward strand.
ATGCTGCTCCCCCTAAGGAGTAGCATCCTTCAACACACCAATCTTGAAAAAGATTTATCAATCCAATACCTGACTGATGTGGAGCACACACCTTTAGTTCACCTCTTGAAGGGAAAACACCCCTAATTCACCTGTTAAATAGATAAATGTAGCCTTCGATAGAGGCTTAGTGAATATGTCTGCTAACTGCTCCTTACTAGAAACATGTTCCAATACAACTTCTTTTCTCTAAACCTTGTCCCTCAAGAAATGATACTTGAGCTCGAAGTGCTTGGTTCTAGCATGTAAAATCGGATTCTTGGAAATGTTAATTACACTTGTGTTGTCATAAAATATACTTACCAGTTCAGATACAAGAACTTTGAAGCCACTTAATACATGCTTCATCCAAATTGTCTGGGTGCAGTTCATAAATGTTGCAACATATTCCACTTCTACTATAGACTGAGAGATACAACTCTGCTTCTTACTCATCCATGAGACCAGTCTACCACCAAGAAAGAATGCACCACCGGTTGTGCTCTTTCGGTCATCCACATTACTAGCCCAATCAACATCTTTAAACACTTTCAGGTTGAAATCATTACTATAAGGATACCATAATCCATAGTCAATAGTTCCATTTAGATATCTAAGAATCCACTTGACTGCTACCAAGTGAGATTCTCTTGGACTTTTCTGGAACCGTGCACTAATGCCTACTACATGTGCAATGTCCGGTTTGCTATGTACTACATAGTGTAACTTACCAATCATTGATCAGTATTCCTTCTCATTCACCAACACCAAGTCATCCTCTTTTGATAATTTACAACTAGTCACCATTGGTGTACCAACTGGTTTTCTATCCTCCATGCCAAAGGTCTTCAACACCTCTTTGACATACTTGGACTGAGTGATAAAGATACCATCTTTTATTTGTTGAGTCTGTAGTCCAATGAAGAACTTAATCTCCCCTATAAGTGACATCTCAAATTCCTTCTTCATCTCATCTGCAAAATCATGACTCATCTTGTCATCTCCACCAAAAATTATGTCATCAACAAATACTTCACAGATTAGAATCCGATCTCCTTCTGACTTCAAATAGATATTTCTATCTTCACTCATTCTCTCAAATTCAATCTTCACAAGATGGGAGTGTAAGCATTCATACCATGCTCTAGGTGCCTACTTCAATCCATACAAGGATTTATGTAGCCTACACACCATGTCACTAACTTCTGATAGGGTAAACCCATCTGGTTGCTCTATATACACCTCTTTAAGTATTCCATTCAAAAATGCAGATTTTACATCCATTTGATATAGTTTGAATCCCTTGAAGGTTGCATATGCAAGAAGTATACGAACTCCTTCCAATCTAGCTATTGGAGCAAAGGTTTCTCCATAGTCTTCTCCTTCTTCTTGAGCGTATCCCTTACACACTAGTCTAGCTTTGTTTCTTACCACTGTTCCATCTTCATTTAGCTTATTTCTAAAAACTCATTGGTGCCAATGACATTTTTATGCTCAGGTCTAGGTACCAAAGACCATGTAAGATTCTTTTCTATTTGGTCAAGTTCCTCTTCCATAGCCTTGATCCAGTCTTCATCTTTATGTGCCTCTTTAGATGTTTTAGGCTCAAATTCAGAGATCATGCAAGAATTTTCTCTAACCTTTCTTCTTGTAAGAATTCCCACATCCTTATCTCCTATGATCTGCTTTGGGTCATGATTTAGCTTTACATACCTAGGAATGATCTTAGCTGTTTCCTTTTGCTTTTCTTCTTCATCCTCATCTTGATCAGCATCAACATCTACCGGCGTAAGAGCACTATTACTAGTACTAGGCTATTTTGCAACCAGTTCCCAGAAGGTTACAACCGGTTCATCTACCACTCTCTCACTGTCAGTTTCCTCAGGTTTCTCAGAGGTTTCATCAACTCTGACATTAATACTTTTAACAATTCTTTGAATCCTATTGTTGAATAACTTGAGAGCTTTGCTCTTGGTGGAATATCCTAGGAATATTCCCTCATCACATTTTGCATCAAACTTGCTCTGATGTTCACTCCTCTTGATATAAAATTTGCTACCAAACACTCTAAAGTATCTTACTACAGGAGTCTTACCGGTCCAATATTCATAAGGTGTTTTATCCTTACCTTTCTTGATGAGTACCCGGTTCATAGTGTAGACTACAGTTCTCACCGCTTCTCTCCAGAAGGTGTGAGCAAACTTCCCTTGAATCAACATCATTCTGGTTGCTTCAACTATAGTTTGGTTGTTCCTCTCTGCTAGGCCATTCTATTGTGGAGTCTGGGGGGTAGATAGTTGCCTCTTGATGCCGTTCTCTTCACAGTACTTGTTGAATTCACCAGAAGTAAATTCTCCTCCTTGATCAGTTCTTAGGCACTTAATCCTCTTACCACTTTCCTTTTCAACTAGTGCTCTAAAAGCTTTGAACTTTCCAAAATCTTTAGACTTATCTTTCAAGAATGTGACCCACATCATTCTTGAGAAGTCATCAATGAGAATCATGAAGTACCTATCTCCCTACACACTCCTAGTTTTCATAAGACCACACAAATCAGTATGCACAAGATCAAGTAAATTGTCTGTAGTGAAAGATTTACCTTTGAAGGTTGAGGAAGACATTTTCCCCAGTTGACACTCTCTGCATAAAGGATTCTTTGGTTTTCTTAGCACATACAATCCGCTAACTGCCTTGATCTTACTGGCCTTCACAATATTATCAAAGTTTACATGGTAGAGCCTCCTATGCCATATCCAACTATCATCAAACTTAGCCATTAAACATGTATTAATATTTGCATTTAGTTGAAATAAGTTACCTATGGTCTGCATATCGGTGGCCATCAGTTCACCAATCTTTCCTTTTATTTTGCACACTCCATCTTTGAATTTTAGAGTGAGTCCATTATGATTCAGGTGGGCAACACTCAAAAGGTTGTGCCTCAGACCTTCTACCCAATACACATTATCAGCACTACTTTTTCCATTTAGAGAGATGGACCCTCTGCTTTTTACCATACATGGTGCATCATTACCAAATTGGACCACACCACCATCATACTCTTCCAGAGATAGAAACTTACTTCGGTCATTAGTCATGTGGTGAGAACAACCACTGTCAATAATCCACTCATTGGAATTATCAAAGTGGGAGACAAGAGCCTTCTTGTCTGACACATCTTCCTTAACTACTACAAACACAATGTCTTCACTTTCTTCATCTTCTGATTCCTCATCAGTGACACCTTCATCAACTGCTACAAAATAGTTTCTCCTGTTTCCTCCTTTGAACTTCTTGAACTTCTCCAGTTTGTCCTTATTATCACCATTAGGACAATTTACAATAATGTGTCATATCCTATTGCAAGAAAATCATTTCAAAGGGAGCTTACCTCTGTATTTACCAGTTCCCTTAGGAAGTCTCTTAGTAAGAAGAGCTTCAAATTCCATCAGGATCTCCTCATCATCCATTTCTCTGCTTTGTCTTGGTTCACAACTGGTACTAGATTCTTTTCCCTTTCTAGATGGTACAACAGATGCTCTAAAGGCTGATTCAATCTTTTGAATACTGGCATCATAATTATTTAGCTCATATACGGTCAACTTAGCAATGATGGAGTCTAAGGATGTCTTTGTCTTGTCTATAGACCTCAACTCCTGAATAACAACAACACTTATTACATAGACCAGTAATAAGGATCTCAAGACATTTCTAACAACAGTGGAATCATCCATTTTACCTCCTGTACTCTTGATGTCTCCAACAACAATTTTAATTCTTATTCCATATTGTTGAATGGTCTCTCCTTCAAACATCTGCATGTCTTCAAAATTTCCCCTAAGGCTCTCTTCCTTAGCTTGTTTTACATGCTCATCACCATCATAGATATTCTCCAGAGCATCCCATACTTCTTTGGGATTATATTTATCCTGAACATCAATAAACTCAATGTCAGATAGACTACTGATTAGGGCTTCCACGACTTGCCCATTCTCCCGAATCTCTCTTTTTTGATCATTGGTGAGAGTACCGATAGGAATAACATAAGCATTCTCAACATAGCTCTAGTGTTGAGCACCCATGCTTATAATGTAGATCTTCATTCTATCCTTCCATATCTTAAATTTATCTCTATTGAACTTTGGACCTTCCCTCTTCATCATTAGAGTAAGGTCTTTTCCTCAAGCGGTTAAGCTTACAACACAGAGGACCTGGAAGATGCTCTGATACCAATTGATGAATAATGATGAGCTATTAGTACCAAACCGGTACTGAGAGGGGGGGATGAATCAGTATAGGCAAAAAAAACTTTCCCTTAACTAGTTTGACTGCAAAAACTACACTTGACTGGTAAACAATAACACCAGTCTAAATTAGGGCACTACCGGTAAAACACAATGAGAGTATGAAAGACATAAACCAGTAAACACTTAGATCTCTACACAATCTAATATCTCATTTCCACTTCACTCATATGCATAAACAAGTAATATATCATCAAAAATATAATGACTACTAGTTCAACATGCTTTACTACTTGACAAAGAATATTAAAGCATCACATGAAAAGAATCACACATGACACACTGATTTTTCATGTGGAAACCCACTTGGGAAAAACCACGGTGGGGATGAATACCCACAAGCTGTTCTTTGAACTCTTTTGAAGTCTACTCTGTTAGGAGCCTAGTCCGGTTAAAGACTTTACAATAGGTTCTGCTAAGAACCGATCCTGCTAGGGATCACCCGGTTAAGGGATGGCTATATACCCGATTAAAGGTTAGAACCCTGTTAAAGGTTACCTTGTAAAAGGATTTGAAGAACTCATTGAATTGAGTCACCCTATTAAAGGATTTACACAAAATCCTGTTAAAGCTACCCGGTTAAGGGATTTTCCAACTACTGATATGGTTAGAAGTCAATAGGTAATATGCTGATCTGATAACAACACACAATGCCAAGGCAGATCCACTTTAGCTCCTTTGCTTCTAAAATCACTCTGTGGGTATCAACACACTTCTCTGGTCTGGCAAGAATAAAGTATCTCTTCACTTGGATACACACATAACATTTTGCCAACAACTTCAAAATGAAAAACATCATCAACCTTATAGGAAATAGATAGGTCAGTAGTATAAACCCTAAACCCTAAACATTTAGGTTTATCAATTCAATCGGTTCAATCCTAACCATTAATCATACTGCATTGAATGCAACAGTCTTGAACAGATCTCAAGACATTCTCCAACGTTGATTCTTTTCCGCTTTAGGAAGTTGATAACCCATCACGCGCTCTCCACCGTTTACAGAGATTTCACACATTCTCAAGGTAGATATGATCAATCTCCATGCAAGATCCTTAAGGAAATCCTTCATGCACACAAGGCTGACATGGCAACACTATTTGATCTTCATTATAATGCTAACTCATCACAATATGTCATCAGTTGAATCACATAGGCTTGGAATGCATCAACTAGAAACCCTGAAGTTGAGACTACCAACCGGTAGTCATGCCAAATAAAACCCCGATACAAAACTCCCATATACCGGTTCTCATCCCAACATACCGCTTCACTTTTTCACATATATCGGTTCACAATATCATACCGGTTCTCACATATACCGGTTTGCTTACTTCAATATATCGGTTCATACTTCAGCATATTGACATCAATGACAACATGCAATATCATCATGTCATTAAGCTCTGCACATATGCCAACACCAGAAGGTGAAGGTCCCAGATCTGACTGTGCACCAGAGCAAGGAGAATCTCTTATGTTTAGAAGAAAGGATACCGGATCTACTCAGAGGAAGAGTCTTTTCTGAACTGTGTGTAAATCAGGTTGTAAGTATTGCAAGGTTATTGTGGATACTGGAAGTACTAATAATTTAGTATCTAAGGAGATGGTTATGAAGCTTGGATTGAAGAGGCTTGAGCATCCTTGTCCTGATGAGGTAAGTTGGTTGCAAGATGATCAAAAGATAGAAGTAAAGGAGCAGTGTTTGGTGAATTTTAATATTCAGACTTTTAGGGATGAGGTCTTGTGTGATGTTGTATCTATGAGAGCTTGCCATGTCTTGTTGGGAAGACCTTGACAGTTCAATACAGGAGCTATTTATGACTGTAGAAGAAACCTAATCGGTATTGAGAAAGATAGGCAAAAGTTCACTTTGACCTCTTTCAAGGAGAAAGAGAAGGAGGTGAAGAATTTGAACTCTGGGAAAAGTTGCAGTACTCATAAACTAGTTGCAAAGGTTATATCGGAAGGTTCATAGAAAGATCTAATAAAGCCAGTTGCAGAGGTTATACTGGAGGGTGACATGAATTTGTAGAAGGATCTGATAGATAAACCTGATGGACAGATGGAACTGGATGGCAAAAAGATTGTGGAGATAAACCAGATGAATTCTTGTAAAAGAAGTAGATCAAAGTTGTAGAAGAAGGAAAGTAGTAAATAGAGACAATGTGAAGACTTGGAGCAAAGGAAGATTAGCGAAGAGAATCAGGGGTTAGAGAAGTCGGTTGAGATTCTGGAGGAGCTAAAGAAGAGGTTGGTGGATAAGGAAGATGTTTGGATCAAAAATGAGCATAGGGTCTTTATTCTGAATCCTTTTAGATGTTCATGACTTGCCTCTCATGGAATATATTCTTTCTACTTAGGGTGTTTGATGCAGGAACATCCCGAATCGATGAGAAATCTTGCATCAATGAAAAATATTTCCTTTCAGTTTTGTTCTTTTGTAGTTCATTGTGCATTTTTCTGTGTTCTTACCAATTGGTACCGGTAGTTGCTTGCTTTTCATGGAAGATATTATTTTTGGTTTCCAGGCTGGTTTATGTGCTTAATTCCATATTTTCAGTTCATTTAGGTTCTTTTCCGGTTAGTTATCGCTTCTGGTTGACTATTTTTGGGTTTCGAAACAGTTCTTGTGCTTACTGGTTGGTTTTCCTTCATTACTAGAGCAATTCTTGGTGTGCGAACCTATTTGGGATCTTGTTCGATGTTCTTTGGCATGTGATCGAACTTCCTGCTGAACCACATCTCTTGGTTGTTATTTTTGGGAAATATTTTTTAATTCTTAGGGCTGACCTAGTTACACGTTTCATTTTCCTACATTGGTAAATGTAATCCTATGAGGCCGACCCGGATATGTTCCAGTGGGTATATATATGATATTATGTAATCATTTGTAGGGGCATAGGAAGTAGAATTGAGAATAAGGATTGAGATTTAGATTTAGTGATTCAGTTGATTCTTAGAGCCTCGACTGGATTGTATCTGGCTTGAAGCCTGCATGTAACCGGTTAACTGTCGGATTCTCTTTGATGAATATATGATGATAACCGGATGGTTTCCAAAAGTTATAAATCAATAATATGATATATTTATGTAATCTTATTATGTTTTCTAGTTGCTTTCGTTGTGTTACTCTTTCTGCATAAGTCGATCGGTTCTCTTTTGAGGGTTTCACTGGTTATGGCTGCATCAGTTTCTCTATCATCACTAATTCTGTCATGAATATGTAATTGCACCAAATCTAACACACCTTGGGGATTCCTTCCATAGTCAACTTGAAAAGGAGACTTTCTTGTTGATCAATTTACTAAATTATTGTAGGCAAATTCAATTTGTGGTAGTACCAAGTCCCACTGTCTAGGCTTTTCAACAACTATGCACCTTAATAGGTTTCCCAAGCTTTGATTTACAACTTCAACTGGCTCATCTATTTGTGGGTGATAAGAACTACTAAACTGTAATTGAGTTCCTTTTTTTTCCACAGAGTCCTCCAAATGTGACTCAAAAACTTGGTATCTCTATCAAATGTGATAGTCCTAATAATGTTATGTAATCTAACAACTTATCTACAAAATAAATCTACCACCCTAGTTGTTGTTAGGATTCCCACAGATACTGAGAGGGGGGTGGGGTGAATCAATATCTAACCGATGAATAGAATTTCTTAACTTAAAACATGTAGAGCATATTATAACAATGTACCAGTATGCAAGAAATAATGCAATAAATAGAGTTAAAAACAATCACATGAAAAACACACCATAACACAATGATTTAACGAGGAAAACCGGTGTGGGAAAAACCTCAGTGGGATTTGTGACCCACAATATTCACTTACTGGCCAATAAGAGAATATTACTTACAAGAGGGGCCTGCACATGCAGGAAGGCCAACTGCCTAGAGCTCACTGCTCAATGGGAAGTTTCACTGACTTACAATCTTACAATGATAGATTATACAAATCCAGTATCTTGTACTACTTCAAAGTAGCATCTATAATGCCAGATCCAGTACAGGTTTCTGCTCTGCTTCTCACATAAACCCTTAACCTATATTTCACATAATAGCTTTGCCTAATATTTCTTCTTTTTCTTTTCTTTCTCTTACCTTACAAAATGTCTATGATGATCTCTCTTATATATAAGAGTCATTTTACAACTTGCCAAGTTGGCTTACAAAGTTTTTACAATATTAAACAAAATATAATATATCAAAAATCCTATCAGTCTCTGTGCCGGTATGCTTCCTTTCTGTGTGCTAGTGCCGGTGGTCTGAGTGCCAGTGTAGAGTCTGATCTTGCTAGTGCCAGTGTAGTGTAACGCCTTGCCGGTGCCATAGGATTGTAAGGTTGCCATCAATGATAAAACCTTCAATCACCTACAATGTCTCATTGGAGTGTGCATATGCCAACAATCTCCCCCTTTGGCATTGATGGAAACACTCATGAGAAAATTCAAAAGTGTATCCAAAACTATAATCCCAAATTATGTTTCCAAAAATATGTTACCAAAAATATAAGAGCTCCCCCTGAGCAGATAAGTCTTTTGCCGGTTATTTTCTCATACTACTACTCCCCCTTTGGCATCAATGACAAAGGTTGTCAAGGTGTCAATAGAGTTGCAGCCTCAACCTTGTAACTAGGTAGTTACAATTTGAAATAGATCTGCCAAAATCAAGTTTATACTCTCCATAAACTTCTTACTGTCTCTTATTGCTATCTCTATTTTTTGAACTGTACCGGTGAGGTGCTGCATATGCTCTGTCAGTATTCTCCGTCCCTATACAAGTGCCTCAGATATTTCCTTCTGCATGAATGCTAGATAGTCCAATCTTGGACTTAGTCTTAGTCTCAAATTCTTTGCCTTATCCACTATTCTCTCCTTTTCTCTTCCTAGCTTAAGTAACTCTTCCTCAAAAGTTGTTATCTTCTGTTCAAAAACTGATAATGTATCAGGTGAGTTAACAAAACTGTCTGCAAGTTTATTGATTTCATCCCATACCTTTCTCATCTTCTTATGTATGTCTACTATCAAAATTTTTGTTTTGCAAGTATCTTTATACAGAGTTTTAAATTCCTTTAATATGTTGCACAGTTCCGGTAGAAGTGTGTCAAATTCTCTAGTACACTTCTTTATCTGATCTTCAAAGAATTTTTGCTTTTCAATTTTTACCTTATTCTTCAAAGTCTCTTCCTTTATTTGCTTAATAGTCACTGTGTTCTCATTGATGTATTTACACAAAGTATCAAGTTGTTTTAAAGAATCCTTATTGTCTATGTTACAGTTAGGAGCTATTACCTTCAAAATTGGGATTGTGTCATCTATAGCTTTATAAGCCTATGAACTATAATCTGTTATCCTTTTGATTGAATCTAAGAGTACTTTAGTTACATTTGTTGATTTGTGGCTTGCTGAGGAGGAACCAACATTCTGAATTCCACCAGTGGAGGAAGTAACCAAGCTTGTTGTGACCTCTGGTAGGTCTGTTTGTGTTTGTATTTCCTTAAGCAATGGTTTATGTACTTCTCTTGTTGTCGGTTGTACTGTTTTCTCATGACTCTGTTCCTGTACCTATTCCTGTTCTGAAGCCTTTTTCTCTTCTTATTTCTCTGTTTCTTGCTCTGTGTTATCATCTACCGGTTTCTCTTGTGTTTGATCAGTTTGCTCAGTTACCGGTGGCTCACTAGCCATGTTTGTCTTACCAGTTGTATCTTTATCTACCACAATGTTGATCTTTTGTGTATCAACATCTACTATGTATAAGACTTTAGGATTAGGATTTATATCCTCTGTGTCCATACTCTCATCTACCGATTGATCTTCAGTAGTTTTTACCAGTGATGCAATCAAAGGAGGTGGGGGTAAGTTGTCTTTTACTTTGATACTAGGAGGTCCACCAATTTTTCCTTTACCCTTGTCCTTGTCCTTCTGATATACCTTTATAGGTTTGTGGCTCATGTACTCTTCTTGTTTTTCTTTTTCAACTAGGAATATATCCCATGCATTTTCTGTTTCTTGAGTTACCTCATTAACTCTTCCAACCATTAAAGCAATATGCCAGTTTGTAGTAGAGAATACTGACTGGTTGGCTTCTGCAATTAAATCATCTATCACCTTAGGTGAGTTTACTGGGTAAACAACTAGTAACTTTTCAATTTTGATTTTCTTATCAAGCTCTATAACAACTTGTCTTCTTGCTTCCAATCTTTTGAACAGTTCATCTGGTACTTCATCTATCACATCCATCAAAAATTTCTTATACATGTCCATGTGCAAAATAACACTGTTTTCCACTTGTTCTTTTTCATCTGCTGTCAGAGTGTCATACAATTTCTTTATATTCTTTAGTTTCCATTCCTCTGTAATTTCATTTAGCAATATGTCAAGAGGGGCCATGTTTTGTTTTGTCTTCTTCTTCTTTGGTGTCAATTTCTTCTTTGGTGTAGTCTTTCTAACTGGAGATCTCACTGCTTGTTGTTTCTGTCTAGTTCTCCTAGGTGAGGGTGTCGTTGCCGGTGAAGGATCTCTTTTCCTTACAACTCTTTTGAAAGTTGCAGGCATGTCATTCTTCGAAGAAGGAGCTACCGGTGATAGGTGAGTTTCGGGCTGTAGAGTTCCTAACTCATCCGCAGTGATACCGGTTTGTTTCAATACATCTTCTTTAATAACTTTAGCCTATCTAGAGCCTCTTCTCACAACTGCTTCAACCTTTTTCACTCTCTTCTTAGATTTTATTTGACTTTCTATGGTCTCATCACTACCAAATACTTCTTCCTTTGGCTGATTTGGTGCTTCCAGAAGTGCTTTAGCATAAGTTTCAATTATATGATCATCTGTCTCATAACCCATCTCTGTTAGCTAGATTGTTCTTGGGATGACTGCTTCCATCTAGATCTCATCCTTTTTGATTACAAAATATATATCATCCTTGTATTTGTCAACAATCTTCTATGATAATCTAATTCTCTTCTTCATTTTAGCCTTAAGTACTTGAAAGTAGTCATGAATGTTCTTTTCCTTGTCTTCACCCATGTTATTCAATAGTTTTGTTAATTGTTTTCCTACCGGTATATCAAATCCAAGTTCTTTATAGCCTATATCGGGAACCTGTTTGGTTATGTGTAGCATCAAGCATACAAGAAGATTACCAAACCTAAAAGTTCCTTTCTTATCTTTTTTTATCTTGCCTAGGTTGTCAATTAAGTCATCTTTTAACCATTCACATATGTCAACTTTCACATTGTTTGTAATCATGTCATAAGCACTCTTAATGCATAAACTTGAAACTGATTTAAGTCTATTTGCATGAGTAGCTTTATACCCTAAAATCATGCTAACAAATCTCACATTTATGTTTGTTACATCATTTACCCTCAAGGACCTTTTGTCTGATGTTGCACCAGTTAGTTTAGTTACTAGGTCATTGGAGACCTTTTTAGTCTTGTCTGGTCTTTTACCGGTGGACGGTAACCCTATGACAACTTTCACAACTTCCTTGGTAATTTTGTGAATTGCATCTAACTAGAAAAATTCACCATGTACCCTTCTTAAGACTATCCTAATCACATCCTTGGAAAATTCAGGAATGTAGAGGATTTCAGTAAATCCTAGGGTTTCAATGATTTTATGTTCCAGTTTTACATTTTTGGAATTATCACACGTGATAGATTTATACATTGTTTTGATCTCTTCATCTCCTAATTCCTCTATGTTGCAATGAACATATATTCGGGGATCTTCTACAAAAACAACTCCCTTTGGAATTTGGAAAAATCACCTATATTGTCATCTTTCTTTGCTACCTTAGGAACTAGTTGAAATACGGGTCTAGGGCATTTTATAACCTCGACTACAGTAGGGTTTTCTATATATTCAAGTGTAGAGGTGGATGCCATGATGATAAATACATTTTTCTACCTTTGGATGGATTGATTGCTTGAAGTGCTTCGCCTCTTGAAATTCCTTAGCTCTGCAAATTTTGCACTCTACAAATGTTTGAAATCATGGTGAAATGAAATGGAGCGAAAACCACAAATTTATAATGTTTATTTTGCCATCAACCACATGTAATGCATGCCGGATAAGTATTCACTTAACATTGTTTGCTGGTATAGCAGTAATTTCCAACTTCTCATCTCTAACCGAGGGAATAACAACACATGTGTCCTTAGATTGCCAAACCCTCAAAGAAACTTTCTTCAATTTGACGAAGAACTTCTTGCCGGTGGAGCACTACTCTGTTCTACTGGTGGAGTGTTGATTGGTTCTACTGGTGGAGGAGTATTCCCAACATTTAGATCAACTTTTCTAATCCATTGTTTTGAGAATTCTTGTTTTACCTCTTCAACTTTTTCTTTCCCTTTCAAGCTATAACTTTTGTTGTCTGCTGGTGATCCTTTGCTTCTACAGAATTTTGCAATATGTCCGATTTTGTTACATGCATAGCAAGTCACATTATTCTTCTGAATAGCTTTGCCATAGCCTATGCTGGTTTATGTTCTACATTGATTAGATAGGTGTCCAAATCTTCCACAAACATAACATCTCACATTCATTCTGCAATTTTCAGAGTTGTGACCAACTTTGTTGCATGTTGAACATTGATCGGTGGGTGTGTTGATATTCTGATAATTTCTAGATCTCATTCATTTTCTCTATGACCATACTTATTATAGTTAAAGCATTTTCCATTGAATTTATAAGCATTAGGTTGCCTTACCAGTTTTCTATGATCCTATGTGTTTGCAGTACCAGAGCTTTCACAAACTTCAAAACCAATTTCAGAAGTGTCACCTTTAGGTTTTTGATTTTTCAGAAAGTTACCAAGTTCCTCTGATATTTTCTTGAATTTTTCTTTATGTTGATTTGCAGTATCTAGTTCTCTTTCTAATACTTCTTTTTGCCTCATCAGTTCATTTGAGTCATTCTGAGTGTGCATCAGATCTGTCTTCAATAAATCATTTTCATAACTAAGTCTTGTGTTTTCATTTGCAACATCACTTAGTCTTCTGGTCAAATCTTCTTCATTCTTCTTTCTATGTTCAATTTCTTTACAAAATCTCATAGTCATATCCTACATCTCATTCTTCATTGTTTGTTCTCCAGTTTCAGCTTGCTTATCTGATCATTAAGTGATTCCTTTTCATCATTCTCATTTTGCATCTTTTCACAAAGTTCTCTTCTCTTGTTTCTTGAAATGGTAAGATTTTCTTGAAGTGCCTGAATGATATCCTGAGCTACCTTTAGATCGTCTTCCAATTTGATATTTTTCAATTTCTCTGCATCATAGTCTGAAAGAGCTGCTTCTGGTTGCTTCATTAGATTTTCCATATCTACCGGTGTCAAGATCTTTCTCAAGCTATTACGCTTCTGAAAATAGAGGACCAAGCTCTGATACCAATTGTTAGGATTCCCATAGATACTGAGAGGGGGGGGGGTGAATCAGTATCTAACCGATGAATAGAATTTCTTAAATTAAAACTTGTAGAGCATATTATAACAGCGTACTGGTATGCAAGAAATAATGCAATAAACAGAGTTAAAAACAACCACATGAAAAACACACCATAACACAATGATTTAATGAGGAAACCTGGTGTGGGAAAAACCTCAGTGGGATTTGTAACCCACAATATTCACTTACTGGCCAATAAGAGAATACTACTTACAAGAGGGGCCTACACATGCAGGAATGCCAACTGCCTAGAGCTCATTGCTCAATGAGAAGTCTCACTGACTTACAATGATGGATTATACAAATCCAGTATCTTGTACTGCTTCAAAATAGGATCTATAATGCCAGATCTAGTACCGGTTTCTACTCTGCTTCTTACATAAACCCTTAACCTATATTTTGCATAATAGCTCTGCCTAATATTTCTTCCTTTTCTTTTCTTTCTCTTACCTTACAAAATGTCTACAATGATCTCTCTTATATATAAGAGTCATTTTACAACTTGCCAAGTCGGCTTACAAAGTTTTTACAATAATAAACAAAATATAATATATCAAAAATCCAGTCGGCCTCTATGCCGGTATGCTTCCTTTCTTTGTGCCGGTGTTGGTGGTCTGAGTGCCAGTGTAGAGTCTAATCTTGCTAGTGCCGGTGTAGTGTAATGCCTTGCCGATGCCATAGGATTGTAAGTTTGCCATCAATGAAAAAACCTTCAATCACCTAGAATGTCTCATTGGAGTGTGCATATGCCAACAGTTGCATCACTAGTTTTCTTGCAAGCAATAAAATGAGACATTTTAGAAAATCTATCGACAATAACAAAAAAGGAATCATTGCCCCATTGTGTGTTTGGAAATCCCAACAAAAAATCCATACATAAATCTATCCACGGTCTTGTAGGTATTGGTAATGACATATCTAATCCTATATTTTAGGAGTATCTTTTATCCCTTTGACATATTCTACACCTCATCACATACTTGGTGACATCTCGCTTCATCTTTGGCTAGTAGTTATTTTCTCCAATCAAATCTATTGTCTTGTCCTTGCCAAAATGCCCAACTAATCTGCCACAATGAAGCTCTTGAATAATATTCTCTTATAGATCCAACCAAAATACAAAGCTGGTTTCCCTTGAAGAGGTAGCCATCTTGCATAAAGTATTCGCCCTCGCTAGCTACCAAAATCTTCAACTATTCCATAATCTCCCAAAAATCATTATCAGATTTATATTGTTCCTTTATAGTATCAAACCCAATTACCTCATTTTTTATAGTTGACACAAGGACAATACACCTACTGAAAGCATTTGCAACTTGGTTTTGTCTATCTAACTTATGCCTCAGAACACAAGTATAACCTTGTAAGAAAGAGACCCATTTTGCATGTTTGTTATTCAATTTCTTTTTAGTATTTATATATTTCAATGCAATGTGTTTTATAAACAACACAAACTCCTTGGACACAAGATAATGCCTCCAATGTCTCAATGCTTTCACAATTGCATAAAATTATAAATCATAGGTAGAATAATTCTTTCTTGCATCATTCAAATTTTCACTAAAGAAAGTGACGGGTTTACCAACTTGACTAAGTATACCTCTAATGCCTACATGTGAGGCATCACAATCCACTTCAAATACTTCATCAAAATCTGGTAATAATAGTATGGGAGCTTCAGTTACCTTTTTCTTCAAAAAATTAAAACTCTCCTCAACTTCATTGGTCCATGAGAATTCCTTGCCTTTGGTACAATTTGTTATGGGGGCTACAATACTACTAAAATTTTGAATAATATTTTGATTAAATTTAGCCAACCCATGAAAACTTCTTACTTCTATCATGCTTTTTGGACTTGGTCATTCCAATATTGCCTTAACCTTATCTACATCCATCTTGACACCCTTTGTAGAGATGACAAAACCCCAAAATACTAGACTTTCTTACATAAACCTGCATTTCTTCAAGTTTTCATAAAGTTTCTCTTCTCTTAACACTCTTAATATGACCCTTAAGTGTTGTAGGTTCTCCTTCTTACTTTTTCTAAAAAACAAAATGTCATCAAAATAAACCACAACAAACTTACCAATGTAAGGTCGTAACACAATATTCATTAGTCTCATGAAGGTATGAGGTGCACTAGATAATCTGAACAACATCACCATCCGCTCATATAATTCATCTTTAGTCTTGAAGGTTGTTTTCCATTCATCTCCTTCTTGAATCCAGACATGGTGGTAGCCACTTCGTAGATAAATTTTGCAGAACATCCATCATGTCATCCAGATGAGGTATAGGGAACTGATATTTAATGGTGATTTTATTGATGGATTTTATATCTATGTATATCCTCCATGTGCCATCTTTTTTGGGGGTTAGCAATGTTGGCATAACACATGGACTTATGCCTCCCTCGCAAAACCTTTCTTTATAAGTTCTTTCACTTGCTTATTGAGCTCTACATGTTGTGTGGGACTCATCCTGTAGGCTATTTGATTAGGTAGAGATGCCCCTAAAATTAGGTCAATATGATGTTGAATATCCCTTTTGGTGGTAGACCATCTGGTATAACATCAACAAACTCCTCTAGTACTTTTTCTTCTTCTAAAGGTACCGATACTTCTTCTTCTCTTGTTTGGGCCAATACTGCATAACAGATCCATGTTACCTTCATTTATTTGATAAGCTCTTTTGCTATCAACATACTTTGAGTCTTCTTGTCATCCTTGAGAGGTAATTTTGTCGACTTGAATTTCATCCTCAGAATGCTACCTGCAACAAGTTAGTTTCACAAAATACAAATGAAAATGCTATAGGAAATCCAAACTCAACCAATGAAACTACATGAAATACATATGAAATAAAAATATTAATATTACCTTCATGGTTTATGTCTCATTGTGTCCTAACTCTACTGTTCTGGTTGCAGATGATGTGCTCTCAGAATATGCACTGATGGCTTCCAAGATGGCATATGAAGAATGGACTGATAACTGATAGTTCACAAATGCTATGATATGCAATACTACATGATTATGCTGAATGATTATTGCTATTTTGCTTCAAGATTGAAACTCACAGATGCATAAGTTTTACAAATGATTTGCTTGAAAATGCACTTGAAGTCTCTAGTAGATTCTTGAAGATTAAATCTCTCTCAACTGAAGCTCTTGATTTTATAGACCTTGAGAGGATGAGATGATGTGGCTCAGATCAACGGTCATGATCAGTTCTATAGATTTGGATGACTGTGAGCAAAGGTGAAGGTTGAGAGAAAGGGGGAAGGAGAAGACAAGTGTCACTCATCTCACCTTGAATGGGTTGCTGACTGAGAGAATCTAGGATGGTTGGAGAATATTTAGGCATGATAGGACAAGTGGACTCAAGTCCTTCCTAAGATGTAGGGGGTGTTGGAGAGAATATATAAGATGGTTATGAAATATGTGTACGTACACAATATTCATTAAATTTGGTGGTTGAAGATAAATGATGAATTAATATTTGAGAAATATTAATTTCCTTGGCCACATGTTTGATGAGTTGGCAAAGGGAAGATGACGTGGAGATGAAGGGTGAGTTGGAAAAGAAAGATTAAATAATTTAAGAAATTATTTAATATTCGAGACTATAGGATAGGAGAATAACCATCAAATATTAGATATTTAATTGCTTGGAGGAGATAATTAAATATTAGATATTTAATTAACTTGGTTAAAAGAATAATTAAATATTAGATATTTAATTAATTAGAAGAATATGATAGATGAATTAATTAATAAAATATTAATAAAAGAAAGACATGAAAAATGAATTAAATAAATTAATCTTTTCAAATTAACTATTTAATAGAAGAATAATTATTAAATAACTATAAAATATTTATTTAATTGCTTATAGCCATTTTTATGTGTATACATTTTGCACCTCTTTGAAATGATGTCGAGAAAATATTGTTTCAAATATTAAATCAAGTCTCGATAATGCACCTGATGAAGATTGAAAATCCTGATTGTGTGCCCCCTCAAGAGATTGATCATGAAGTTGTTGAAAAATTTGGTTTGAACGATTGATCTCATGATAATTGATAAA
Organism: Cryptomeria japonica; assembly: GCF_030272615.1. Classification (NCBI taxonomy): domain Eukaryota; kingdom Viridiplantae; phylum Streptophyta; class Pinopsida; order Cupressales; family Cupressaceae; genus Cryptomeria; species Cryptomeria japonica. The sequence goes on from NC_081407.1 coordinate 585,420,614, forward strand.
AAAATTGTTAATTAAATTAATTTGTAAAAAAAATTAAATTTCCCCATTGAGTAGCATTAATTACTCTTCAAATAGTAAATATAAAATTAACCAAGGCTAATTTTAATTTCATTGTTATCCTTGTCAGCTTGTGAAGAAAATATTGTTGGTGAGGTGGCGAAATGGTGATTCCTGTGGAGAACCATCATTTTGAGCGTGTTCAACGATATCAGTGACCTCCCGAGTATGGGTATCCAGTATGTATCTTATCCCAAGCTTTGTTTTCAACTTGTCATGCAACTTTTCATGTTGTTAGGCGCATTTTTGAATTTTTTAAATTTTTTTCATTTTTTCCGTATTAGGTTAGCGCATTTGCATTTTTATTTAGCACATATGCAATAGGTTTAGTGCATATACATAGATTAATGCTTATGATACTTTTGTTAGTGCATATGTTAAGTATGATAGCGCATATGCATAAGATAGCACTTCTACTTTGTTTGTTTGCGCTTTTGCAGCTAAAGTTAGCGCTTTTGCTTTGTTTTGCGCATATGTTCTTAGGGTTAGCGCATTTGCTAAGGATGATAGCGCTTATGCTTTTCTTTAATTTTTTTTTTCAATAGGATAGTGCAAATGCTGTAGTTTAGCACTTTTGCTCAATAGGATAGCACAAATATTATAGTTTAGCACTTTTTCTCAATAGGATAGCGCAAATGCTGTAGTTTAGCATTTTTGCACAAAATTGATGTTTTTTGATAAGTGCAAAAGCTAAAAATCACTTTGATGATTATATTTAACGTGTTTGATGTACATGTATGATGAATAGAGACTTGATTGATTGATTGATTGATTGATTGATTTGATTGCTTGATTGATTAGCTCTGAGAAACCGATTTAGTTTCTAATGCAAGAGCTTAACAAAGTTTTGATTGAACTCAGTGATTGATAGAAAACCATGATTGATAGGTTTTAAAATGATTTGATAGCGTAATTTGGTTCAATTTGATTTGATATATAGATAGCGTAAGTTTGCTTGAGTTTGATTTGATAGATTTGATAGCGTAAATTGCTTGAGTTTGATTTCATAGATAGATAGTTGATGATTGAATTCTCTTGATAAATAGGAGAAACTTGATGTTCTCCAGTGTTGGGAGAAATTACTGGCAGTATGTCATTTAGTGCCAGAGTTGACATAGGTTGAGGTTAGACATATAGATGCCTGTGGTTTATGCCATGTGTTGTATATGCCTGAGATTACGCATAATAGAGGATTGTTGACGATGTTAGCCAAGAGATGGCATAGTGAGCATAACACTTTCCACTTGCCTACTGGTGAGATCAGTGTGATGCTCAAGGATGTGTATAGGATTTTTCACATCCCAGTGACTGGTGAGTTAGTGCAGTTTGATTTTCAGGATTGTGTTGGGACAAAGGCTTGTAGAGCCTTGATTGGTGATGATAGCATCGCTAGAGGAGAGATCCGATGGGAGGATATGGTGATGTATTACGAGACTCTTCCTATGATTCTTGCTGGTTTGATTGGAGAATTTATTTGTCCTGATAGACGATCATGAGGTTTAGCTGTTGGATGGGGTGAGATTCTCTTGAGTATGATGCAACATCGTACTCGATATGCTTGGGGTGTTTGCATGCTTGCACATTTATATCATGATCTTCATCAGGTGGTGTATGATGAGAGTGCTAGTTTGTCTACAGGATACACATTATTGCAGATTTGGTGCTGGGAGAACATTATTATTACTCGGCCTATCCATCACAGAGTGCGTGGAGAGAGACAACCATATGTGTATTTTTATGCAGGTATCCTTACTCAACATAAGCTGGGTAAGATGGAGTATTGGCGTTGGGTGCTTGATTCATTGGATAGCATTACTTGGAGACCATATGTTGATTGTGAGCCATGGATGGATGATGCATAGACATTACCATTTATCATGTAGAGTAGATATCTCATTGGTCAGACTCCTTACATTATTGAGTGACAGTTGATTAGTCACATTCTTAGACAATTTGGTATCATTCAGCCTATGCCTACTGGTGTGATGATATATGCTCAGCAATACAGAGATAGTTGAGATTGGGGACCTTCTTTGTCATTTGAGATTGCTCGCGCAATGTTTCTGGCTACTCTGAGAGTGGCTTATGATATGAGATTGCACATTCTTGATCCTAGGGTTACTATAGATTATGCTCAATATATACTAGCTCATCCATTTCCTTATATTACTGATCCAACAGATCCCTCCTCCTAGCTCAGGAGATGAGGATGATGATTTAGATGATCCAGGTGTGAGGAGACATAGATGAAGATGAGAGCTTAGAGCTACTCAGGAGGTTGGGGGAGGTGCAGATGAGGGCGGGGATGGAGGTGGTGGTGGTAGGAGACCTGGGCAGAGGGGAGGTCGATTGAGAGTCTGTGGAGGACCATTTGGACTGGTTGGTAGGATTGGGAGACTATGTCCTATGGGTGGGAGGGATGTTGGATGGATTGGGAGGGAGAATGGCAGGGCAAGTATGAGATCACTGAGAGGGTTGCCATTGATAGGAGGAGGCAGGGTGATTGGACTGGATGGGGGTTGTGGGAGAGGCACTGATTTTAGTCAGATTCAGCCAGACCCTAGGGTTATTGTAGCTCATGGTAGAGATGATGAGGATCTAGAGGATAATGTTCCCCTTATTAGATGACAGATTGTGAGAGCTACTCGAACGGAGATTCTTGTAGTTAGATAGAGTGGTGGTGAGGAGGGGATTGGGGTTCATGCATCACATTAGGATTTGTCAGAGAAGGATGCTCCAAAGCATGATATGCTAGAGTAGGATGCACCAGAGCATGATATGCCAGAGCAGGAGACCATTGATAGTCTTAGAGCATAGATTGATCAGCTTCGAGCATAGGTGCAGACTCTTATGGCAGAGAGGGATAGAGTTGTTAGGAGACAACAGGATACTCAGGGCCTTCTTGATCACATTCAATAGGTTGGATTAGGTACTCTCTCAACTAATACTATTGGAGCATTAGTTCAAGCCAAGAAGGAGACTTCCCACTGGCGATGACGATATGAGGAGGCGGTTGTAGAGAGCCAGAGAGCAGCTAGTTATCATACCACCGTGTTGATGGATACTAGCAGTGGTGAGGTCATGGGACCTCCTCAAAGGAGTGGTGATCATGGGAGATAGGCATTTGGAGGTTCTTCTTGTCCACAACCATCAAAGACAGACAGAGTCAGGTGGTAGTGGTATAGGACAACCGTGATTTGATTTGGAGGCACTTGTATTGTTTATCTGATATCATTGTATACTTGGACTTTTATTGCATTTATGATGATCTATATGCAGACATGGATTCTATATTATGATGATGATCTATATGCTTTGATTAGATGGATAATGATATTTATGCATTTTATTCTATTTGATGATGATGCTTTATATGATGATGCAATGATAAATGCTTTTGTTGATTTTTGATTTTGATGACCTTGGATGCAAATGAAAATGATTACTTTAACTTAAATGATATGAATGCAATGATCTATACGGAAATGCAAATGATTGATGCTTTAATGCTTATTATGATGTAAATGCAAATGAAATATTTTTGATTCTATATGTAATGTTTATGATGATTATGAATCTAAAGTGCAAAGATGCAACTAAATGATCGTTAATGGAATGGTAATGCAAATAATAATGATGATTCACTACATGATGAATGAAATGCACTTAATTGAATGCAAATTAATGCAATGATTTATATACAACTAAATGAAATGGATAATGATTAAAATGATTCTAAAAAATGAATGCACCTATAATGATTAAATGCAAATTGTTTTTGTTTGTCCAAGTATACTCAATATTTATTTATGACCATTGATCTGTTAATGAAATGATATGCTTATAATGAAACTGACAATGAATTCTTATAATGCAGATGAATAATGAGCTAATCCAAAATCATCTAACTAAAAATTGTACTGCCATTCTTCATATGCTATCTTTGTAACAGTGCTTTGATTTCATCATTGAGCTTTAAAATGTTGTAAGAAAATACAAGAAACTTGACATAATGATTCAAGATGACCTGAGTATTCCTTACATGGATTTTGATATAGATAGTTAATACAAGCAACTTGATATAATGGATCAAGTTGACCTGAGTATTGCTTGCAAAATAGACAAGGAGTATCTCCTTTCATGCATGACTTTGAACGTCCTCCTTGATCTTTTGTCGATCATATCCTAAGACAAGTACATACCATAGTAAGAGATAAACCACAGACATCAATCAAAGAAAAATAATCATTTCCCATCATAGTTTCTCTAGTCATGGACATCCCTGAGTCACATAGAGTACATGATTAGCAATAAAATCAAGATATAAACACTGAATCTTGCATGTCATTCACATGTTCTTTATGGTCATTAACTAATATAATCATCTTGATGAATGATCTTTTGATAGTCCTTTATTACTTGCTGATCGATTCTTGATTTCTTGAGTTTCACGATTCAATTATTGATGAAATGCCTTGAACTTCATTGCTTTTTTGCTTGTTATTTGTTTCAAAACCCTAGGTGTTTTTGGTTTTTCTAAATTTTTTGAATGTTTTAGGATTTTCAAAGATTCAAAAGATCACCTTAGCAAAAGGAATTTTGATTTTTTCCCCAGTGGAAACAAAAATTTGTTATGGATGTATGAATTGATCAAGATCCAAACTATGGTGGGATACAAATGCAGATATGATTGATTTTGATAAAATCTAGGATAGTGACTATGACAAGTATGTCAAAGATTTATAACTGTTGGTAAGATGCATATTTCTTGCTAAATGGTTCAAAGTAATGGATGCAAAAGATGGAATGGATAAGCTAGGATATATGGAAGCGATAGATGTGATAGGATGGAGTGGATAGGTGCGCAAAGCGATCTCATAGATGGAAGAACTCACTTTTTAGATTTATTGCATTGTTTCCATATTTTGATTTTTAAATTTTTTTTTTAAGACTTTATATGCTTTTTGTTGATTTTTTCAGGACTTTATATGCTTTTTGTTGATTTTTTCAGGACTTTATATGCTTTTTGTTGAATTTTTCAGGACTTTATATCTCAAGCATATAATTTATTGAGATAGATAGAATTGATAGGTTCATCAAACCAATCACCTTTAGGGGTAGATAACTTGTATGCTCCTGATCCATATGCTGCTACTATGACAAAAGGTCCTAGCCAATTTGGTTCAAGTTTTCCCTTCTTTTCTCGATCTTGCTGATTTCTTGGATTCTCCCTTAGAACTATATCTCCAATCTGAAAAATGTGCGAATTGACATCATGGTTATGGCTTCTTGCTATTCTCTGTTGATATACTTTCAAATGATCTGTTGCATTTTGGCGACATTCCTGAATCAGTTCTAGTTCCTGGAGTTGAGAGACTCGTTGTTCTTCTTCTGGTATAAGACCTTGCAAGGATACTCATAGAGAAGGTATCTCTACTTTGATAGGTAATATGGCTTCTGATCCATAGACCAAACAATATGGTGCTTCCCCTATTGGAGTGCAGATGCTAGTTCGGTATGCCCAAAGAGCAAGATTTAGTTGAATGTGCCAGTCGTTTCCATCTTCATTGACTGTTTTCTTTAAGATTTTCAAGATAGTTTTGTTTGATGCCTCAGCTTGACCATTTCCCTATGGATAATATGGAGTAGAAAACCTATGTTGGATATGAAATTGTTCACATAGCTCCTTCACATCTTGATTTTTGAATGGTCTTCCATTATCAGTGACTATGGTCATAGGAACTCCATAGCGACAAATTATATAATTCAAAATAAATGATGATATTTGTTTTCTTGTCACTATTGTTAAAGGCATTTCTTTAATCCATTTAGTAAAATATTCAGTAGTTATCAAAATAAACTTATGTCCATTAGAAGATGAGGGATTTATCTTTCCTACTAAATCAAGACCCCATTGTGAAAATGGCCATGATCCTGTCATAGGATATAACTCTTGTGCTGGCGTATGAATGAGATTCCCATGGATCTGACATAGTTTGCATTTTCTAGCATATGTGAATGAATATCTCTCCATAGTAGGCCAAAAGTAACCCATATGAAGAAGTTTCTTAGCCAATGTTAAACCACTTGAGTGTGTGCCACAAATACCTACATGAACTTTGTCAAGAACTTTCTCAGATTCTTCTTGTTCAAGACATCTTAATAAAGTACCATCTAGACCACGCCTATATAGGATATCAGAAACTATAGTATAGTGAGAGGATTGGGGGTTTAAATTCCTTCTCTGATTGCAAGATAAATCAAGAGGAAGGATATTTTCTTTTAAATACTAATAAGTTTGACTGTATGAGGATTGACTGGTTCTTGATATATGGAAAATTTGATAGGTATGCTGGGATTGAATGGTAGGGGTTATGATATCTTCCACAAGAAATTCGTAACGTTGTTGATTCTCCTTATTTTGCAAGAGAGATGCTATTGTAGCCATTGTATCTATTGCTTTATTCTCATTTCTTGGAATCTGGGTGAATGATATTTCTTTAAAGTGTCCTTTAGATTCCTCTACCAACTATTTGTATGGCATTGGCTATTGGATATTTGTTTGATATTCATCATTTATTTCATTGATGATAAGTTGTGAATCACCATAGACATGTAGTTCTTTGACATTCCATTCAATGGCCATTTTAAGTCCAATAGCCAATGCTTCATACTCTGCAGTATTATTAGTGCATGGAAACAACAGTCTATATGATTTGGGAATTGTGTGTCCTTGAGGTGTGATGAAAAAAATTCCTGCGCCTGATCCATATTGTATATAAGAACCATCAAAGTATAATTCCCAAAAGTTTGTACTCACTGTGAAGATATCTGCATTAGGAAATTCAATGTGCAAAGGCATGTTATTTTGTAAAGGTGCATCAGCCAATTGATCAACGATAACTTGTCCCTTGATAGATTTCTGATCAACATACTCTATATCAAATTCACTCAGTATTATAACCCATTCGACTAGTCTCCCTGTCAATGTTAACTTGCTCAACAAATATTTGAGAGGATCTATCTTTGCTATTAGTTTCACAGAATGAATGAACATATAATTTCGCAGCTTCTGAGTTGCAAATACAACTGCTAGACATGTTTTTATTCATAGCCAACAAGTGTTCTGCTGATATAATAAATTGCTCTTTCTTTTTCTTCATCATCATGTTGAGCTAGGAGGGCTCCTAATGATACATTTGTTGCTGAGATATAGAGCAACAATGGTTTCCCTTTGGTTGGTGATATCAATACTGGAGGACTCAGAAGATATTCTTTTATTTGCAAAAAAGATTCTTCACATTTTGGATCCCATTTTAATGGAACATTTTTATGTAGAAGATGGGTAAATGGAAAACATCTATCTGCTAACTGAGAAACAAATCTCCTGATTGATTGCAATCTTCCTTGTAAAGATCACAATTTACTTATGTTCCTAGGTGACTCCATTTCCATGATAGCTTTGACTTTTTCAGGATCTACTTCAATTCCATGGGCTGATATAATGTACCCAAAGAGCTTTCCAGAGGTTACCCCAAATGCACATTTCTTTAGATTTAATCTCAATTGATATCTTTCCAGCCTATCAAAAATATTGCTTAAAATGCTCAAATGTTCTTTTCTTGTATGAGATTTTGCAAGTATGTCATCGACATAATCTTCCATAAATGTATGCATCATATCATGGAAAATTGTCATCATAGCCCTTTGATAAGTCGCTCCTGCATTCTTAAGCCCAAATGGCATAACATTCCAGCAATATGTTTCCCATGCACAGGTGAAAGCTATCTTTTCTTGATCTTTAGGCGCAATTCTTATTTGATTATATCCTGAGAAGCCATCCATAATGAAAACATCTCATGCTCTGCTGATAAGTCCACTATGATATCAATGTTTGGTAGCGGGAAATCATCTTTTGGACATGCTTTATTCAGATCTCTGAAATCTGTATAGACTCTTATGCTTTTATCTCATTTTGATACTGGTACAATACTTGAAACCCATTCTGGATAAGCAACAGGTCTTATAGAACCTACTTCTAATAGTTTCTTCAGCTTGGTTTTTACAAGAAGAGAAATGTGTGGATGCATCTTTCTGAGATTTTGTTTAACTAGTTTTTCTTTTCAATCCACATTAAGATGATGCATGATAGGATCTGGATTAAGTCTTAGCATATCTGCATAGGACCAAGAAAAATTTATTTGCCTTTGCTTAAAGAATTCCATGTATTCTTTCCTCTCTGTTTCTGATAATGAGGGAACATAATAAAGTATTTTAAGATACTTTGATGTACCAATGTTTACTACTTCTTTTGGTTCTATCAGGATAGCAGATCTCTCTTGAAAATATACAGGAAGAATGTCAAACTTTCCATCTTCTAGCACCTCAAAGAGGTTTTCACCATCAAATACGTCCTTTGTTTTCCCTTTTGATTGATCTAGTGTCGCCATGAAATGGCTTTCAATAATAGGTCTCTTTCCTTGTTTTATTTCACTTTTGCAACTGGAAAGTTTGGCATTCTCTTGACAATGAGAAACATCACTTGATTCCACAATTGAAGATATCATAGGTGGGATGGGTTCAACAACGTTAAGGTACACAACTAAGAAAAGACATTCAGTTTAGGGTTATCTAAATTATCCCAATCAATCAGTTCGGGATGGAGAAGGGGTAAATCATAATCACTGTCATCATTAGGTGCTTCAACGTTCATGACATAATGATCATAACTTGGCATAGAATAGGTACTATTATAGATTAAATGTTTTTGAGAATTGTCTTTCTCAAGCGTCTCCAAATTAGTTCTAACAAAATCAATATTAGCATTTTGTAGTTCACACTCAAGTGGTTCTTCAACTGACGTTTATCCCTTAAATGAATGGATTATATCAACACACACATCTTTAATACTACAAATTCCTTCTTGATTGACCTCATTTGCATTTTGGAGTTGACATACTTGTGTACATGATAAAAAGGATTCTTTTGCTAGATTTTGTCTCCTTTCAAACTCAACTTCTTCTAGACTAATAGTCAATCCAACTTGACTATCTCTTAATTCTTCTATGGTTCTGCCACATCTGGATACATCTTGTTCCTCTTTCAATGAAAATATTGTATTTCCATTTGCTTGATCTATCCTTGTTTGTACTTCTTGTGGCATTACTTCTTTGTCTTTGTTGTTCCCTTTCCTTTTTGCATACTCTTTTCTCTGAATTCTGAGTTTTTCTTGCCTTCTTTATAACTCCATCTTTTGTTTTGCAATAGACAAGTCTTCTTTTGTGATAGCTACTTGGTCTTCATTGTGTTCCTTACTTGATGTAGTCAATAAGACATTTGGACTCCATTCATATTCTTTTGAATCTGTCTCTGAATCCTAGTCTAGGATTACTCCACTATACCATACTGGAATGTCATATGGTGCAAAAAGTTTTCTGATTTCTGCCATCTCTATTTTTATTGCTTATGGAATATCTTGTTTAGATTTTGCATTTGTTTGTATTTTCAGAACTTGTTGACAAGATTTTTCTTTACCCTGGATGGCAATCTCCTCTTCTTTCTTTTCATGTTCTTCTTGCTTCTTTTGTTTATTGGTTATTATTTCAGCCACTTGATGCAACTTTTCTTACCAATTTTCTTCTTTAGAAACTGATTTCTTTTTCCATTTGTGTTGTTGATGATTATGTTGCCTTTGATTGGATTTTAGATATCCAAGCCCGAATTTATCTTCTTTGGATTGCGAGCATGGACAAATAGGTTCTAAAATACCTTGATGTCGCTTACTAATTGGTCCTTTTCCTTCATATCCCATTTTTTGCCTGATTTCATAACCTTTGCCATATTGTTTTATGGGAATATTGACTTCTACTGCTATTGCTATAGTTTTGTCTTCATCCTTGTACAATCAACCAAGAATGTCTTTGTCTTCATTTTCTTCTTCAAGAGTTCCAGCACTAACAACTGTTCCTTTACAATATGTTTTGATCTTTCTGATGTCTTTGATTGAATATTTGTAGGCTTTCCATATGACTTAGGGGAAACTGGAAAATTATGTAAAGAATATTTTCCCATTCCTTCATCATTTAATTTGAGCTTTTCCTCAAAAGTTTCCCATAACTTTGCTTGAATTTATTTGGTAGGATATATTGATTCTCTGTTATGTGGAACTCTTGTATCCTGTGTGGGCTTCAAATTATTGCAATATTGACTAGAATCTACAATTATAATGATCTCTTGTCCTTCATGAGAAAGTTTCACACATTGATGATATGTAGAAGGAACTGCTTGCATTTTGTGAATCCATGGTCGTCCTAGAAGAATGTTGTAAGAGAGGTTCAAATCTAAAACCTGACACAATGTATCCATTTCCACATGTCCTATTCTTATTGGTAGCATAACAGTTCCTTTAGAAGAATGTTTTTCTTCATCATAAGCCTTGATGATTATTTTCTTTTTCGGGTCCACTACATTTTCTGAATATCCCAAAGCTTTTATCAAACTTAATGCACAAATGTTTAAGCCTCCATCTATGAGTACATGTTTGACATGAGTTTTATTAATGGAGACTTCAACATGTAAGGGAGAATTATGAGGATGTTGTAAGGATGCGTCATCATTTTCAGAAAATGATAAGAAATGAGGAGCTATAAGGTGTCCTACCATGTTTTGGAATTGATCTATATCCAAATCTTTTGAAACTATTGTTTCTACTAAAGCTTTCTCCAAAATTTCCTTATGCATAGGTGAAACCTTGAGAAGTTCCATAATTGATATTTGAGCAGGTATTCTTTGTAATTGCTCTACTAAATTGTATTGTTGTGAGGTGGATGTTGGGTCTTTTGCTATACCTGGAAATGTAACCTTTGCTTTGTTTCTCATAATAACATTGATTGGCTCTGAAGATGGATTATCTTTAACAATGATTACATTTACCACACCACCATATGTATATGTGTAATTCAATTTGGCTTTTCCTTTGTCATCTTTTATTTGAGATGGTTCACCTTTGTCATAATTCAGAAGTGGAGTTTTGAAAGCCAGGTGTGATTCATTTGTCTTATGGCTACCCACTGTTATGGTTCCATTATCGATTAGATCTTGGATAAGGTGTTTCAATATTTGACAATCATTTGTTAGGTGTCCTTTATTCCGATGGTAATTGCAAAAATGATTGTCATTCCACCAATTTGGTTTGACTGGTGGTTCATAACTTCTTGCTTCTGGTAAAACAATCAATTTGTTGGCAAGCAGAGCTTTTAGAGCTGATTCCAAAGGTTCTCTAATGTTTGTAAATTTCCTCTAAGGATTGGAGAAAAAGGACTTGGCTTTATTGTTTTCTGGATTATTATTGCTTGGGATTTGACTTGATAGATTAAAAATTGGTTGTTGTTGTTTTCTAGTACTATTATCGTCATTTCCTTCATTGCTGACATTCCTATTCTTTGACCAGATCTTGGGTTTGTCATTGTTGTTGTTGTTGAGGTTGTTGTTATTATTGTAAAGTTTTAGCTTTCCTTTCTTTACCATTGCGTTCTCTATTTTTAGACCATTCTCGATCATTTTGGCAAAAGAGGGAGGACATTGCATTCTTAGTTGATAACTCATTTCACTGATAAGATTATCAATAAATATGTCCATTTTTTCTTGATCAGGTACATCTTAGGGATACCTATTAAACATGTGTTTCCATCATTGTAAGAAGATCATAAAAGATTCACCATTCTTTTGTTTAACATTGCAGAGATCCAACATCGTTATCTCATTCCTTATATTGTAGGAGTATTGTGAAATAAATCTATTCACAAGTTCTTCAAAAGATTTGATTCCAGATGGTGATCTTGATTACCACTACATTGATTGTCCATTTAAACTCCTAGGAAAAAGATGCATAAGGTAAGTTTCATCATGAGCAAATTCCATGCTCATAGTACAAAAATCCCTAATGTGATCCTGAGGATCAGATTTTCCATCGTATTTATCATATTTAGGAACCTGGCAATGTTGCGGAAATGGTATCATATTTAGATTCTTATCAAACGGATATGGGCATATATCTTCTAATGAATATTTCTTAGAGCTTGTTCCATTTTGCATGTCTTGTATATATTGTTGTAAAGTTTGTATTTGTTGAGTAAGGTTTAACAATGGATTATCCACATAGTTTATCCTTGTTTCTTTGTGAGTTCTTTTATCACTACGTTCTTTTCTTGTGTCATCCCTTCTTTCCTTGTTTCTTCATGACTTTCTTTGTTCACATCCTCGTTATTTGGATCATCTATGTTTTGGGTGTTACTTGCCTCTGCATCTTGTTGCAATTTCTATGTTAAAGTCTTGTGGTAGTTTAGCCCCAAATTTTGCCAACATTAAGAGATATTTCTCTTTTTGCTTTGCCAATAATTTTTCCATTAGCCTATCAAATTTGAAATCTTGCTCGAGGTCTCTAATGGTGCTGTTGACTGCTTCTTTGTCAACAATGGTAAACCCAAAAGTTTGAAATACAGGATCATCTTCTTCCTCCATTTGTTGTTGTTTTCTAAGTTGTTCGTATTGGGTTCTAGTCCAAACTGGCATGTGATTATTTCAAAGTTGTTGAAATTTCCAAAGGAAAAAGTCAATAGGTGATTATTGGTTTAGGAAGATATGCTTTGTTGATTTTACCGCTATTGTTTGTTCGTTGTGATAAAGCGTCTCTTTGCTGAAAAGGACGTCCTTGTAAAATTTCTCTGTCAAACTCTGTACCGCAGCCACGTAAGTAGTGATGAAAATAGTGTAGGAATGTCCTATGTTTTAATAAGATCTTGCGATTGATATACAAGAATCTTATTCTTTTCTGAGTAGCTTTATAACTGGGTTTTCTTTTCTTAAGGTGATACTTAAAAGTCATATAAGCATTTGACAATTTACAAGTTTATTTGACTCCAATGTTGGTGCAATTCTGATTTTGATATAACCTAGGTTCAAAATAGGAAAGATATATCCAAGATTATGAACCTAGTATAGATTGATCAAGCTTCGTGATAGAGGATTTGATTATCCTGATGAGAAACTTGATAATGATGTTGATTTTTTTTCACTTAAGATGTTTGAATCAATAGCTTGTTGAATGTTGATGTTTATAGAACTTCTTGGGAATCACCTGTGGGATTAGTGACCTAGTTGTTTGAGCTAGTTTGACAATATGTGATGGTATATAGACAAACCTACAAAAATAATTTTGATATTGACATTTTGACACTTTGGTTTTGATTTGGTGTTTCCAGTGTTGGAAAGCTTTTGTATTACCCTTTTGATCAAATTTTTTTAGCAATTTGTTGGAGTTTTGCTCACGCGTAGATGATAATTTTCTTCAATTTTTGACCATTTGGAACATGTGATAGACATAGAAGACACAATGTTTAATAAACAAAATGCACAAGCAAGTACAAATCTTATGGCAGGTTGAGACAATAGTTGTTGAATCTCACATGGGGTTTCCCCCGAGGCTATGCTATTCAAAGCGGATATTTAGATGCTTGACCCCACTGGCTCCACCCTCGATGCTCACTTCTTTGGGGAAGCCAAGCACCAATTTCCATGAAAACTCCTCATGGCAAACTTTATATCTCTACTAGGAACTGTATGTGTGTGAGCCACTTCAGAGGTCCGACCTCCTATGCCAACAACTAGAAGGATTTTGGCAACTAGTACAAGTGGTTTTTAGTAAAGGCTTCCAGTCATGTGGCCATACATGCAACACTTTCAGCTTTGTAAATACAAAAGGTTCCTAGCCTATAGAGGTTACGCTCCATAGGATTTATGGGGAAACATAGTGTCAGTATGAACTTATCAACACATGTTGTTTGGGACTTTCGTCACCAATATGATTTATTTATAGTGGATTGGAAGGACTCAAGTATTAGCCCGTTTCCACTTTAGGTCGTTCCCCTCTCACTGGCCCCCTCAAGGCAGCTCGGGAAGGCAGACCCTCTAAAGGATTTAATTGCTTGAAAGTAAAGAAAGCATAAAAGAGTGGGTTTGGATTTTTGGTCACCCAATTAAGGGGAGAGCATATACCTACCACTTTTGAGAGACAGAATATAAGTGTTCTTTTTAACCTTTTCAAAGCAATTTTTGGTTAAGTCCTATTTTGGAGATGTTGCTCCAACAAGCATGGTGTTTATTTTAGCCTTTTTAGAAGTCTATGTGCAACTATTTTAGAGAAGTTACTAAAAATGCAAGTTGCATGCTATCAATTTATCCTCTTAGTTAGACTAAATGAACACGACATAATATATTACTTTCCAAAATAAGGCCTTTAATTAACTAGATGAGGAAATGCATAAAATTTTCCTTAAACACCATCCTACACATGCATGTTAGTAGTTTGAAAAATCTAATTTCTTGGACATTTGGACCTGCAAGAAAATTTTGTTAGTTGGAAACAAAAGCGCTATTCTAACATATGCGCTATCTTTTTCCTCAAATACGCTAATCTTTAGAGAAAAAGCGCTAACCTAGACTACAAAAGTGCTGCTCTATAGATACAAAAGTGTGATTTCTTTAATAAATGCACTAATCTAGAGGACAAAAGCACTAACCTAGAAGACAAAAGCGCTAACCGATGATGCTAATGCGCAAAGTTTTAGACAAGAGTGCTAACCTGGATGACATATGCGCTAACCTATGATGCAAATGTGATAACCTATGAGCAAAAGCGCTGTCAGAATTCACATATGCATGAATCTGAATTACAAATGTGTTAATTTTACTTTTTGTGATATTTTTAAAGGTATATGCGAGGTTCATGAGCCCCACGGTGGGCACCAAAATGTGTCAACTTGAATTTCATCCTCAGAATGCTACCTGCAACAAGTTAGTTTCACAAAATACAAATGGAAATGCTATAGAAAATCCAAACTCAACCAATGAAACTACATGAAATACATATGAAATAAAAATACTAATATTACCTTCATGGTTTATGTCTCATTGTGTCCTAACTCCACTGTTCTTGGTTGTAGATGGTGTGCTCTCAAACAACACATTGATAGCTTCCAAGATGGCATATGAAGAATGGACTGATAACTGATAGTTCACAAATGCAATGATATACAATACTACATGATTATGCTAAATGATTATTGCTATTTTGCTTCAAGATTGAAACTCACGGATGCATAAGTTTTACAAATGATTTGCTTGAAAATGCACTTGAAGTCTCTTGAAGTCTCTTGAAGATTCTTGAAGATTAACTCTCTCTCAACTGAAGCTCTTGATTTTATAGACCTTGAGAGGATGAGATGATGTGGTTCAGATCAATGGTCATGATCAAATCTGCAGATTTGGATGGCTGTGAGCAAAGGTGAAGGTTGAGAGAAAGGGGGAAGGAGAAGATGAGTGTCACTCATCTCACTTTGACTGGGTTGCTGACTAAGAGAATCTAGGGATGGTTGGAGAAGATTTAGGCATGATAAGACAAGTGGACTCAAGTCCTTCCTAAGATGTAGGGGGTGTTGGAGAGAATATATAAGATGGTTATAAAATATGTGCACGTACACAATATTCATTCAATTTGGTGGTTGAAGATAAATGATGAATTAATATTTAAGAAATATTAATTTCCTTAGCCACATGTTTGATGAGTTGGCAAAGGGAAGATGAAGTGGAGATGAAGGGTGAGTTGGAAAAGAAAGATTAAAAAATTTAAGAAATTATTTAATATTCGAGACTATAGGATAGGAGAATAACCATTAAATATTAGATATTTAATTGCTTGGAGGAGATAATTAAATATTAGATATTTAATTAACTTGGTTAAAAGAATAATTAAATATTAGATATTTAATTAATTAGAAGAATATGATAGATGAATTAATTAATAAAATATTAATTAATAGAAAGACATGAAAAATGAATTAAATAAATTTATCTTTTCAAATTAACTATTTAATAGAAGAATAATTATTAAATAAATTAAAAATATTTATTTAATTGCTCATAGCCATTTTATGTGTATACAATAATAATATTACTTTAGAGCCATCCTTATAGAAAGTATATGTATTTTTCTACCCATCATGCATAACGTTTTTATCATACTACCATGGTCTTCCCAATAACACATGGCATGCATCCATTGGAATGACATCACACCATATTTCATCTTTATAAGTCTTCCCCATTGAAAACTTGATTAAGCATATCTTATCGACAATGACTTCATTCCCTTTTTTAAACCATGCAATACAATAAGTATGGGGATGTTTTTCACAATGTAAGTTCAACTTTTTTACCATTTCCCTAGAAACCATATTTTTACAATTGCCACTATCAACAATGACTTGACATACGTTTCCTTGTGAGGTGCATGTGATTCAAAATATATTTGTTTTAAGCCATGAGCCTTCACTATCACTTTTCTAAATTTGATCCCTTTTAGGAATCACCATCACCCTTCTCATCATGAGATTCTCTCTAACATCTGGTGGAACTTGATATTCATCTCCTTCTTCCTCAACTTAGGCTAGGTTCAATCTATTAGGATAACCGGTGGACAACTAAGAGGGGTGGTGAATCAGCTGTCAACATATTTTGAAACTTTAAGCACCTAAAACCTTTTATCAGAATAGCGAATATATCAATTAAGCACAAACATAAATCATAAGCCAAAAACCATGCATCCACAACAAATAACACCAAGATTTGTACGTGGAAAACCCGGTAAAGGGAAAAACCATGGTGGAAAGCCTACCCACAATCAGATGATACTCTGCAATAAGTATGTGATTACAATAAGGGGCCTGGACATCCAGGAAGGCCAATAGCCTAGAGCACACTGCTCATCACAAAATATCTTCACTGACTACAAAAGATATTTAGACTACAATTTGGAAATAAGAATGAACTACAAGAATAGAATCTCCTATGCCTAAGTATAGTTTCCGTTAAGCTCAATGCCAGAGGTCTTGAACCTCTCACACAAACCCAATTTGATCACCTATGATCGACCAAAACCTCTGCATATGATTACAACTTTATTCACACATAGATAATCCCATAACCCATGACCACGATCTACAAAGAGATCTTACATCATATTTATACCAACCCGGGACCTAAACAATTAGGTCAGCCACCTAAAAGATAATACAATAAATCCATTACATATACCCGCAAACCAATGATAACCCAAGCCATCCTAAGACTAAAACAACATTAACCAAACAATAAATCCAACTAGTAACACATCGGGAGCATCCACCAACATGTTACACAAATCGGTCCATAACCTAACAGAATAACACTGGACCTAAAATAGGTCGCCATAAGCCAAATGCAACACCACCAAGCAATTGGAACATGATCATGATAACCATTAGCATCCTAAGAACCTTATAGAATCCTCACCAACACTACTTATTGAATCCATCAAAATATCTTCAATGAAGCTCTACCG
Organism: Cryptomeria japonica; assembly: GCF_030272615.1. NCBI lineage: Eukaryota > Viridiplantae > Streptophyta > Pinopsida > Cupressales > Cupressaceae > Cryptomeria > Cryptomeria japonica. Next base: position 585,438,105 of record NC_081407.1, read on the forward strand.
GTAAAACCCTTGCCGATAACCAAAAGGTTTACTAGAACATATGATAGCTTCTAGATCATCGAATCCCGAACCAACTGAATGTGACATGCACCTAAATCACATGAATGACTGAACCAAACCAATTCCAACAATCAAAACATGCCGAAGACAAATCTCTTGATCATCATCAAAGTCCAACCACTCTACTAGAACCCAGTAAACAACCAAAGAAGTTAGTGTTGACATCAATGACAAACATCAATGCAACACATAATCAATTCCTCCAGATTGCCAACACAATCTAGGTTCCTCTCCTTGTCTCTGATCTTGCATGCTATAGTTTGAGCATTCATATGCTCTATGATCCTCTTCTACACATCTAAAGAAAACAAAGGGCCTTCATTGTGTTTCCCATCCTCTACGACCATTGCATCATCTACCCCTCTAGAATCCTCTTCCTCTCTTTTGATTTGATTGATTTTGGTGAGTATCTTCTTGGTTCTCTATTCCTTAGGATGATTCTCCTTGTCTATAATTAGAACCACCATGTGATGGGGATGATTTACCCCTTTTTGCTCCTCTATTCCTTTGAAAATACTGTCAACTTTGTTTTTCTTCTACCTTTAAGGTAATTTGATATGCCTCTTCTGTACAACTAACCCTAGGTATGCTCAATTCATATTCAATAGAAAATTTTACTGCTTTGATATACCTTAAAGCCATCTATTCATCAGTTTCTTCATTCTCCACATGAATAGACAATTTGTATCTCTCACTTGTATAATCTTCTACAGTAGACAATTTTATCTTCAGGTTCTGAAATCTTTGGAAAAGGGTTTGTGCATAGTCTATAGTTAGAAACTTCTCTTTCCTCCATATTGTCCCAAGTTCGTATCTTCTCCTTTCCTTTTTCGGTTCTTTCTTTATGCAAATGATCCCACTAGATCATTGTATGTCCCTTTAGCTTGGTGCATGCAAATTTTACTTTCTTTCTTCCATTATATGCTTCCATTCAAAGAATTTTCCCATGTTGTTCAACCAATCTACCAACTCCTCTAGTTTAAGACTACCTACATAATTTGATACTTCAATTTTAATCCTATCATTTCTCCCTTCTAATGACCTAAGAATCATTTCCTCAAATATTAGTTCATTTAATTGCTCTTCCTCTTCTTCAACTTCTGCATGTTCATTCGCACCTCTTTATTGGCCTGCTTTGTCATCAAAATTATCTCCTCTTTGTGTTATTATTTGATTTTCCATCATATTTACAATATTTTCTACTTGCTTATGGAGGTTTTCAATATCTCTATGTATTTGTGCAAGTCCTCCACTTCATCTTCCTCCCCTGGTCATCTTCCCACTCTGATACCAGATGATGTAGCTAATTCAAAACATAAATGACACCATAAATAAAAACACAAAGAAACAATAGAATGGACCGATTTCTATATTTTCCCCTACAACCCAAAGAAATTACAATATCTAGGATCTCTAGGCACTTGGCCTTCCTACATGTGCAGACCCCTATTGTAGCAGTAATATTCTCTTATTGGCCAGTAAGTGAATATTGTGGGTCACAAATCCCATTGAGGTTTTTCCACACCGGGTTTCCTCGTTAAAATATTGTGTTATGGTGTGATTTTCATGTTGTGGTTTTTATTCTTATTTGCTACATTATTTCTGGTTTACCGGTACATAGTTTTAATATGCTTTTCATGTTATAAGTTAAGAAAATATTATTACTGGTCAGATACTGATTCAACCCCCCTCTCAGTATCTTTGGGAATCCTAAAAGAGTTTAGATGTTGGAATTGACACAAGAGAAGAGAATGGTGAAAACAAACATGGAAGCCCACTATGACACCTCTTCCTAACTTTCTAACCTACAAACCAAATTGCAACTCTTTTGTGAGAACCTCCCTATCACTTAGCATCAATCACTCAAGTACCCAATCTCCCAAGATCACTTGCAATGCCCGCCAAAATACCCTAGAGAAATACACTAACTAACATGTAAAAATAGAGATAACATTTTTTGTAAAACATCTATATAGGCATCCAATACAATACCCATTTTGGCAATTTTTGACAACTTTCAGAAATTGCCATTTTACTTCTTTTAGTAA